>NC_084545.1:14159375-14472187 GCF_024500275.1 Phycodurus eques | reverse complement strand
CCAACAAACCATGTGACATTGTTCTCTCCTCTTTTTGGTCCGTGGCAAATGCAAAAATGGCAACACGAAGAAGATTTGCTGTACTTGACTACTGGCTGAAACATTGGTAAAATAGAGTAAAAGGAAATTGGGAACCCAAGTCGATGAGCTTAAATTGATTTTCCATATAGTAAAATTTCTTCAGCTCATGATTCCAATTTGAAATTCCTGGAATCCAAATTTACAGATGTATTGGATTATGTTCGACTTTAGAAGTTCCACTGTAGTTCATTTTGGGTCCCGACCAGAAGTTGCCCTAGAATATATCTACCAATTTAGTATGCTTTAGCCTAAGAAAACTTCAAATTGTGTGCCTGTGGCACAACAAGGGGAAATTCACACAGTTATTTTTTTTTAGTGGTGCAGAGAAAGTAGCGACAATGAACCACTGTCTGTAACTCCATATGCTTGCTCCATTGTAAGTTTGCTTTTGCTTTCTAAAACACAAAAGATGACTCATTAATGATATGATTAGGCAGCCTAGTCTATCTCTGGGATCCACACAATAGAAAAGCTAAACAAAGATCAGACTGGCATGCGGGACGAAAATACAGGCAGAGAGAAAAAGCAACATAAAACAGTCCACGGTTCATAAATCCAGGCGTGTGATATATCAGAACAAACTCTGCATCTCTTCTAATTTAATTAGTCGTCTTCCATCGAGACATGCACTATTCACAACTTCAATATCATTTACCTGACAAAGCACAGGCAAGCGGCGGTGTCCTTGTGAGAACACATTTAATTAATTAATTCATGTTTTTTATTTTTAATGAATGCTCTCAACTGTTAACGAGTTTTCACATTTTAGACCCGAGTGTTAAAACTCTTCAGCAGTACTTAAGACTACACACTTTTGAACTACAGTAACTTCTCTTTCCTTTTTTTTTACTGTTAGAACAGCAGTATACAGTACAATGTATCAGTCATTGTCTTAGCAAATCAGTAAAGTTTCACGGTCAAGACTTTCAAGTCGATGCAAATTTGGAACAGGACTTAAATCACTTTCCCTGTATCATTCAGGCGGAACGGTGTGCGACTGGTTAGCACATCTGCCTCACAGTTCTGAGGACCAGGGTTCAAATCCAGCCTGGAGTTTGCATGTTCTCCACTTGCAAACATGGATTTTCTCCGGGTACTCCAGTTTCCTCCCACATCCCAAAAATATGCATAGTAGGTTAATTGAAAACTCTAAATTGTCCGTAGGTGTGAATGTGAGTGTGAACAGTTGTTTGTTTATACTGCATGTGCCCAGTTGGCTCATTTAAGAGTCAGCTGGGATAGGCTAAGGGACGCCTACAACCCTAATAAGGTGAAGCGGTACGGAAAATGGATGGATGGATGTATTATTCAAAAATCAAACTGGCCAACATAATGATACATAAAGCTAACAGATCTTACAGGCTATGTACCTTTAAATGTGTCCTCAGGTTCGAGATTGACTGTTTCTACGTTGTGTAGACCCCCCAAAAAGACAGAACTTTAAAACCTTCCTTCAAAGTACAAAATGGCTGTCAAGCATTCCGGCGCACCCCATCCTCCCTTCTCAAGACAAAGAGAAGTAACTCATCAACCCGGACTCCCTCCTGGGTACAACGATAAAAAGACAGAAGGTCTGGACTAACCTAATTGCCAATAGCTTGATAAGTCAGATGTGCAAAGCCACAAACAGGTGGCTAAAAGGGACTCGTTCCTCTGAAGGTTCCGTTATCAATAACAGCATGAGACCTCTGTGGTGACCCACAGACAAGGGGTCTCCTCAGAGACAGTGAAGCAACAGCACTCCCAAGAGGGGACTCTTGGGACTGACAAACTGTTGATGCAAAGATTAAGCTCATATTTTGGCTCTTGTTCCTGCTCTGGTTCCTGACCTTTCTGGGTGCTAGGTTTCGACCTAGCCACCTCATCTGGCTGGGCCATCGAGCACCGACTCTACTCTTAGCCCTTCCCGGATGACCAAGCTTCTCACCCCATCTCTAAGGGAGAGCCCGGACACCCTGAGGAGGAAACTCATTTCGGACACTTGTATCCGGAATCTCGTTCTTTCGGTGACGACCCACAGCTCGTGACCATAGGTGAGGGTAGGAAGCGTAATTCGACAGGTAAATAGAGAGCTTCGCCTTTCGGCTTAGCTCCTTCTTCCTAACAACGGATTGATACAAAGCACCAATCCGCCTGTCGATCTCCCATTCCATTCTTCCCTCACTCGTGAACAAGACACTGAGATACTTCAACTCCTCAACTTGGGGCAGGATCTCATCCCCGACCTGGAGAGGGCACACCACCCTTTTACGACTGAGGACCATGATCTCAGATTTGGAGGTGCTGATTCTCATCCCAGCCGCTTCACACTCGGCTGCGAACCACTGCAGTGAGAATTGGAGCTCACTGCTTGATGAAGCCAACAGAACCACAACATCTACAAAAAGCAGAAATGCAATTCTGAGGCCACCAAACTGGACCCCCTCTGCACGTCGGCTGCGTCTATAAATTCTGTCCATAAAAGTTATGAACAGAATCGGTGACAAAGGGCAGACTTGGCGGAGTCCAACCCTCACCGGAAACGAGTCCGACTTACTGCCGGCAATGCGGACCAAACTCTGACACTGATCGTACAGGGACCGAACAGCCCGTATCAGGGGGTACTTCTTAAAAAGGGGGACCACCACCTCAAACTGCCAATCCATAGGCACTGTCCCTGATGTCCATGCGATGTTGCACAGACGTGTCAACCAGGACAACCCCACAACATCCAGAGTCTTTAGGAACTGCGGGCAAATCTTATCCACCCCCGGGGCCTTGCCACCGAGGAGCTTTTTAACCACCTCAACCTCAGAGATAGAAGAGATCGCCTCAGAGAACCCAGACACTGCTTCCTCATGGGAAGATGTGTCGGTGGAATTGAGGAGGTCTTCAAAGTATTCTCCCCACCGACTCATAATGTTCCGAGTTGAGGTTTGCAGCGCCCCATCCCTACTATACACAGTGTTGATGGTGCACTACTTCCCCCTCCTGAGACGCCGGATGGTGGACCAAAATTTCCTCAAAGCTATCTGGAAATCCTTTTCCATGGCCTCACCGAACTCCTCCCATGCCCGGGTTTTTGCTTCAGCGACCACCAAAACTGCATTCCGCTTGGCCGGCCGGTACCCATCAGCTGCCTCAGGAGTACCACAGGCCAAAAAGGCCCGATAGGACTCCTTCTTCAGCTTGACGGCATCCCTCACTGTTGGTGTCCACCAATGGATTTGGGGATTGCCGCCACAACAGACACCGACCACCTTACAGCCACAGCTCCGGTTGGTACCCTCAGCAATGGAGATGCGGAACATGGTCCACTCGGACTCGATGTCCCCTGCCTCCCACGGAACATGCACAATGCGAATAAGGCGTAGCTTACGTGCGAGTACAAGGCCGGTGTACCACGGTTGAACGTTAATAATCTGACAGAGGAGTCCTGGATCTGGCAGGCTTAAATGTGTGTGATGATGAAGGCTGATTGGAAACAGGTGCGCGGCCAAGGTGGTGCTGATTACTGGATTACTAAATTTATAGACTGCTAGTTTGAAGTAAAACCCTTGATTCCCCCCCCCCACCGAATTAAGGCTAAAAAAAATAATGTGTCATTGAACAGGTAGGCTGTGATACTTTTTTTCCCCTCAGCCTTCGCCTAATTTAAATCTGTCTACAACACAGACTGTGACCAATAAATTCAAACGGAACCAAAGCGTAAATAAAATTGGAATAAGAAACAAAAAGACAGGGAGTGCAGCATAAATGTGTTTTGAAAGGGAGGATAGTGTAAAACAAGGTGGGGTAGGCACTCACAAGGACAATAAACACACACATGAAAGTAACAAAGCATCTAAGTGTTCAGACAAGACAAAGAATAATTGCATCTTTGCTACACCACTTACGCTAACGCTTATAGATTAAGGGAAATACGTTATAGGTGGCACTGATTAGAGCGTCTGCCTCACAGTTCTGAGGACCTGGGTTCAATCCCCGTCCCAGTTTGTGTGGAGTTTGCATGTTCTCCCCGTGGCTGCGTGGGTTTTCTCCGGGCACTCCGCTTTCCACCCACATCCCAAAAACATGCATGGTAGGTTAATTGAAGACTCTAAATTGCCCGTAGGTGTGAATGTGAGTGCGGATGGTTGTTTGTATGTCCCCTGCGATTGGCTGTGTACCAGTTCAGGGTACCCCGCCTCCTGCCCAAAGATAGCTGGAATAGGCTCCAGCCCTCCCACGACCCTTGTGAGGATAAGCGGCTCAGAAAATGGATGGATGGATAAAATACTTTATAGACCACCTGTGGATATGTGGAAATTAAAGTGTGCATCTAGCAATGACACACACATTAGTTGCATTGAGGCTTGTTTGGAGGATGCTGAAAGCTTTCATGGAAACTATTATTCACTTGCTTTCTTGCCTGTTTTCTTTGAGCGTGGGCCAAATGGATCAGAGGCCAGCAGACAAGATAACAAGGACACTAATGTGTTTCCTGGAGCAGATGCTTGAAACACTATTTGGGCCTGGTAACTGCTCATCTCAAAATATCTTCCCCCACCTCTCTCTGATCGCTAACAGGAAGAAAAAAAAAATCCCATTATTATTTTTGATTTGAAGAAAATGCAATTAAGTGCTACCTTGACTTGTGACGTGGTTAAAAGCGAACATAACATGGAAGATAGTTGATAAATTGTTAATTAATGAATATTTATCTAGAATGTTTCAGAAATTCTGTAAAGATCCATCTAGAAACCATTCTAAACATTTTATATACAATAACTCATGTAGATGCAGGTCTGCAAAACAGGAAGGGGAAAAAAGCCATCAGACAATCATTTTGAGTTAAATTATAAACTAAGCCGCAAAATACATGTAGGACTATTTTTTATTGGTATGCTGACGAAGCATGATTAATGTGTCCCTGTTTGATGCACAATCATCTTAAGAGTTGTGGCTGTGGCGGTTTATTAGATACATATATTACTGTCAAGTGACCTGGGTGACTTACAGCTTCAAGCTTCTCATCCATACGAAACAACAGTGGAAGAGACTGAGGGATTGCTGGAATAGCTACACCAAATCTATGAGAGGAAAATTAAGTTATTTGAATGAAATGATGTTTAATATGCTACATTTATTTTCCCATGCCCTATATAGTCAGCATTTGATAATTACTGTAGGTGCTCATCATCCCACTGAGACTTGCAATGTTTAAAACGACGATGCAAATCGTCTAACATAGGTCAAGAACTTCCAGTACCAAAAAATACTTCATCAACATAGCCCAAAATTATTCACTGTGACCAAATTTGAAGTTAGACTGTAGTTGTATTTTTTTTAATGGGTATTTGTATCTAGAAATTACAAGAATATTGCAGAGAGAATAATAATATAAAATGGGATTTTTGCATATTTTACACATCCAAAATTATTAATAACCTTTTTCAATATAGACAAATTCAACGTTCTAAATATTCTGTTGATTAGAAGGCACTAGATTATACTAAACATTGTCTGGATCCTTTAAAATGGCCCCAAAGAATGCATATTCTATAAATTGTCAGAGATATGCATAGAAAAGTGAACAAAAATGAACAATGAATATAAAAAATATTTGGACTATTAATAAATATATGGATGTTTCTAGTCCCCGCTCCCCACCGATGGGCTACACATATTACATACATATTATATCTCGCCCATGACTCAACCAAGCCTACCACTCAAATTCAAATTCATGAAAACATGGTCATCACAGCTAAAAAAAAAACCACAAAAAAAAACCAAGTGTATGCATATTATAATTGATGCATAAAATACTGTACATTCTGACTATAAGGCTTTGACAATATAGTGCTGCAAATGGCGTCTAAATTACCACACTCATTCGTCAATGTCATTATGACTGCAGTTTCACAAAACCAATTATGAACTGTTTATCAGTGATCTTCCTCAGGGAATCGCTGAGCCAATAGAGTGACATTGTCTGCTGTAGGAAAGGACACTTATTCCTTGGGAGTCACGCTGACTTACAGGCCCACTTCTTATTGGCAGTGATGAAGAAACAAGACCTGGGTTAGCGTGCAAATTATTTGTCTCTCAAATTTAAAGCAAACACTGTAGATAAGTTACTGCGATTGGCTGGCAACCAGTTCAGGGTGTACCCCGCCTCCTGCCCTATGATAACTGGGATAGGCTCCAGCACTCTTGCGACCCTTGTGAGGATAAGCGGCTCAGAAAATGGATGGATGGATGTAGATAAGTTAAGTGGGCGACCCAATCATAGCCGAAATACTGTTTTATATCCTGATTAGCACATCTGCCTTACATTTGTGAGGTTAGGGGTTCAAGTTAAGTTTGAACCCCATGTTTTCCTCCCAAATTCCAGAAACATGCATATTTGGTTAACTTATTTGGTTGTCCTTTTGTCTGAATGTGAGTGAATGGTTGTTTGTTTCTACCTGTATGTGCTTTGCGATTGGCTGGTGACCAGTTTAGGGTTTGCCATGCCTTTCGCCCATGAATCAACCAAGCCTCCGACTCGATGCCACACACATAGATATTGAAGTGCCTGCAATGGAACTGTATAACATCAACAGGATCCTAAGAACCTTCATCAAGAACTCAATGAGGCTGGGTAAGACAACTATGGAGGGCAACTCAAAACCAGGTGCACAGGTGAACATCAAATGGAGCATATTCCAAGGAGATGCTCTGTCTCTGCTGCTGTTCTGCATAGGCCTGAACACCCTCAGTCAGATCATAACCAAGAGTGGTTTAGGGTATCGATTCAGAAGTAGAACAATGATCAGCCACCTCCTCTACATGGATGACATCAAGCTGTATGCAAAAAATGAGCGAGACATTGACTCCCCGATTCATCTCACAGCAAAAACACTGGAATGTTATTCGGACTCGATAAGTGCGGGCGAATTATATCTAGAAGAGGGAACATGATCACAGCCAAAGGGTTTTAACTACCTGAGAGCATCATAACATATGTGCAGGACAGTTACAAATACCTTGGAATTCCACAGGCAAAGGGCGACCACAAGGAGGCAACTTGATGGAAGGGCACAGCCAAATAACTAAAGAGGGTGAGACAGATCCTTAATACTCAGCTGAATGGATCTTTTCCAGGCCATTAACAGTTATGGCCTGACAATAGTCAGATTTCTCGCTTGCATCATACCATGGCCACTGGAAGAGATGCAACTCCCTGATATCAAGAGAAGAAAGCTCCATAGAATGCACAGAGGGTTCTAGTGAGCGTCACAAGCACTATCCTGGAGGAAACAACAGGCCTCCAAGAATGCATCAAGAAGAAGGCCCCCTTTGGCAACTCCCTGTAATAAATGAATGCCTCAGGCAACAGAAGCCAGTAAGGGGAAGGAGCCAGACGAGCTGTCATGGAAAGACAAGACCCTGCATGGCATGTGTCACTGACAAGTTGAAGAAGGGGCTGACATCGTGAAAACACACCAGTGGCTGGAAAAGGCTTGACTGAAAGACAGCCCAGAGGCACTAACCATGGCAGAACAATTACAGGCCCTTAACACAAGATCAATACAGGCTGGGGTCTGCCACATCCCACAGGACCCCAGATGAAGGCTGTGCAAAGAAGCCAGAGAGACACTGCAGCACATCACAAATGGGTGTAAGATGCTGGCAGGCAAGGCATACCTGGAGCAGCATAACCTGGTAGCAGCAATAGTGTACCAGAACATATGGACTGGAGGTCCCAGAATCAAGATGGCAGACACCATCAAAGATGGTTGAGAACAACCAGGCCAAGGTCCTGTAGGACTTCCAGATCCAGACTAACAAACTGGTGATGGCCAGTGGTGGTGGATAAACATTAGAAGACCAAGGTTGAGATACAAGATCTAGCAATCCCAAGTGACATCACCATTTTGGAAAAGGACCACGATAAGCTGGAGAAATACCAAAGACTGAAGGAAGAGCGAGAGAAGTGGATGGTGAAAGCAATAATGCAGCACTGGGGGCAGTAACACCCAAGGTGGGTGGAGGGCTCTAGCAGATACCAGGAATGACATCCAGCACACACACATATACTGTGTGTGTATATACACTAATAACTATAAGTATTGTAATATATACTAATAACAGAAACAATTACTGTTTGAGCAAGAACCTATCCATACATGAGATATTTTCAATATAAGAGGCAATGAATGAAAAATGCAATGTATACACACATTATATGTTGTGTCATACATAAAACGCAAGCAGTAGTTTCTCCAAACAACAGGGAGATTAATGTGTTTTGGAGCATTTGCAGAAATCACAGAGGCGATGAATCGAGAATAATAGCAAAACACAAACACTTTGAAATATATAATCACAGCTAATAGTTATGATGCAGAACACATAAACAACAGCTTAATTTACTTTTACCCATAAAAGTCCACATTTTCCATCATGAATAGACCTGAAGGGCCACAAACTGAGCTGAGTACCGACATATAAAAAAACAACAACACACACACACACACACACACACAAAAACAATTGCTGATACTTTCTTACCAACTATACATAATTATTGGTTTTGCATACTCATAAAACAGGAGAAGAGGAGAAAATGTTCACAGCCTAGCCATTTTATGTAATATGTCCAAGTTCCATTCTGTTCCTAGCCTCCTGGCTACATATCTGAGAAATAAACATGAAAACAATGTCCTTTAATGTGTTGTGTCCTTGACTAAAACAACATACATTGTATTGAATCAGTGGTATCCAATAATACCATCATTCCCATTGTGGGAGAGTTGTGCTGTGACCATGCTCAATTAGCTCAATTTGACCATTTTTGTCTGGCTTCATAGGCGTTAAACGGACACCCTTTAATAACTTATTTTAGATTTAGGTGCATCGTTGTAAGCCTATAGAGGATACTATGTATGTCTTCTTTGGCACTTGATGTCATGTAATAGTGAATAATAATAATAATCCAACCATCCATTTTCCACACCATTTATCCTCACTAGGGTCCCAGGTATGCTGGATTCTATGCCAGCTGACTCTGGGAGAGAGGCAGAGTACAGCCAGCCAATCGCACAACAACAATAATAATACATTTTATTTGTAAGTACCTTTTGTAGCCCCCGGTGATACTGTACATAAATAAAACAACATTAAAAACAGAATTATACAGAAGAAACAAAACAAATAAATAAAAAATCATACATAATAATAGTCCTTCCACTCAAGTGGAAGGTATTTGTATAATGATAGAGATTAGTTAATTTGGAGTGAAGTATCCAAGATAACAGAATAATGCTTAGAGTGACCACATCAGTACATTGTAAAGAAAAAAATTGTTATTCTGAACTGATCTTCGCACAGTGGATATTTCAGGACCATCCTGTTTACTCATGTACGACTCTACATAAAGATGGACATGAAACAAAGGCATTTGGGATTCAGAACAAGACATGGCTGGACCACAACATCCCTAATGCTGCAGAGGCAAGCAGCCCACAGTCTGCAGCACATACACTGCCCGTAAATGACAATTATTGGCGAAATCTTACATTGGATCAGAATGACACAAACACACACAATGCCGCACTCACCCAAATGTTACCATCCTGGTGATAAGGTTTCCAGTTCCTTCCTGTGTCGCTGTAGAGCAGACGGTACCGAGTCGTCCAATCAGAGCTGCTGTAGCGACCCTGTGTGGCTATGGCACTCAAGTGCTTTCTAGAGCCCAGGTCCACCTGCAGCCACTGGTAGTGATCGCTATCGAGTGGAGACCATCCACCAGCACCTGCAGAGTTCAAGACATTTGAAAATAGGTTTCATGTTGTATGTCCATCTCAGATAGGGTTGCAAGAAAACTATTGAATTGATTGGATTTCTGCAAAAATCATAAAATATGTTTTGATCTTCATTTAAGTCACAACAATAGACACGGTTTTCTTAACCTATGACCAGAGAAAGAAGTTCCCTGTTATTACTGAAAACAACAAATATAAATATAAATAAATATAAAATTGCAGCGTGGAAAGTACCGTAATTTCTCATTATAATGCGCACCCTTCTAACCCCTTAAACCTCTCTACCTATGTATAATGCATTTTTACAATGCATGATTTTGGATTTACCCATATGATTAAAACATGAAGTATTACCTGTATTGTTTTTTCAAATAATTATTCTGAAGTTAATTTATTCGAACACTTAATACTTTATTTTTATTTAATTGCTCTTTTTTGAAATTCACATCCCTACTTTTATTTAGTAAATGAGAAATGTTTGATTACCCAGGCAGAATTTGTAAGATGGGTACAATTCTTTATAGAAAATATGAAGGACCAGGCACAACACATTTAATTTCATTTTAATGGGATTCAAACTAAACTGTTAAGCATTTCAGAAAAGCATTATCATTAAACAAAACATAACCATAAAGAAATTAATGATGGTTGTTGTTCAGTCATCAGTTGTATTTAAAAATAAACAGTATTTCACAAATTCTGTTTGGGTAAGTGAACATATAAGCACAACTACAACATACATATATGCAGTCATATTTACCCGTCATATTGGAATGAAAGTGTAGGCACACTTTTTTCATAACCTCTAGGTGGCGGTGGCATACTAGAATTAAAGGGTACACCTTTTTCTTAACTTCTAGATGGCGGCATACATTATAAAATGTGAAAGATTTTTCCATTTTCCCCTATACCCATGTATAATGCGCACTATTGACTTTTGACAATTTTTTTGGGAAAAAATGTGCATTATACATGAGAGGTTACGGTAAACGGACCTTTGGATTTAAAAACTGGTTGAACCTTCGTTTGGTCGAGATAACTTCAGCCAAACATTCCCTGTTGTTGCAGATCAGACCTGAACGACAGCCAGAAGGAATTTTGGACTGTATTTACAAAACTAAAGTCAAGCGTCTGAGTGGGCCACTCCAGAAGGCGTAGTTTCTTCTGTTGAAGCCATTTATGTTGTTGATTTACTTCTGCTCTTTGGGTTGTTGTCCTGTTGCATCACCCATCTTCTGTTACGCTTAAATTGGAATACCTAATAGTCTCAAGTTCTTCAACAAAATGTCTTGATAAACTTGGAAATGTATTTTTCCGTCGATGATAGCAATGCATCCAGACCCTGAGGCAGAGAAGCAATCCCCCTCCACCTTACATCACAGCTGGATGAGGTTTTGATGGTTGTGTGCTGTGCCTTTTTTTCGCTCCGCATACTGTAGCGTTGTGCATTCCATTCAAACAACTTAACTTTCATTTCATCTGGCCACACAATAGTTTTGCTTGTAGTGTCATGCTGTGGAACACTGTTTAAGATTCTTTTCACACAACAGAAAAGAAAGGTTTCCATGAAGAAAGTGTTATTTACCATAGATGTTGCATTGTCAAAATATGTAAATACTGTAAAACCTCTCTTTTCTGTTGTATAGAAAGAACAAAGGACCGTAAACAGTATTATTTCTAAGAATAAGAATAATTTCTTCATTTATAGACCATCTTTCTTACCATAAACATTGAGGCTTTTAGAGACACTATTGTGTTCCTTTCCATTTCATGCAAGTTAACAATTCTTAATTGTAGGCACTCTGAGAGCTCTTTCATGTGAGTATGGTTCACATTGGGCAATGCGTCATGAGAATAGAAAACTCCAAACTGGTGTCTGTTTTTAACTGCTTTAACTAACAACTCCTATCTCGTCAAATGGATTGGACTCTAGGTAGGCTGATTCCTGACTCCAATTTGCTCTTGGAGAACTCATTAGCCTAGAGATTGACATGAAAGAATTATTTGTGTGGTATTAGTTTAAGCATACTGTTTTTTTGTCTATTGTAAATTACATGAAGATCAGGTCACGTCATGATCAATTCATGCGGAAAAGTGTAGTTTCCAAAGGGTTTATATATATACTGTATTTTTTCACACACTGAACAAACAGATATATCCAGATACATACTGTAAATAATCTTCAAAATAGGTTGTTGGTATGGCTGCAGGTATGAATAAAAACAGCAACTCCCCCCCCACTCCCCCTTCTCCCGATATAAAGTGGCAATTTAAAAGGCAGATTATCTCAGCTCCAAGCCCCCAAGACAAGCGGAAAAGCAGCATGGTATTGCCATCATAACATTTTACAATGAGCATGTGCAGTAAAAAAGATTATATGTCGTTGTTTTATCAGTGGTCAGTGTCCAGCAGAGACCTGCTCATCCAAGACGGACACCTGCAAAGCTTGGGCAAAGTCATGTTTTATTTAGTCCTTAACATGCAGAGCCTTCTGGCTATATATGAATGTGATGAGTGACAAGGTCTCTTCTTCAGTATTATCTAGTTATGCATAGGTGAGGCCTATAAATCTTGGCGAAGAGGATTAGTATGCAAGACATTTGAGGACGGTTTCTTTTTTTTAATATAAGCATTCATGCCGCAAACTAAAATTTTGAAAATTCTCTCAGTACAGCCAGTTATGTATTTATTGCCGCTTATTTAAAGAGAGATACTCTGGTTCAATAGTTACATTCTAGAGAGGAGGAAATTGTGATGATACTACATGGCAGTGCAACACAAAGAGTTCCCGCCAAATATGATGTGTGTGTCTGCAGACGAATTACTCCTATAACTCAAATTTGTACCCCAAACTCGTACTCCAAATGTGGTTTTGGAAAATACCATTAGAACAAGCAATTGATGGGTGTGTTAGAGCCTGGTAAGATCTTCAATTTGTATAAGGTCATTTTGTTATAAACATAATGAACTATGACTCAGGTAGATGCTAGAGAGTTCACAGCTCTGCCAATGTAGTTTGAAAAGACACTACACACATTCCAGAACTTGTCCCCCTCACACTTCAAAGTGTCAACCTGAGGCAGAGGACAGTTTCCTTGCCCCGAACTACTGATTTACCCCGAATCAGGGTAAATTGTGCCAAAAGTAAAAAAAATAAAAAAAATAAAAATACAGGTTTATATTTAGTGACATATAGAGAATAAACACAGATGTGATATTAATGGAATATAATGACCAGTTGAAAAAGAATGAGCAAAATGAGTGCATACTGAAAGATAGGCAGGCAAATGTGCACATATTATACATTCACAACTGTGAAATCAGTAAGAGAGTGGGTGGTGGATCGACTACAAACTCACCATATCACAGTGACTCTTTGTGATAGATTTAGTTTCCATTTTCCGTACCACTTATCCTCACTAGGGTCACGGGCGCGCTGGAGCCTATACCAGCTATCTTCGGGCGAGAGGCGGGGTACACCCTGAAATGGTCCCCAGCCAAGATTTTGTTTTGTATAGGCTCGAAAGAGATAAATGTGCCTATTTTGGAAAATGACAGTTAAAACTGGTTGTTTAAGGTCAACAAGAGAAAAAGGGAGCCATAGTCAAGGGGGCATGAGAGATTATGTCACATGATGAAATAGTGTGCGTTGGTTTGTGATGTATTCCACCCGTTGACAATATTCCTATATCTTATCCAATTACACAGCTATTATCCTCCAGTTCCGGCCCTGACTTCAGATAAACTGGACCAGTATCTGTAGAATGTCAATACCTCAAAAACCCATTGCCGCTAAGCCATTCCCCTGAGATTAAAAAACACTATCAAAATAGAGGAGGATGAGGGAATGGGTGGAGAGTGAGACATTTTGTGTCGGGTGAGCAGAGAGACAGCGAAGGTTAAACAAAGGCGATAGTGAAGTTAGCGGAGTGGACAACGGCCGAGGCGATGTGATGCTTCGAGAACGATCCGAGGAAGGACTGTGGGAGTGAATGACAAGATGGTGCATGGAATGAGGAAGGGCGGGAGCATGCTGAAGACATGGAAGAGTAAGACAGATGAATGAGATAAGCCAGAAAAGGGAGGGATGAGAGCAGGTTTTATGGATTTGGTATAGTGGGGAGGCACGAGATGAGATAGCAAGTGGATGGGATGGAAAAGGAAAAGAAAGGGGAGCGTTGTTATGGTTAAGTGATGGATGAGGGCAAAAGTGAAGAGAGGTTGAGGGAGGGGAAAGGCAAAAAATGAAAGAATGAGAAACCTGGGAGAAGGAGAGACCAAATGAGTCCATTCAAAAGTGATGAGAGGGATGACATCAAATAGAACACAGTTGCTTCAAATCACATGAAACACAAAGAAAAAATTGGAAAAGTTGTACCTAAAACTCAGGACAATAGGAGAGAGTGGAAAGTCATAAACCATGACTCCTCATTCTTCAATAAGAGGTGATGATAAATGGAAGGCCATTGCAAGAGTTTAATGTCTTTTCATTCAAAGTTGAGCCTCACCTCACTGGAAACTTTTTTGCACGTTTTCTGACAGTGCATTAATAAAGTCACATGACAAGACCGTAATGGGATATTCCGATGCCCTTCAAATATCTAGATAGATTATCCTCACTAGGGTCACACGCATGCTGGAGCCTATCCCAGCAATCTTTGCGTGAGAGGCGGGCCGGAACTGGTTGCCAGCCAATCAGAGGGCACATACTGTATAAACAAACAACCATTCGCACCTACGGACAATTTAGAGTCATCAATTAACCTACCATGCCTGTTTTTGACATGTGGGAGAAAACGGGAGTACCCAGAGAAAACCCAGGCAGGCACGGGCACAACATGCAAACGCCACACAGGTGAGGCTGGATTTTCAACCCGGGTCCCCAGAACTGTGAAGCAGATGTGCTAAACAGTCATTCACCGTGCCGCCTACACAAGGAAGTTGTATTGTAAAAGTAATATTTTACTATATCACATCACCAGCACATTTGCTGGCATGAACAGTCAATGTAGGCCTTTTAACAATTCCTAAAATTAGAACCAAAAAAATGGCGAGGCAGTTTTCAGTCATTGCTGTCCTTGCCGATGGATCAGCCAACCTGTAGACCTGGGAACATCTTTTTAATTTTGCTTTGAACTAAACTTAGATTTAGAAATTATATATTTTTTAAATATTTTTATCTTATTTATTTATTTATTTGAGTGTGCGCACGCGAGCATGCTTTTGAAATGCGGACGATTGTGCACACAAAGCTAGGTTTTCTGACGGCGAGCCGGTAGCTGCACAGGTAATGGATTAGTTCCAAAGCCTCATGCCAACCCGACGATATGGGAACATTTGGGATTTGAGCCAGAGGAACGCGGCCATCTCACGAATACCAACGAAAAACAACCATCCCACCCAATTTCTTCAGCTGGAAGTGAAAAACACAGATTTCCCATTTCCCGTCAGCTTGTAATTATGGAACCCTTTGCCCAACACACTGCAAACACAAATGTGACAGCGTACTATATATGGTGCACCTACGCTCATATTATATAAAGTATCAAAACAGGTTGCTTTGATCCACTTGTTCTGCTGTTATTAATGTTGCTATACATACTTTCCACTTTTTCTTAATCAACTGGAAACTTGATTGGCAGTGTATTGCCTGTTAAAGCATTAATGACTGTTTATACATTTGTGCCAAATGTTTTATATTTAAGTGCAATTTTTGTCTGAGTCTGTTTTATTGATATTTTTTATCTAATCATTTTTTTTTATTGCTCTTAGAATTAGAATTAAACGTGAATTGTTCTTAAAAAGAATGCAGTTACTATTATGCTCTAATATAATTATATCAATGGCATAAAAAACAACTATACTATTGTTTGTCATGATAGCTTTGGGGAAAATATACTGTCCTAAAAAAAATTGCTATTGCAACAGGCCTAAACACATAAGATATAGAGAGAGAGAGCAGGAGCAATGGATAACAGAAAAAAAAATAGAGTGACAACTGTAATAAAAAAGCTGCAATACAGCGGGACTGCGACACAAGAACCGTGTTATAGCGGAGGATTACTGTATCTGTATTCCGTGATGACAAATTGCAGGGATTCGTTGCTCCCGGGTCATTGTTTCCATGACATGTGCAGTCCCTCACATAGTCTCAAGTGTAAAATGATCCATGTGTAACTCAAAAATGCACCAGTTTGGGAATCCCTAACATCAGAACAGACAAACGACCCTGTAAATGCTGTATTCTTCTCAAATCATAACAAAAATACATTGGCACATTTTCAAATTGGTTGAACTTTGGGCATTTTACATTTTAAACATGCATCCATCCATTTTCCTTACCGCTTAGCCTCACGTGGGTCGCGGGCTGCTGGAGCCTATCCCAGCTATCTTCGGGCAGGAGGCTGAACCAGTTGCCAGCCAATTGCAGGGCACATAGAAACAAACAACCATTCGCACTCACATTCACAAAACCCACGCAGGCACGGGGAGAACATGCAAACTCCACACAGGCGGGGCCGGGATTTGAACCCCGGTCCTCAGAACTGTGAGTCAGATGTGCTAACCAGTCGGCCCATTTAAAACATAATGATTTTTTTTTTTTTTAATTACACACAAAAATTTGTCAGTTTTCCACTATTAGCAGTGGAATATTTATATGTTGAAAATCCTATGAAATACCTAATTTAGTTGTAACAAATAATTTAGTACTTTTACACACATTGTACACTGGTTTGTTAATTAAAGAAATAGCTTGCACACGGATTGAAAAGAGTGATCCGAAGATGAAATCAGGAGGATAATGTCCTGCGAGTTAATGACTTAATATGAATGGAAGCTAAACACAAACTTTAATACTGATAGTTAGAGGTCACCAAGAGAAAAATTTAAGGATGCTTGGGAGTCAGAAAAGCCACACAAAAATGAAGTACTGCAGGAGCGAGATGAGCAAATGCTGTCATAGGTAGGAGAAAGAGAGGTCTGGATAAAGAAGAGCCAAGGGGTGCAGTCAAAGGTGAGCGCCATAGGGAGGATAGAGGGAAGTGACAAGAGGTTGACAGACTAAAGGAGAGATGGAGGAGGTTGGCAAAGACCGGGGAGGAAGACGACGGAGTGAGCAAGAGCCAGTTCAAGAAGAGAGAGCGGAGGATGGAAGGGAGGGGAAGGAGCATCAGGGGACTGCTGTCACCATCCTCTCGCCTGTCACATGCACAGATGTTCAGGGCCTTAAGGAGGAGGACGAGGACAATGGGGTACGAGAATGATGGAGCAGAGAAGGTCAAAGAAACGACTTCAGCTCGGAAAGATGAAGGAGAAGACCATACGGTGTGATCTTAAATGCCAGAAACTTGTATGGATGGATCCAATAAAAACTATAAAGAAACACAAGCTAATGTTTCTCAAAAATAAAACACCCAAAACCTAGCAAACGAAAAAACCCAAGTCGGTAAACTATACAATTATTAAATAAATCAATAAAAAAATACAGCAAACTAGGTCCCAAAATTCTAAATACACTTTCGTGCTTTGAATGAGACACATTTTCCATATTTTTGTCCTGATTGGGTCTACGACTGGATGATTGACATATTGATATACTGTACAGTCAACCCCCACCAATTCGCAATTCACCATTCACGAAGTCACCTATTCGCATTTTTTTCCCCGTACAACCCAACTTATAACTATTCGCTGAAAAACCGAGCGGTGGTACTCTTCTTAAGATGATTAATAGAAAGGTCTGGCTCACTACTGGATGTGGTGTAGGTTAACATCTGATCAGCTGTTCACGGCTATGCCATGCCATGTTACCAAAAGTTACAAATCAAGCCAGAAACCTCAATGTCATTATTGACCAAGGCCTGGATTCTAACAACCACCTGAAAGCAATTACTAAGTCTGCATATTACCACCTGAAGAACATTGCTAGAATCATGGGTTCCATGTCTAGAGAAGACTCAGAGCAACTTGTTCATGCATTTATTTTCAGAGGGTTAGATTATTGTAATGGTGTCTTTACGGGTCTACATAAGAAATCAATTAAGAACCTGCAACTGATCCAGAATGCTGCTGCCAGTCCTAACTCCCACCAGAAAACAGGACCATATTACACCAGTCCTCAAATCATTACATTGGCTTTTTGCTAGTTAAAGGATAGGAAAAAAATGTGTCTACAAAATACTAAATGGTCTTGGACTAAAATACATCCTGGACTTAGTAGTTCCATATGAAGCATCCAGAGTCCTCAGTCCTCTTCCCATAATTAGAACTAAAAATAGTGACATAGCATTGAGCTATCATGCTCCTCACCTGTGGAACAACTGAGGTCTACTGTCAGCTCTTCAACCTAAAAACCAGATTGTTTACTGTAAGTTTCTCTTAAATGCACAATCTTTTTTTCGTGACTTTTAAGGCACTTGTACTGCTTAAACTCTTTTACTTTTATCATTTTAATATCTCCGTTTAACCGTTTACCTTTAAATCATCTTCATAATTGATTTAGAAGTTCTGTGCTGAATGTATTTTTTCTGCCATTGTAAAGCACTTTGAATTTGCCTTGTGCATGAATTGTGCTATACAAATACGTTAGAGTTGCCTTGTCTGAACTTAAGGTAAAGCAAGTGCCAAACTAAAAAGAAAGAGCCGTTTGCGTTTATGTATTTTCACAAAGAAGCGATATTATCTATATAACAGTGAGTCAAAAACCTAATTAAATTGCTAATAGGAAAGTAGAAGCGGCATATACATCAGCGTCCTCGACCTTCGGGCGCAGTATTAAAAATCACTCATTATCTGTAAGCCATTTTTTTACAGGGTAATATAAGGTCAAATGAGTTTGAAAGTGGATTTAAGTGTTTTGGGATCATAGTTTCTAGTATATTTTGCATTTAAACTATTAATGCAGACATTTATAAACTTTTTCGGGGGTTCATCTATTGCTCGTGAATTTTCGCTATTCCCTGAGCGCTCTGGTTTCCTTCCACAACTAAAAACATGTCAAATCAATTTCTAGTCAGCTTGATTGACCTGTCTGGTTGCTGCCCACTGCATCTCTGGGATGGTTTCAACGCAGACAACAAATGTGGTTGTTCATCGAACAGGTGAAAAATACAGTACCTACCTTTACTTTAACACAATTAGAGTCAGTATAAGAGCTCTATCAAAGTGTTTGCATGCTCAGTTTGATTGTCAACACCTCTCAGTATAATACAGAGCAGTACGACATCACTGCAAATTGTATTATTAATTCAATTAAGAATTATGAGAATTTCTGGCCCAGAGACGAGGAAAATACAGTTGGAAAATCAAATTAGCATTCTATGGGATCATTCCTGAAAATGACCCTTTTTCAAAAATTAAAGCCAATAAAGCGAGGGGATATTTCCTGTCATTTATGTCCCAATTCATAGCATTCAAGAAACCCTCGGGTGTGTCATTAAAGCAAGACCTCAAGGAAGGCTATGAAAGCTCCCTTTGGTTCCTTTCAACTGGAATCAAACGAGGTTCCAATGCCTCAGCGTATCTCACCACTTGCTTTTCTTGCCTTTGTTCATCTCTTGTTAGACTGTCAAGCTGACTCCCTCCTCTGTTGTTTCTTGTGAGAGAGAAATGACCAACGCTAACCTAAGACAACAAATCACAGACGGAAAAAATGCTTCCAGCAGCGAGCAAGAAAAAAGGGCATTCGGTGTGAATCAAATAGGGGAAGTTTGGGTGAACACAGTTTGGGTTCCTACATGTTGGGGGTGTGGTATAATTATCACGCTGAAAGGAAATCTTTGTTTAAACCATTGGTTGTTGTTAACAGAGCTTTTAACGTGGAAGACAGCTATGCGTCGAGAGATGAAAAATAATATTCGACAGCTCAAATCCTACACAAGTCTGTCAGATTGAGAAATAAAATAAAATGATTATTGGTATGCCTGGATAAGTTAAACATTTTGTATTTGCACAGACTGTTATGAAGGAAAGGATGCAGCTCTGGTTGATAGTTTTTTGGTTTTTTTAACCTTCATCCTACCGACATTGACAAACAAATTATGCCAAGCGGGGTCTGTTGGGACCCCATCGAGAACTGGCTTATATTTTCAATAAGTGAAAAAGACAAGATCTTATTGTTTAGAAATATGTTTATTATCTAAAAAAAAAAAAAAAACAACAAACATGAATTTCCAAAGAAACTGAATTATTGTATTAGTCATTTGGTATCGACGTTTCAGAAAATCGATATTTTCACTCGGGGTCCAGGTGGACCCTAATAAGAAAATTGCTGCTGTGTCATAATATCTCACACGGACCTGAAAAAAAAAATACATATTTAAAAAAAAATAATACATACCCAAAAGATTCATTTAAGTAAGTAAAAAACCAGGCACTGTAATGTTTTTAATATTCGTTTTTTTTTTTCTTCATTACAGAAGTCACCTGGGGTCCAAACGGACCCTGCTCGGTAGGGTGAATATAAGAAAATATTTTTTAATTCTCGTTGTATTTCATCCAAATTGATGTCTTAGTGTCCCTTGTTTTTACAAAATAATATGTTCTTCTAAAACCACAGTTATGTTGAGTTGGGACCGGACCCATGCCAAAACACAGTGTTCATATAGTCAATGTTAAATACTCCTGAACTGAAAGTTTTCATTTCGAGAGTATATATATTTATATTCTGGTCTGACAATTTGGAGCACAAGAATTTATGTTGCATAGAAATCAACACAAGGTATTGGGGGGGGCGGTCATCAATTGTCATTAACATTTCTAGCAGTTTTTAAAACTATTCGCTCTGTTTTTACATTGGTGAGTGATAACATTGAGTATAAGTAAAAAAGGTAGAGTTTGCAGTCCAAAAAAAATATCACTTTTTGTCATAAACCTATATGTTAATACTGTATGACCTGAAATTAGGAAAAATATTGAAATCATCTTTTGAAAAATCACCCCTCTTCTGGCCCCATCTAATGCCTTTAATTTAAATGATTAATTAAAAACTTGGCATTGCATGACAAAAATAGTCAATCAGAGACCATAGAGACCGGAGGCATGACTGAGTAATCTGTCAATCATTTGCACATGGCCACCGCACACACGGAGGCTTGCGGGGACGCACATAAACTTCACAAGGGAAACTATTATAGTTTCTTGGCCGGATTATTTGTCCCCATTTAGCGACAAAAGTTAAAAACAAGGAATTGGGCAGCTCCTTCTTGGGAGAGACAAATCAAGGATACAGATATATAAAGGTGGTGCCCTGTACGTGGAAAGCTGCATGGCAGCGCTGGGAAAACGACCGCATACATTACGTCACCGTTCTCACTGAGTCGTCAGTTAAGTTGATCACCTCTTATATTTTGAATTGTTTGTACATTCCAAAAACAAATGAGTTACATTCAAACCTTGCGAGCAGTTTCAAAACTGCATAAATCATCTTTAATTTATATATCCTGGACTAACTGTGAGCTTTTAAGACTATTTTACTCAATTATATATGATGATATCCATCTCTCCATCCAGTTTCTACACCGCTTGTCCCGATTAGGGTCACAGGTGAGCTGGAGCACACAAAAAAAATAAAAATACATTAACATTGACATGTATGGACAGTTAAGAGTCCCTGGGTTAACCTGATATGCATGCATTCCAACCCATAACCTCTTGACTGTGGTGCAAATGTGCTAACCACTACTACCCTGTGCTGCCTCATAGGATCACATATACAGTAGCTTAATAATTGTGACATTATTTTTACGGCCTCAATTAAATGTCTCGGTTGAAAATTAAACTGAACTTTTTTTGTTTCAAAGAAATTGTAAACTTCACATTAACTATTGTAAAATGGTTGTTTTCCCGGATGTACTGTAGATCCAGATCTCCTAACGGAGGGTGAAAAGGTTTCCGAAAGCGCCTTGCACTATATCATGTGTAGGTTCCAGCTTGTAGTCACATACATGACACAATTGTATGACTTAAGTGGAGCAGTTTTCACAAATTAAAAAAAAAAGCTCTTAAGCTGTTAAAAACCTGCATTATTATTCTTGATTTTTTTTTCTTAGTCCGTGTTGTGCGTCTTTAAATTCATATGATAATCATGGCAGACGTGGTTTGTTTTCTGTATTTCTCACTACATTTTAATATATGATTAAAACATGACAATAGGATATAAAATACGTCGAGAAGAAGTCAATTATGGTGCACCCGGTACAGTCCTGGATAACACAACATAAGGCATGGATAAATGAGCTTCTTGTGATTC
Source organism: Phycodurus eques (assembly GCF_024500275.1). NCBI lineage: Eukaryota > Metazoa > Chordata > Actinopteri > Syngnathiformes > Syngnathidae > Phycodurus > Phycodurus eques. Next base: position 14,450,083 of record NC_084545.1, on the reverse strand, counting down.
ATTATTGAATGACTCTTATTTCCATTGTTCTTGGTGGGATGAGTTTTGCTGTGAAATATTCACAGGCGAATAATTAGAATTTCCGTCATGAAGAGACCTTCACTGTCAGTGTAAATAAGTGAGTAGGTGAGCGTGTAAAATGCGTGTTTTTTTTTTTTTTTGTGCTTGCAGGTTTCATCTATTTTGTGGCTGTGAAGAAAAAAATAATAAAAATGTGCATGTTCCAAAGTTCTTCTCATAGCAACATTAACACAGAGTCATCATGGAAATGAATTGTGATGCTCGACTTTTGAGAAAGGCAACAGAGAGTCAGCAGCTGGTTTGCCCTCTGCCGGTGCTTCATCTTTCTGTCATGGGGCACATGGAGACGAAGTAATTTAATTAGAAGCGGCCCGCCATTATCAACGGATGAGTGCAATGGCTCAGGACATCAAACAGCTCGACAAGATGACACGCAAGAGGAAAAAAAAAAACACAAAAAAAACAATACTTCACAGAAGATGGATGGGGATAATTGTTGAGAAGACACAGCACTCTTGGACTCCAGTGATGTCACTCGTTTAAATGAATTTTTAGGGGAACTTTTAGGGAGATGGAGGGCAGAATAAAGTATAATTTGAATTTTAGGGAAAAAATAGTGAGCGGGATTGAGAATGTAACTTTAGAAAATGGAAAGTGGGTGGAGGAAAATGAGATGGAAAACAGGAAAGAAATGGATGTGATGGAAAGAGACAGTTGAATGAGTAAAGTAAGAAGGGGAGGTGGGGGGGGGGGGGGGGGTGTAATATGAAGGATTCGCCATGACAATCTCATTCTGGCCTCTTTGTTCAATCCAAAGTCTGTAAGGCTAATACACTTGCATGAAGTTGTGTATGTATCACCGAATCAGACTTTAACAATACTTTCATTGTTGTGATCAACTACATACATTTCTACGACAACCTATCCATCAGTCTTGTCCTATTTTAATAATTGGCCCAAGGAAAGCGCCTGCCCTGCTCATCCCTCCTCATCTTTACTTCCTCTGTGTCCTCTCTCCAATTTTTCCACCCCCCATTCCCTCCTCTCCATCCCTCTTCTATTTTACGAAAATGTATCCACAAGGCATCTGTCTTCGATTGGCTTGTGTAGAGAGGGGCAGCTCATGTGACTCCCAATGTGAAGCTCGTCATTCTGTTTCTGAAAATGTTTCTGGCATGTGATGGGCAGGTCTGTCAGGGAGAGTCTAGCACAAGTTAGGATTAAGTAACAAATGTACCACTATGCAAATGACCTCACTATTGTTTTGTGGTCATTCATGGTTGTTCTCGCTCTGACATTTCCACACGATTTCATACAATTGTAAGAGGCCGTGTAAATTGGTTTGATTCCGTTTTATTCATACAAATCAATAACCTATTCCTGTTGGTATTTCAACTTTTACACATACAGTATACAGATAAGCAACCGAACACGAACTTATTTTACTCTCACTGTCTTAACCTCCCACCCCCACCGAGGTTTGTTACTGGAGAAAATGAATAATCACGTAAACGTATGGCACGACTGAATAGCTGTCTGACTCCTCAAGCGCAGCCTAATAAGACCAGTGTCTCCCATTGATTCTGTGTCTTCCTTGGCAGTAGCTGCTAGGAGGGAGGCCCTATTCCTCACAGTACGTTTGTCCAGATACGTTTGGGATCTTTGAGATACTTTTGGGGGTGAAGTTTCTCATTATCAATGACTTACGAGACCAACTTTGCGCATGTTTGACTAATGTGCGAGGGTGTAGATATAAGAAGGTCTTCCAGAAATAAGACAAAAAAAAAAACAATTTGAATGGCTGTGAACACAGAAGAGCATGGTCATAGAAGGACACCATCACAACTGTTGTGCCTGAGAACGATCCAGTTTTTCATCTCCATATTACAGATTTGTGGCTCTCAAATATTTTCCTGGGAGTCTTTCTTTCTTCACCACCCGTCACACTATTTTATAAACTATTCAAGGGGACGCAATCCTTCAATCAGCCTTGCACATAAAATATCTTTTAATTCATTCAATGCTACCCATTTCATAAAATGCAACCCCAAGAGTACCAGCCATTTTAGAGCATTTTGACTGACTTTTCAAGATCCACAGAATATTGGGTTCTACGACTATATGTATACACCAAATCTACCCAATGAATGAATAGACTCTTCTTTGAGCAGAACAAAAAGTTTATTTCTGCCTTTTTCTGTTCCATAGTAGTTTAATATAGTCAGGCTTTACTAAATTCAACAATTTCTCCCAGAAAGCAGAGAAAATGTTTTTTTTGGGAATGAAAAAAATATTAAGCATATAGTGACTTTTATGCATACTTTGTGCTTTTCTGACACTCATAACACCTGAACAGTGTTTTTATTTCATGAACCAGCTAAAACAACATTTAGGAATGGCTTTTGATTTCAAAATAATACTGTATTTATGGATATGTGAATGACAACTCACTGGATACAGTCAGTCATGGGCACGTAGACACTCCATATATTGCAATCGTGGTCCACGTAGACGTCCTAGATTGCTGTTGTACTTATCACATTTATAACACACACATACTTTGGCTACAAGCACAACACATATGTTGCAAAATCTATACATATACAGTGGAACCTCAACAAAACAGACCCAGATATAACGGATATCGGATAAAAGGGCCCATCGGGACTGAACAGTGTGTCCAAAAATAGATTCCATTTGTCCCTTAAACTGCCGTTGACAAAGTCTATTAGTTCCAGAATTGGTCGCTGTTGTTACCCCAGTCTCTTGTCTAACTGACATACACAGAATTAAAGTGTATTGCTATACCAAGTCAAATCAGGATTCTTTCCTGCTAAATACAGAAAGAGTACAACAAGTGCAGCCAATAATTCCATTTCACATGCATAAATGTGGACTTTTATTCCTCCCCGGACTGAGCTGTATGGAAAAGTGGTGTTAATTTGGAAATTGACTGGTGTATTTCAGTCATTGGAGGGATACGACAACAAAATATTTACATGAGCTAAGCTTGAGTGTGTGTTGTTGTTTTGTTGTTTGTTGTGTTTTAGTCAATGTGCTAAATACAGTATGAAAAATGATTTTTTTGTGCGTCAGCCTCCATGTGACCAGACATACAGTACAATACTTTCCACAGGCTCCAGAAACACTTCAACCCCTTTGGAGTCCGGATCAAACAAATACAGAACAGAAACCCAAAATACAATTCTTTTTAACCAATGTACTCCTCTGCAATTTGTTTTCATTTAAATGCCAAATGTAATGGAAAAACATATTGAATGAATCAGTATTTGGAGGGGTTGTATGGTCTTTTCCCCTCGGTTTCTGGATTTATGGGGAACTGAGCTTCAGTCTTGGGTAGGCTTGACACGAACAGGATTTTTGCATATACTGCAAATAACTTACATGTTGTTTGTCTGAAACACCGCAAAGTAGTCCCACACAAATAACGTATTTTTTAACCGACATGATTGAAAAAAAACTTTATTGGCCGTCAGATAGTTACAGTACTGCGCCACAAGACACGTGATCAGGCTAAAAATAAACTAGCTTTTGGATTCATACGCAATGGCGACGCGGAGTTTATGTCTTGTGCGGAGCCGATCGATGACGTCATTGAACGGATGGGCGAATTATGACACGAAAGCCAATCAGCATAAAATGCTAATTATCGGCCGATACCGATCACACCGATCAGATCGGCGTAAAGTCTCGTCTTGGGTGACAAGATAATGTCCCAATCTCCACAAGGAACGTATTTGTCAAAAAAAGATATCAGTGTCTAATTCCCTATGGAAGCTTAGATTAGTTTGTTAAAAAAAAATGGCGATGGATGTTTACATCCACAGCCTTGAAATTACTTCTGTTCACAGTGTTCATATGAACATGTTGAGTGCACTTGCAGGTTTCAGTGAGTGCGTGTGTGCGTGTCAGCCTTACCTCCTCGCCGGTTGAGCTTGGCATATCCAGGTGCATATCCATTTGAGAAGATTGATGAGCTGGAGAACGCTGTGTGCGGCAAAGGAGAGGCCAGAGCCTCATCACATTTTGCTGTGAAGAGAGAAATGATATGATGACCCAGGGAAGCAGCAATGGAGGAAAAATCAAACATGAGGAGGGGAAGTAGATTGGAGGATTCCACATGGAAAAGCAAGTATTTGCAAATGCTGTTGTTCCAAACACACAATAACACACTTTGTATTTAAAAAAAAAAAAAAAAAAACATTCTTTGCAGGGTAAAACATTCCAAAGCTGCAGAAACAACAGCATTGCTGAAGATAAACAATCTCACTGCAAGCCAAATGACAGGTCATGTGGATTTGCATGCAAAACATTGCCAAGTACTTTTCACTGTCAAGTATTAAACTGAGAAAACAGCCTCGATAACGGCAACTTAACTTTTTAGCACTATAAGTTTCAAATGAGAAATAAACCCATGTCCAGTACACTGACTGCTAGCAAATTTATTACCACTTGCTTGAGCTGCAAGAGCTGTATCAAAAAAAGTGGCTAACAAAAATGGCTCCATTTTGATTGACCCTGTCATAAAGATATTCTTTTAATGATATATTTTATTGAAGTGGTTATAGTTTGCAGGAGTGTCGAGCCACACTGCATCATACAGAGAGCTGTCTGTAATATTTTGGTTGATACAACACCACTCCCTGCAAACTACACAATAAATATATTGTTAAAAGAAAACCACCAAAAACTGAGCATTATTATCTTTAAGCTTGCTTGTTAGAATGCCATCAGATTCTATAAGTATTCATATTGTTGTGGTCACTTAGTGTTTAATTTCCCATGAGCAACTCTTGAAATGTTAATAAGTTATTAAATTTATTCCAGTGGTGGAAAACCGCCTTGACATAATTATGATACATTATGATTGCAAACCCCTTTTTTTTCCTTATACACGTCTGCATGTGTTTATGTGGTTAATGCAAAGACTGGTAAAAAAACGATACAGGTACAACATGCATTTTCTATCTTCTGTCATGCAATTTGTATTAGTGTGCATGTGAGTGTGGTGACCTATCCCTGCCCTCTCTGAAGCTCAGAAAACAAACAAACAAACAAACAAAAAAGACAAAGAAGCGAAAAAAGCTAAATATAATAAGATAAACTAAAAACAAACAAACAAAATAATAATAAATACACCACACAGCTAAAACCAGAGGTGGGTAGTAACGGGCTACATTTACTCCGTTACGTTTACTCATTTCACATTTTTGATAAACTATACTTGTCAGAGTACATCAAATGCATCGTACCTTTTACTTTCACTTATTTATGTGAAAAAGGATCATACTTTTACACCGTTACAATGTACAACATGCCTTTTGCTACTTTTATTCATCCATTCTTGTGTCTGCGTGTCTATTTTTAGACTCCATCTTCGACTTCCGCATAGGGCGTCCATTGCGCCAATCCAACGTGATCACGAATGTCATTTGACTCCAATTCACCAATCAGATGAAACAATCCAGTAACATAACCGCGCACGTAGCCTTCGCGAGCCAATCAAAAAGACTCATTTTGGGGGAAAAAAATAAGAAATAAATAGCCACGCAAGTGTCTTTACTTAACAGACTTAAAAAAAAAAACGACAGCTTTGTCATGCAGATTCTCAGATATTGATTTATTTAATTTATTTTTTAAATTTTATTTAATGTTAATGCCCCGATTGAAAAGCAGTAGTTTCTCACAAGTTACTCTTTACTTGAGTAGTTTTGTCATTGAGTACTTTCTTACTCTTACTCAAGCAAATATTTGGATGACTACTTTTTACTTTAACTTGAGTCATATTATTCTAAAGTAACAGTACTCTTACTTGAGTACGATATTTGCCTACTCTATCCACCTCTGGCTAAAACCTATATCATCCAGAAAAGGGCGTAGACGACGCAGTATATGAAGCAAACCGAGACAGACAAAGACAGGCAGAAACATAAAGACACGATTTGAGCAGTGAGCTACTTTGTACGAAATGCCCGTCTAAAATTCCCCTCTCAAACCCAGGAGGCCTCGCATCCATTCATAGAGCAGTTGTGGCGGACAACACTTACGCAGCATTGATTCTGGGCCTGACCAGTACTGAATATTGGGTCACAGTGGTTTCTGTGTTGGGCAAAGATCAGGCAGTTAACCTTTCATCAGTGCAGAACGGTGCACAGCCCATCTCACCCCCAAGCTCGGCAAACTCCCATGACGCAGAAGCCAAGGAGCTACTGAGATCACACCGGCGATCCAGAAACTCGCCCTATCAGGTGCACCCAAAGCACTCAGGCTCACCACATGGACGCTGGCCCAACCAGCCCTGTTGGGCCAGGTAACACCATCATGGTGACCTTCCTACTGCACATTTTGTACAGAATTGCTCTGTATTCTTATGAGAACAGACAGCATATGAAATATCAAGAGTCTGTTTTTTAATAACATTGCAATTTTACAAAGACTTCAAGAGACAACGCTGATTCAGTCAAGTATATGTCCCAATGTGCACAATGTCTGATAAATAAGCTTGCAAGAAGGTAGTATGATAATGTGCATACAAATTGCATTTTAAAAGCGGTTACAAACTCTCCAAAGTACTTTGTGTTTTTTCATGTTAAGCAATGTGTTTTTTTTTTTTTTTTTAAACATCTTTTCCATTCAAAGCCAATTTAAAAACTTTTTGTTTCCTGTTTTGTTAGTTAGTTTAAGAGCTTCAGCATTTTTTTTTGCAATTATTAGCGAGACAAACACTATTTGAGGAAAATGAGGGGGGATGGGGGGTAATCTCATTGTCTCTAGAGAAATTATATCGTATTGCTTTCTGCCAGATGCTCTTTTATAAGAGTAATCCAACCAAATGAAAACCGAAACAGAATATTTTAAAGAATCAAGATCTTTTAATGGCATTTCCTGCAACACATAACCTCTAGTCATGCTTATGTGACCTTAAATGTTATGGCACACCAACAAACAAAAATGTCACAAAAAGTATTAATACTGACATAATGATTTACAAATGTAGTTATTCAGTGTGAAACCTGGCTGTTTATTTAAACACAAATCTGATGTACTCTCGAAAGATCACGGTTTATTGTGCTGCATGAATGGCAACGGGTGATCACACAGGTTTATTGTACCTTCTACCATCTAATGGGAGAGAGACCATTACATTCTTCTGCCTGTCACTGGGATAGTTAGATGAACAAAGATGTAGATAACAAATAAGCATTTTTCTGACAAATTAAGTGAGATTGGATCATTTCCGGTAGTACTACACACAATTCTGAGGACCCGGGTTCAAATCCGGTCTCGCCTGTGTGGAGTTTGCATGCCTGCGTGGCTTTTCTCCAGGTACTCCGGTTTCCTCCCACATCCCAAAAAAATGCATGGTAGGTAAATTCAAAGCTGTAAATTGTCCGTAGGTATGAATGTGAGAGCGAATGGTTGTTTGTTTATATGTCCCCTCCGATTGGCTGACAACCAGTTCAGGGTGTACCCCGCCTCCTGCCCGCAGTTAGCTGGGATAGCCTCCAGCATACCCACGACCCAAGTGAGGATAAGCGGTGTAGAAAATGGATAGATGGATTAATGGATAATTGCCGCAGCACCCATGTTGACCTCTCAAGGCACCCTAGTGTGCCACGGCACTCTGGTTGGAAATCAGTGGTCTCGAGGAATGAATTGTGGAGCAAAATGTCTTTGTAAGCCAACATGAAAAGAAGCAGCAGCACTATTTTGTTTTTCCTCTTACAAGGACAGTTGGAATCTTATCGCTCCGATATAAACACACATAAAGCAACAAACACTCATTTCTTCCAGTACATTAGGTTTCACGTCGAGAGCAATGTGGTCTGTCAGGCCAAGTAGATGCAGTCTATAGCTCTCTGTCATGGCCCATCGTGTTGTGTGCACCAGTGTGTGAGAGTCAGATTTAGAGAGGAGACTATCGCTTTCATTGTGGGCATGTTTGCTTTAGTGCGAGTGTGTAGAGGGCTCGGCCAGTTGGCTGGTTAGACATATTACGCGGTGTCACCAGTGCAGTCACAGAGTAAAGTAATCATAAAAAAATTATAATAAAGAGCACCTAGGCTCAATAATTTGAATGTGTTTCTGCTTGGGAAATAGTGTGAAGTGTCCTTCATGGAGAGCAAGTAAAGTGTATATTTTCTCTGCCTGTCACGACATAGTAGCACGGACATACACACACAAACAAATTAATGAGGTCTCAGGCACGGTCAAGTATAATTTGGGGTTGCAGCAAATATTTTATTTGCACTACCTTGAACTTTGTTTTAGAATTTAAGATTTAAAAAGCTAAGATATGAACATGTTGGCCCACACAGATCAGGGAATTCGTGCCCTGTAATATTAAAAACAATAAAGCCACTGGAAACCTATTTATTATAACAGCTTGTTGTATTACAAATGTAATCATCATGTTTGCAATCTCAATCGACTGCTGAGAGGGACTTTAGTTGTTGAGGTTCTACTTGCTATTGTTTTTATTGGCGTGTGCATCTACTGTAATTGGGATTTTTTCTGATGGGCCTGTTGTGAGTAATTTTTTTTTTTTTTGTTCAGTTTTATTTTGAAATTGTTGCCGTTCTGTTTCCTGTATTCCTTCTGTCTTCGGTTTGGTTTCAAGACTAGGCGTGGTCAGGTGTGCTGAGCTCCTCACGCAGCTGTCTCCCATTACTCATCCCCCTCTGCTTTGAACTCCGGTCTGACTTCCACGCCTCGCCAGAACGTCTTATTTCCATTGTGTTGGGCCTTTTGGCCTCCTCGTGAACTATACTTCCCAGTTGCTCATATTGCTCACTTCTAGTTTTATTACCTCTCTTTGTTGTAGTTTTTGTCTTGCTCCAAGTTTTCAATGATTTTCAGTTCCTTACTTTGTTGCATAGTTTGTTCCTGGTCTTTTTTTTTCAGTGCTTTTAGTTTGGACTGATTGATTTTTTTTCTTTTTCTTTTTCAACCCAACAGTGTTGAGAGCTCAGTTGCCCGGTCCTCAGTTGCTTTGTTTCTTTGTTTAATAAAGTTCGATTTGTTGCTTTGGTGCCAGTGTCTGCTTTTAGCTCTAACTCCTGCCTCAAACATCACAGGTCTGATCAGATTAGATAAGTGTACATGATGCAAGACAGGTCATTTGCACCTCTTTATCACGATGATGATGATGATGATGATGATGCTTGGTGTCACATCAAGCACCTGGAGTGCATGTGAAGTGATGAAATAGTGTAAAATGATATGCTCTCACACATATTGCTTACTCACTCAACTTATCCGCTTACATGGTTACAAAGAGACAAAAAAAAGTTGCATGATCTTGTGCATACACGTTTTTTTTTTTTCTTCTTCTAAGGACCAATCTTTCGGTTTCTCATTGTTCAATACTACACATGAAGAGACAGTATAGCTCTATAGGAGACTGGGGGCAAGGTGATGGATGAAAGTGGGTTTTAAATGGATAAAATGGAGGGTGTGGAGAAACGGTGCCCGGCCAAAAAAAAAATAAATGCCTATGAAAGCAGTAGCCTATATATACACATATGTGGCGAGTACCACCTCTCGAAATGAATGTTGAAAATTTTCTAATTGGGATAATGGCTGGTCTGTCTCAAAGGTCTTCCCTCATTTCTGACTCGCAATGTAAATGGCTAGGATTGACATATTTGGTTTTGGAGGCTGAACTATAGGCAAAATTGTCTTGTCTCCTGTTTCAGTGGTTTCCGGGGGAGTTTACAATAGTAAATACAGTATCTGCATGGATGCAGCTCAATTTATCATAGCTAACATCATTTTATACTTCTTTCGATAGCAAACTAGTTTAGACTGAGTCAACTGCACAAGCAGTGCCTTAATTTCCTCGAGAAAAGATTAAATCAATCAGTTCCAAACAATTAATTTGGATTTGGATGATCAGTTGATTATGGTAATCATGCCTATCCCTAATATTATATTCCATAAAGTTACAATAATATTGCATTTTGCTTACTTAGGGGCTCTTTTGTGTTTTCCTCCTCACGATCAGAATGGTTGCCTCAAAGTTTTGTGTGTAATGCATGTACAAACATTCATCTCAATCAAAATCCAGAAGAAGACCAGACACATTTAGGACCAGCAATACTCTATAAATGGTTCTTGGTGTTCTGATGCATTCATGAATGAAGGTCTTAAGTGTTAGACAGTGGCTCCCTCATATTTGCCCATGTCTGAAGTGCAAAGAAGGATTCAGTATGTTTAAGCACTTTAGACCAAGCAAATGTCATCCTTTTCCCCAGGCAGAGCCACACAGGTATTTTTTTGGGAACAATTGCGTGATAAATAAACGGGGTGAAAAAGACGAAGGGCAGCAACAAAAGCCAAACAGAGTGTAATAGAAACATTGAAAGAATAAGGGGAGTGAGGCAAGGAGAATGAAGGCAGTCGCTAAGGGGAAATGAAAATGGCTGTCGACCAAAGCCATCTTTTGGACACTTTGAGTCCGGTCAATAACTAAGATGAGGGAAAATAGGAAGCCGGAAATGTGTCAAACTGGCTGCCAACATTTGGAAGGGGAGCCACAGCGGGTTTGGCTGCTGCTCAAATGACTTTACATCGGTGGAACATCTCTGGAGCTGAAGAGCGTTGGCTACAAGGAAGATGTAACAGGGCTCCGGGCAAGTTAAAATCTTTTTGGCACATCAACCAAATCGCAGCCACTCAACTAAATTCTGGCTTGTATGTAATTTGACTGCTGTAGCCGTCACATTGACCTCCCTTATAAAAGTAAGTGGTTAACATCTCAGCTACATGGTTCAAAATTTCGATGCATAAATGCATAAACCAATGCATAATTTACAAATGACACACTGAAAACATGTTGAACAAGCTTGCATGAATAATAGGGTCAGTGTTCTTTGGCAAACCAACAACAATTGTGCTATTTCTATTTAATGACAGAACTCCACAACGCTTCCACTGTGTGGTCAAGTGTGTGTGCTCTCTTGACAGCACACACACTGCAGAAGTTTGGGGACCTGGAGGCTTTTTGTGGACTCTGGTCATGAACACAGTGGAAGCTGTCAAAAGTCCCAGCAGCTGCACAGAGGTACAGACTGACTCTCTCAAAGTGTGGGGGCGAGTTGCTCCATCTGTGTTTTCTGCTCTCTGGCGGAGCAGGAAGTAAGCCTGTTTTCCATTTGGTTTAGTTCATTTATTTATTTATTATATATTTTAATCAAATTCACTGTCTGGCGCAGATGCAGAGGTCTTTCACAAAATTGTATTTTGCCTTGCACTGCTGCCCTCCCATCCAATGACCCACTTTTTCTGTTATATCCGTGAACTAGTCTATCTCTGTTATTATATTATGATCTCCAATGGAGGTTCTCAGTTTATGACATGATAGGAATTTACAGGCTCACAAGATTTACAGGTGGAGCCAATCCGGGTGATGAGCAGAAGCGGGAAGGAAGTAAAATAGAGTAAGAGAATATGTGCTTTGTGAATGCTGAGAGACGAGCAAAGTTATTATGTGTCAAAAAATATTATACAGATTCCACAATTACAGTTTTAGCTGCGACTCTTCAGTTAATTCAAGATCAGAAAATGTCGAAACTTGTCTTTGTGTCATTTTCTGCGATACAATGAATTCAGTGGAATTAGGCTTGGTCGTCCGTCAAATTTAGCAAACGAAACTACTCAAATCATTCGTAAGGTCCACTAAATTCACAGATTGCATATTGCTAGCTCATAGCACAAGCACACAGATCGCTGTCAGGTGTTGACCAGCGTTACAGTTCAAAGTTAATTTCTGAAGAAGTGACAATTTCCACAGCTGCGGTAGACAAGCGGCATCGCAAAATAGACACGATGTAAAGATCGGTGTATTGTTGTGCCAAATGACTTTGCCTAGTATACAGTCACTTTAAAGGCCTGTTGAATCTGTCAAATGAAAGCATATCTGATTTTGCGATGAATTACATCATCTTTTTTTTTTTTAACTTTTTTTTCCCTCGTCTATAAATGGGCAAAGGGACACTGGCTAATTAGCAATCAGGCACATACGCATGCTGACCTGTACACCTGGAGCTGCACGACAGCAACTCCCAGGTGGTTTTCAAAGAGAGGTATGGACAGGCGAGCACACGAAATTAACAGATGTTGTGCCGCATCCAAAGGGCTCCTTTAATTGACATTACAGATGGTGGTGACCATGACGGCTCTTACAGTACTTTAAACATAATGTCCAATCACATCAAAATAGATTTGCTGGAAATGAAGTTTCAGTGTTGGATATTGGAGAATATTATGGGGTTAGAGGATTACACAACAGCAAATTTAATCTGTTATTCGGGATATAATGTTAGAATTCAGCCATGAAGCGCTGTCGTCTTCAGTGAAAGTTTACAAAACTATTCTTCAAAATTCGTCATTGCAGAGGCGGATGGTGTGGATTTTCGGCTCTCCATTGACGAGGATGATATTAAATGGCTAGAGGATTAGCGACACGGTGGGTGACTGGTTTGAGCGTCTGCCTCACAGTTCTGAGGACCGGGGTTCAATCCCCGGCCCCGCCTGTGTGGAGTTTGCATTTTTTCCCTCGTGCCTGCGTGGGTTTTCTCCGGGCACTCCGGTTTCCTCCCACATCCCAAAAGCATGCTTGGTAGGTTAATTGGCAACTCTAAATTGCCCGTAGGTGTGAATGTGAGTGCGAATGGTTGGTTGTTTGTATGTGCCCTGCGATTGGCTGGCAACCAGTTCAGGGTGTACCCCGCCTCCTGCCCGATGATAGCTGGGATAGGCTCCAGCACGCCCGTGACCCTAGTGAGGATAATATATATAGATATTTGAAGGGCATCGGAATATCCCATTACGGTCTTGTCACGTGACCCTTGACTATTGCGACCCTAGTGAGGATAAGAAAATGGACTGATGGGTTTATACTGTACATTTGTAAAGGTACAACCGATGGTAACATTTGAATTGAAAAGCCTGTGTACAAGCACCCAAAAAATAAAATTTAAATCATACTAATTAACTAATTAATGACATAAATAAAATGAGCGGTTGCATTTATAGCAAAACAAAACAAAAAGTTTAGTTTTTGTGCGATGAATGCAGGCGTCTTCCCTTGCACAAACCCGCCAGCACTGGTTTGGGCCACTGTTTCTCGACCTGTGTTTCCTGCATTAGGCTCAGTGCATCCAAAGAATGCATCGGGCATATAACTTTGCTGCTGTGGTATCATCGATGCTACATTTTCTTGACAGTGTGTACCTGGTTTAAAGTTTTGCAAAGACCAACAAAGCACTGAGAAAATGATAGAAACCTGCTGAACAATTAATGAGATGCAACTGCACGATTTGTTGATGCAGAGTTGCATCAGAAAATCTTCCTTTACAAATATCACAATACTCAGTTTTGATTGAGATTATCAAATAATTATTAATTTAACAATATATACTGTAGTTCGAGTTTGCAGTTTGACTCATTTTTCATATTTTAGCCCTTGGTTGTAGAGGGGTACATAATGTTATGGCTTGTAAGGGCATAATGTAACACTTTTACAGTGTTACATTATGAATCTTGGCCCGCATGGATCCATCAGCAGGGGTGGAAGGCACAGACTATCCAATTTTCAAATCATGCAGCACCTCCAGTGGTGGCCAAAATGACAATTTATCTCAATGATAAGGTGACAAAACTTTTCTTTTCTAAATCTGAAATGAGTTTTGTGAAAATGTAGTATAGCAGCGAGTGGGAAAACGCATTTCAGCTAAATATAACACAAAAGGTTTTCATTTGTGTGCTCCCCCCCCCCCCAATATGCTGGACATAAAAATTAGTTGGTTTTCAAACTGGCTCTGAGACAAAGATAAGTTGCACCCGCTAACTCTCTGCCTCTGTTTGTAGATGTATGGTGTATAAGTGGAATCCATCTCCCCATGCCTAAGGGTGAGGTACTGTTATTATATTCTCTATCTATCTGTATCTGTATCTATTTCATCATTAACACTTCTCCAGATGTCACCCGTTATGATCTCTTTCGTCTTTGAAGCCGCATGGGCGAAGATGAGTTTTAGAATGCTACTCATTTACTCAAAGCTTAGTCTTAATTCTCTCGAAGTATCTTCCTCACTAATAATCCATTACATTACTGGGAGGAAATGTATGCATTTCCATGATTACAATTACAGTCAAGTTTGAAAAATAGCGCAAAAGATCAGACTTTTTTTTCATCTCACTTCCTCCTTCTACAGCCAACGCATGTGATTGGTTCTCTCTGGCGATGTGCCATTCAGCGGTAGTATCAAACATGACATTTTTCCAAATATGACCTCAAAGCACCAGCTTGTGATGCAATATATTAATTTGTCTGAGATTTTGAAAAGGTTAGACGCATAGTTACACTTTTGTGAACATAAAAGAACATTGGCTTATAAACAGTTCAGCTTTATTATTTTTGGCTTTTTTATGGAACATTCATTCTGTTTTTTTGTTTGTTTTTTTTTAATATGAAGTGCTACTGTCTATATTGTGCACATTTGGTATGGTATGCTATACTACACATACACTGTATGTATGTACATGTGTATATGCAACAAACATTTATTGTTATGTATTTACATTTTATCACGTTTTGTTCTCAGTTTATTATTTGATTAAAGACCAAACGTGGTTAATTCCAAAATAAAATCATGGTGATGAATTCGTTCGAAATTAAGAAAAGTGATCAAAATGTACCAAATGTAATTAGTTACATTACTCTGAGAAAGTAACTGAATTAGTTGCACTACTATTACATTCTCAACAGGGGAACCAACTATATTTCCAAAGTACTCTTACCAACATTGTATACATACATATTAGAGATTGGACTCGCCGTCGAAATCCCCAATCGCTATTCATGTTGACAGTAACAAATGACTAGCGAATCACAATCGAATTGTTACGGGGGGAAAAAAGACAATGATGTCATTGAAATGTCACTGTCCAACAAATTAAAAAAAATGTATTTGGTTATTTGGAAACCATCTGGGCAGCACAGTGGCCGAGTGGTTAGCACATCTGCCTCACAGATCTGAGGACCCAAAATACTATTTGCTAACCATCATTCTGTCACATTTCATGTCTTTGTGTAATGAACTTCAAGACTGTTTGGTTGGTACATAGCTTTTAATCAGTAAGTCCATTAATTTTCTCACAGACCTTCTACAATCACATTCATTTAGCATTGAATAACCTGTCTGCTGTACCTAATGTTCATCTATTATTGATTCCATGAATTAAAGTCCCACACAGATGAATGCCTCTCTCTGTCATTGTGTAATCTATGATGGTTATAAGGGAAATCTGTGATGACGCTAACACCCTCAGGTTGAACCCCTCTGGTGTTTTTTTTGTTGTTGTTTTTTTTCTTAACGTTTTGGAAAGGCACATTGCCTAGAGGGACAGATGATTTCATGTACTGTAGGTTCCGATGACAAGGTCGTTTCGAAGGGACAAGAAGAACGGTGGGTCAAAGGGATGTTTAATTAAAAGATTTAGAGAGGAGATACATTTGAGTATAGTGTTCAAGGTCAAACACAGTGTGAATGTACACAAACATTTTAATTGGTGCAAGCAAGCTGGCCAAACTACACAGAGTTGAGCAGTTATCAATCCAAATGGTATAATGATTTGCAGTATACTCACTGGGAATGGGCATGTGAATACATTTAATTAATTGAGAAAAATTAAGGGTGACAATGATTATGTTCGACATATATTTGTGCAATATAAAAGGGATGGGGGCATCGCTTTTGAATGTTGTGAATTCAGAACCCATAGCTGATGTCACGCTCTTATAACTAGTTGAGAATGAATCAACAGTGCTGGTTGTGCAACCCGTTTTGCCTTGTTTGCTTCAAGACACAATTAATCAACAATCGATGGACAGCATATACTTAATGGTCAATTAATCTACAATGACCATCCCTCACTTAGGACTTTCTTGAATTGCATCTCATTGGTTTGTTACTGTCAAACGTATATACTGTTGTGTGTTTTAAAGGATAGTGGCTCACTATTTGTTCCATTTACTGACATTATTCTTTTACATTTCACCACTCTGCTTTTTTAATTCTCCCTTTTGACCTAGGACTGAACTCCAGGTCATATCAGTTATAGCAGCATGAGTCAGTGAAGCCTCAGCCGAGACTAAATCTGCTCAGAGCAGCATGAATCCTAACCCTCCAGCTCTCACATTTACACTACCTGGGAGGGAGAAAGCATCTGTGTTTGTTTGAGAGGATCTGCATGCTGTACCTTATGCATGCAAAACATCAAGAAGAGAGAAAAAAAACTAATGTTTTTGTTAAAACCAATTTTTACTCCATTTGTCCATTGTCGTTCTTCCAATGTGACTCTCAGAATAAATTGTGCAGGGGGTGTGAAGAGGCCACGTCACAAAGCACAGCTTTCATTTAATTTGCACTGACAATCCGCATGCAATTAGCTGCTGATTTACTAAGGCAGCAGCTCATCTAGCAATCAGTGACTCAGACTGTCTTCTAGTCTTTGCGGCAAAGAGCGTTCAAAAGATTAGCGCCGTCAGAGATGGGGGAGAAAAGATTGATTTTGATAAGAGATAAATACAAAAATTATATATGGTTAGTACATTTATAGTTACTTGAAGGTCACCAACCCCCCACAAGCAGGGAAAATGGCATCTGTGAAGGGTAGCCACTTTGAACTAAAGATTTTGTGCAATCTTCAACACTGGAAAGTATGGAAAATATTAATTAGTTCCTGTGGTTAATCTGGTGGGAATCGCTTTCCTTCCAAATGCCATTAAAATACTATTCAGGTGTCGACCATACTGGAATTGCAGGCATTATCCAAGTGGTTAGTGGGTACAGTATATACTTATAGTGTCAAAGGGATTCTGACTGGAACACGGGCACATATTATTGTAAGCAATGATAATATGATAGTTCTAAGGCAGGAAAGTCATTGACTCAAGAATGTATGTTGGTGTCAATGAAGCACGAATGATATCCATCCATTCATCCATCAATCTACCCATCCATCCATCCATCCATCCATCCATCCATCCATCTTCTACAGCAGCAAACGAGCAGACATTCCAACAGCTTCTTCCCTCTTGACGTCAACTTCTTAAACAGCTAACTTACAATTCCATTGCAACATGCTGCCAATTTTTTTTGTCTCGAGTTTGTTGTCACATTTCTGTGGGGCCAATTATATATTACTCGTGCACTCACTGTAGTAGTCTCGCCACGCTGCACTATTTGCATATCTGCTGTGGTCAATATGGGCCACTCATGCGCCTGAGTAGCATCTGCACCATTTGCACAATCAACTGAGTAGTATCTGCGACATTTGCACAATTGACATTGTCCCAGATTATTGCACTACTAGTCACTTTAAACTGCATACATTTCTTGAAATATCAGTGGCTTTTGCACAACGGTCATTGCACTGGACTATTTATGCTAGAGAACTCTGCATCTTTTTGCACAATTGTCAAAAAAATAATAATATACCGGCATTACCAGATTACTAGCAAGAATTTATTGCTCAGTGACTGATTCTTGTTAAGGACATCCTGAACCATAAATATTGTTTTCGACATTTTTCTTTTTCCATTCTGACTTCCAACATAGTTTCACATCAATTATTGCTCCAATGAATTTATCCTCATCCATTTCAATGCAAAAATCCTTGAGGTTTTTGATTTTTCTTGTACCAAAAATTATAAACGCTGCTTTGTTAAAACTTATCAATGTCAAACCATTTTCTATGTATTTAATTCAAATTACTAAACACAAAGGGTCATATAAAACGAAATAATAAATTACAGGCTGCAGTGGCTATTTATCGTCTGTCCTAATTGGGTTGGTAAGGGCAGTGTGTTGAACTTTATATATTGCCCAGTGGCTCCATCACACCTACAGATTGCAAATGTATACTAAGAATACAAAAAGAGTTTGCATGTTCTCCCCGTGCCTGCGTGGGTTTTCTCCGGGTACTCCGGTTTCCTCCCACATCCCAAAAACGTGCATGGTAGGTTAATTGAAGACTCTAAAATATCCGTAGGTGTGAATGGTTGTTTGTTTATATGTGCCCTGTGATTGGCTGGCGACCAGTTCGGGGTGTACCCCGCCTCTCGCCCGAAGTTAGCTGGGATAGGATCCAGCACGCCCGCGACCCTGGTGAGGATACGCGGTACAGAAGATGGATGGATGGATACAAAAATATATAATAATATAATTACAGAGCATCATATACAGTGTTTACATATTACATTCCACATTCTGGCATCAATGAATGCAAGCATGATAGAAAACAAGCATTCGTATTCATGCCTTTGCAGATAGGTCGCCGGTGAGTGGGAGCCTATCCCAGCTGACTTTTGTTGAGAGGTAGGGTACACCTTGGACTGGTCACCAGTCAAGAGCAGGGCAACCTTTTAATTTAATGAGATGGAATACACCGTAATTAATAGTTGTGTATTGCCTGCATCTCCATCCATGAATTGAATGTTGTTGATATCAAGCTCCATACATAAGCGCTTATGGACACCCAATGTGTGAAATTGTCATTTCTATACCAAAGATGGGCACAAAAGAAGCATAATTCTCAGATTTTCGCTGCACATTTCATACTCTTTAGTATGTCATGCAAAAATACATTTGCAGGATTTTACGTGCATACCATATTTTAATAGAGCAACAGAATCAGGAAGGGAGACAATAAAATACCAGAATGGTGCATAATAAAAAGGCCCAGGGAGTTTATGTTTTCCTCATTGTGACTTCACTGCACTGCGGGTCGGTCACGGAGCAATCTGTGAATCACTCGTTGTTGGAGGAGTCTGGATGGGCTTTAGTCATTTCTCCTGTAGACGTCAGGAAGAAATCATGAGCCTGGATCTCTCTCCCTCGTTCAACGCTCATAAAGATGATTTGCTGCCAATCTGGCAACAGAAGCCCATGATATCGCTCCCTCCACTGCCCTC
Source organism: Phycodurus eques (assembly GCF_024500275.1). Taxonomy (NCBI): domain Eukaryota; kingdom Metazoa; phylum Chordata; class Actinopteri; order Syngnathiformes; family Syngnathidae; genus Phycodurus; species Phycodurus eques. The sequence goes on along the minus strand of NC_084545.1, from coordinate 14,431,059 downwards.
CAACCCCTTTGTCAACCCTAAACTCGGTCATGCTGAGAGACAATATGTTCTGAATGGCGGTTTGAAGCCAACTTAGTGAGGGGAGTGACGGGGATAGGCTCGAAGACGGAGGGTTAGAAATGAAAAAACACTAATAGGGTGCGCTGTATGTTTTAAAATGTTACGGCTAAAAAACAAAAATTCTAAGTTCTATAAATATAAAAAGTGACGTGGTGCCCCTTTACTAGGTAAAATAGTTTTAATTTTAACGATTAAACTTAAAATTACACTAAATCGAAAGTAACGCAAGTAACTCCTAATAATGAATTACGCTTTTATTCAACCAAAATACGCTACGGGGGTAATTAAGTTTTCACACAGGGCGAGGTAAATGTTAATATATTTTTTCCCCTTAAATCTCCATTTAAAAACAGTATTTTAAGTTCACTTGGGTTATATTTGTCTGAAATTTACATGTATTTGATGATCTTAAACAATAAAGTGGGGAAACTATGCAACAAAAGTATACAAATTTGAGAAGGGGGCAATACTTTTTGATGGCACTGTATATGTTTGAAAAAAAATCAATCAACAAGTACAGCCATTGCAGAGGAAAAATATACATGCATACACTTGAATGTTTGTTTCGCATGAGGATGCATACTAGAGTACTTATCGGATAAGCACAGACAAATAAACTGTAACAACGGTTTTATTTAGGGAAGTCCAGATGTAATTAGAGGTTAACTCTACTTGCTAAAGACAAATCAGAGTTCTTTTTAGCAGCCACACCGTGGCTCCCATGGGTTAATGAGAATCAGGAAATGTATATTTATGTCGTGTGTGTGTGTGTGTGTGTGTGTGTGTGTGTGTGTGTGTGCGTGCGCGAGCATCTATATAGTGGTAGTCTAATGGGAACACAAGCTGTGGTAAAGCTCTGCAGTGACTGGGGTTCGCTGATGGGGATTTAGCATTGTTCTCCAAGTCAGTAATACCTGGCGGCGTGTGCAAGAATTAGAATTGCTCGTGGCCCAGCAATACCAAATGAGGCTTATGGCGGTTAGCTTTGTTTGTGCTGTGGCAATAAGCACTTAGTGTGTTTGCTTCTCACGTATTAACTAATGTTTCGGGAGCAAGCGATGTTAACATCGGCTGCCTCTGGATTATTGTGTTTCCTGCCAATGCAGAGGATTAGAGAATGGCTCAAACTGTTGCATTGTGCTTCGCTCTTACAGTTGATGAATTGTTGTTTTCTCCTCTAAAAAATATTCATTGGAATGTTTCCTCTTTCCTGTTACCTATTCCAACTCTGTGAGTGCCATTTTCCTGATATTTCCCTCTTTCACCCACATTGTCTCGCTGCAAGACATCACTGGTCTAGTCCCACGCTTTCTCTACCCCTCTTCATCTTAAAATAAATACTATCAGAAGCAGGATATGAAGGGAATTGATTTTACAGTAGGAATACTATGACGAGACACAGTAGCAAGTAATGAGACCACCAGTGATGGGAAAATAGTATAAAAATATACCAGTAATCATACGAAGGAGAAAAAAATAGATGGTGCATAACCATATCAATAAAATATTCGAAATGTCAGAGAGATATTAGAATACATCTGAATTGCCATAAGCTTCAAATTGACACCTGACTGAGCCCGAATATTAGCAACTGTGATCAAGCAGTGCATGATTAATTGCCCACTGGACTGAAAGGGCAGAGTCGACGGTGTTGTTTGTCTTCATGACAAGCTCAAGGTTTGACATTTGTCCAAAGTGCAATAAACACGCGTCATTTGCACTTCAACACAATGGTTTGACGTGGGAACTATGTATTGCTCATTAATACTATCCATGTCTGTCATACTGTATTTAACACATACAACCATATTCAATTTGGATTAGTGATTGACATCTTTAAGTAATTGAGACAAAACACTGTCAGAGGCGCTGTTGATTCAATCTCAACTAGTTTGAATTCTAAAGAAGAACAACCTGATTATCAGCCATTGAAAGTTGAGCAACATCTATGTAGCCCACCTCGTTGAGACAGCATCTCCAGACAGCTTTTTTATAAAAGCATGCATGGAGGCAAGGTCAGAGCATCCTGAGGAAAACTGTATGTCAGGAATCGAAAAGGCTGCAAAAATACTAAAGCTAATGACAGGAACTGGCATCTTTGTTTGCACTGCCATTAATAAAAAAATAAACCTGAGTGATAAAAGACAATGTCAATGAATGTACAGTCTCAAAAAGTCTTAAGTTCAAATATATTTGTACAAATCCATTTTGTTAAAACGTGTGGAAAAAAAGACCATTTGTTTTTTAATTAAAACAATAGCGGCACAGTGACCTACTGGTTAGCACATCTGCCTCACAGTTCTGAGGACCGGGGTTCATATCCCCGGCCCCGCCTGTGTGGAGTTTGCATGTTCTCCCTGCGACTGCGTGGGTTTTCTCCGGGTCCTCCGGTTTTCTCCCACATCCCAAAAAGATGCATGCTAGGTTAATTGAAGACTCTAAATTGCCTGTACGTGTGAGCGTGAGAGCGAATGGTTGTTTGTTTATATGTACCCTGCGATTGGCTGGCGACCAGTTCAGGGTGCAACCCGCCTCTCGCCTGAAGATAGCTGATAGGCTCCAGCACGCCCGTGACCCTGGTGAGGGTAAGCGGTACAGAAAATGGAAGGATGGGTGGATCAACACAATAGTAAAGATTCATTTTGCATCGATCATTTGTAGCGCAATGATGCAGATGCCATAAATAAGAACAAAGATTGAAGTTTGAGGCTCAGAATGACAATACTACTGAATTATTAAAAATGAGTAAAAGATGCAGTTGGTATGGCTAACTCTGTGATTAAGGGCAAGCCTTTTAAAGCAATAATGTGCTGTCTTCTCTTACAAAGAGTTTTAGTATTGTTTAACTGATCATGCCTTGTATGTCTCTTGATGAAATACAGTACAACGTATCCATCAAACATCAGAGGTCGGTAATATGATTAGTTTTCAGGTATACAGCTTTTAATAATAAAATCCCACTTTGCAAGGAGTACGGGCGAAACATTATCCACACTTTTCCAGTGTTCGTGAGTGATTTTGTATCATGCCAGTTGGAGACCATTTGGAGCCACATGGATGACTGAGCAGAAGAACTGATTCTCATGCAGCCAATAATAAAGAGGACAAATTGTTTACAAAATAAAGATTGAACTAAGATTCTAAGTTGAAATAATATAATTAATAAATAGTAATATGTTGGAGTAATGCACAAAAAGTCTTAGTGTCCCATTTGACAAGTTTTAATAAGCTAAAGAAAACTAGTTACTTGTTGATCAGTGCTTGCTGCCAATTTGTGAAGCAAACATTCATCTTTAGCTACCTATGCGGGGAACTGCACAAAAGGTTAAAGTGCAAAACTGTCTTTTTCATTCATTCCATCTTCCTTGTTCCTCACACTATAACATGCAATGACTATTCACAACACGTTATGTGAGTGAGTTGGCAAGATGAAGAAGGGAGAGAAAATAGGGAGCGTGCATTGTTAGCAATTAATGGAAGGAGCGACAATGGCACAGTGCAGCGTGAAGACTCTTGGGAGCCTTTGGCAACACACTGTTCTCTGATACAATACACAAAAAGTCATTGAAAGAGGAGAAAAAATATCACATTGAGGTTTGAAATGGTGTTCCACTTTTGAGCTGCAATGTTTTTTTTCCACCCTCCCACCCTAATCAAACTAAATATAAATGCACCCTACACTAGCATATCTCACCAGACAAATTTGAATACAACAGATCTTGCTGTACCACATAGTAAGTATGTCATTATGAACCCCTGCAAACCTGTAGAAAGCAAATCAAGCTACTTTTGCAAAACCATAATGAACGATCCCTGGTGGAAAGCCATTAATTTTATTGAACGTGGGTGTCTTTGATGTTTGTTTGTGGTTCGGTGTGTGACTGATGTGTGTATTGATATGTTGATCACATCATTGTCATGAACATCCGTCAGAGATTGTCAACGGCGGTAAACTTTTAGGGTCATCATTCCCCGTACCAGTACCTGTGACGAAGATTTTGAACATGCTCCGCTTTAATAATGAGAATGACAAAGAGAAACAGGATTCATCCACCTTTTTCAAGGCTGAAGTTAAGCATTAGCTGAGATATTGTTGAAGTTTATGGCACTGGTAAAGGATTTTGTGAAATTTGTATTGGGAAAATGATTCCAACCAAATGCGTTTCATCATTTATTCAGTCAATCTTGTCTACATGGACAGACACCCACACATACACACAAAGGACACAGACATGCACACACGACATACAGGTTAAAAATAATACTGTAATGACCTAATAACCTGAGGCTGAGTACAGCGCGATCAAGGTAAAGAAACACCATATTTGACTAAACAAAACTAAAAACGTATGGACTAAAATGATGAAGAAACCTAACCTAACCCGAAAATATAACAACAGGATAAATGATAAAGGCAGTCTCGTAATCTGAAGGTTGCACCAGGAATTAGATGAGTTCTCGATAACCAGAGGTCTTTTGTCAAACCCCAACACACAAACACAAATGATACAGACAGTGAATTTCTATAGAAAACAGGGGAATCTACAGGGGAACAATACAGGGGGAAAATACCTCTACCTTTGCGCTATGTTGCATCTCCATGTATTCCTTTCTCCTGTGCTCAGTCCTCTCAGTGTCCCACTTCTTCTTAGCTCACCTCCTGTATGATTTCCTGTACTTTGAGGTTCCAACACCAAGTCTCTTTCTCCCCTTTCCTACCAGAAGATACACCAAGTACTCTCCTACCTGTCTCTCTAGTCACCTTGGTTGTAGTGGTCCAGTCTTCTGGAAGATCCTCCTGTCCACCGAGAGCCTGTCTCACCTCTTCTCAAAAAGCTGCATGACACTTGTCCTTTCTCAGCTTCGACCACATTTCTCTGCTTTGCCTTTGACTTCTTAATCTTCCTCCCCACTACCAGAGGCATCTTACACACCACCATCCAATGCTGTCTAGCCACTGTCTCCCCTACTACTACCTTACAGTCAGTAACCTCCTTCACATTACATCGTCTACACAAGATGTAACCCAACTGCGTGCATCTACATCCGCTCATGTTTCTGGAAGAAAGTGTTCCCTACAGCAATTTCCATCCTTTATGCTACAGCCATTTCCATCCTTTTTGCAAAGTCTCCCACTATCTGTCCCAGCCACTTCCTCCAGCTCTTCCGAGGGGATCCCCAGGCGTTCCCAGGCCAGCCGAGAGACGGTCTCTCCAGCGTGTCCTCCCCAGGGGTCTCCTTCCAGTAGGATGTGCCCGGAACACCTCATCGGGGAAGTATCCGGAAGGCATCCGAATCAGATGCCCTAGCCACCTCATCTGGCTCCTCTCGATGTGGAGCAGCGGCTCCACTCTGAGATCCTCCCGGATGACCGAGAGCCCAGACACCCTGCGGAGGAAACTCATTTCGGGTGCTTGTATCCGGGATCTTGTTCTTTCGGTCACGACCCACAGCTCGTGACCATAAGTGAGGGTAGCTCCTTCTTTACCACAACACACCGATACAAAGTCTGCATCACTGCAGAGGCTGCACCGATCAGTCTGTCGATCTCCCGTTCCATTCTTCCCTGACTCGTGAACAAGACCGCAAGATACTTGAACGCCTCCACTTGGGGCAGGATCTCATCTCAAACCCGGAGAGGGCACGCCACCCTTTTCCGACTGAGAACCATAGTCTCAGATTTGGAGGTGCTGATTCTCATCCCAGCCGCTTCACACTCGGCTGCGAACCGCTCCAGTGAATATTGGAAATCACAGCTTGATGAAGCGAACAGAACCACATCTGCAAAAAGCTGCAATTCTGAAGAAAAAATGCAATTCTGAAGCTACCAAACCGGACCCCAAAATCGATGACAAAGGCCAGCCTTGGCAGAGTCCAACGCTCACCGGAAAGGAGTCCAACTTACTGCCAGCAATGCGGACCAAGCTCTGACACCGGTCAAACAGCCCATATCAGGGGGTTCGGTATCCCATACTCCCGAAGCACCCTCCTCGGGACTCCCCGAGGGACACAGTCGAACGCCTTCGCCAAGTCCACAAAACACATGTAGACTGGTTGGGCGAACTCCCATGCATCATCGAGGACCCTGCCAAGGGTGCAGAGCTGGTCCACTGTTCCACGGCCAGGACAAAAACCACACTGGTCCTCCTGACTCTGAGATTCAACTTCCCGACGGACCCTCCTCTCCAGCACCCCTGAATAGACCTTACCAGGGAGGCTGAGGAGTGTAATCGCCCTGTAGTTGGAACACACCATCCAGTCCCCCTTCTTAAAAAGGGGGACCACCACCCCAGTCTGCCAATCCAGGGTCACTGTCCCGGATGTCCATGCAATGTTGCAGAGGTGTGTCAACCAGGACAGCCCCACAACATCCAGAGCCTTTAGGAACTGTGGGTGAATCTCATCCACCCCTTGGACCTCAACCCCAGAGATAGGAGAGCCCGCCTGAGAGAACCCAGACTCTGCTTCCTCATGGGAAGGGGTGTCGGTGGAATAGAGGAGGTCTTCGCAGTATTCTCCCCACCGACTCACAACATCCTGAGTCGAGGTCAGCAGCGCCCCATTCCAACTATACACAGTGTTGATGGTGCACTGCTGTCCCCTCCTGAGACGCCGGATGGTGGACCAGAATTTCTTCGAAGCCGTCCGGAAGTCTTTTTCCATGGCCTCACCAAACTCCTCCCATGCACGAGTTTTTGCTTCAGCGACCACCAAAGCTGCATTCCGTTTGGCCAGCCGGTACCCATCAGCTGCCTCAGGAGTCCCACAGGCCAAAAAGGCCCGATAGGACTCTTTCAGCCTCACGGCATCCCTCACCGTTGGTGTCCACCAACGGGTTCGGGGACAAGCAATATAAAATTTGCCTGGTGGAGCTGTGCCATAGCATGGCAACAGGTCAACTTCCGGTAGCTGATGTCATGATGTTGCTCTTTAGACCACAAATGTTTGGAGTATGAATCAAAGCCAAGTAGGCTTCCCCTTTTTTAATCAATTGCTTTAATCTCTATTACTTATTAATCAACTCAAGATACGATCATGCTTATTCCTATAATGTTGTGCCTGACTAATTTGTGACTTTCCACCTAAACTAGCACAGCGTGTCAACTCCGTTTGTGGCGTTTGTTGCTGCCTGGGTTTGGGCATTCATACGGAGCAAATTTTTGTTGCTCAATAGTTGTCCAGTTTCAATCCATACTTGTGTAATAAATTTGGGTGGGAACATTTCACTTGAAGTTTGCTTCTTAACAATACGATCACTTGAATATGTGAGCTTGTTTGAAAGTGAAAACGATGCCTAATTTTTGTCCATTTTCACAATTTAGTATCATCATTCACTGTCAAATGCAGTCCTGGGTCAGTTTCCATTGCCAACCTTTTGTCACGTCGCTGTCGAAATGTCACACGGGATATCCATTTCTCATTTTGATTTGAGTGCCTTAAACAGATGGGCTGATGTATTTAGCGTGAGCCTGTCTGCAGCCTATAGAGCCCCCGCCGCTGCCATGCTTGCCGAAGCAGATTGTTTATGACAGCTTCCCGGCTGCAAACAGCAGACAGTGTGCTTCAGGACAGCTTCTATTATTGCAGCGAGCGTCAGAATGAGCAAACACACAAGTACCAGCCAGAGCATATAAACAGATTCGCAAAAAAATAAAACTAAAAAAAATTGGTAAAGAAAGAAAGGAAAGAACACGCAGATCAAAGCTACCTCGTTTTCACCCACACAAGTTGACTTGTGCAAATTTTACAGGACGAAATGCAAACATTTTATCTCCTCCTCACTTTCCCACCTGTGCAGCCATCAAAGAAATCCAACATTTAGCATCAAGCGTTCCTGTCGCAGTTCTGCCCGAGAGAGGAACATATTGAACACTTTTGAACATGCTGCTCTTTAGACCGTTTAAAGTTTTGAAAAATCTGGCAGTTTGTCTCCTCAGTTTAGGGATTTTGTAAAAAGTAGTGAGTGACATAATGGGAATAACATTGTAAAGGGACCCCACCAATTAGACATTTTCTTTTACATGAGTTTCATTAAAAAGCTTGAGTTAAACCACAAAACCTTTTTGGGGGGGAAGCTATTAACGACTGAGTAAAAATTTGCCTACCGAGAGCTCCATTAAGAAAGTGGCAACTATTTATTTTTGAATGTATAATCAGCAGCTCATTTCCATTTGCTTCTGTCTAATATGTACCCACAAATTATCTGTAACAAAAAGACTGCAATTATTGTTTCTATATGATCATTCCCTTCAGGATGCACTGCACAGGCTTTGTGCCCTTGAAGACCATTCCGTTGCACTTGCATTATAATTTTGATTCAAAAGATTAAGAATGTTTGTTTGATTAATAAAAATGTTGCTGGGTACAAACTCAAAATTCACCTTATATAGCAAAGTACACATGGGATATGATATTGTATAACCAATGTAAATAACACTGTTATAGATTAGTGTAAGGATTGCATTGTCTTTCAAAAATCACAAGGCCACACAAGCCATTAATGGACTGTGTTTAATGTAGAATTTAACCATGAGCAATTATACAACAGAACATAAATAAATATTGCCTAGCCGTAAAGAGTCTATCATCTAGAAACTCAATTTGTTGTTTTGATGTGACTGTTTTGTTTGCAACCCCAGCGATATTCAACATTCAATAAATTCTGTATGCATCAAGTTGAGAGACGTTTGCTCTTAGATGAGACAAAAAATATAAAAATGGCAGGGATGCCTTTTAAAAGTGACACACATCCGCCCAGTTCTTTTTGCCTTCCATCCATTGCAATGACATTTTGTATTGCGCTTTGTTTCTTTACATTTCTTATTTCCCTCCCTTCTCCTTGAGGTTTGGACTACTTCTCGCATTGTGTCGGAGTAACAGGAGATGGGATGACTGCCCGCAGGCAGGGTGAAAGCAAAAGTGTTTGCTTTAAGGAAGTCGATGGAGAATTTTTGCGCTTGCACAGCAGAGAAGTTCTAAAAAAAAAAAAACTAGTTTGGCATTATATTTTTCATGAAATTAACCAAGTTAATCAGTACATGGACAAAACCCACCCGCCATCAAAATCCACGACATAAAGGCCATGTACTTTTTTTTTTTTTTTTACTTGATCCCTCCCACATACTCTAAATCAATTTCAACTTACTGAAAGACACAAACTTAAGACAAACTTTAAGTATTCCTTTGCTCCTTCTCTTACGCTCTCACTCACACATTTTTCTGAATAAGATGCAAATTGTGCTTGCTTCAAACCTTTTGTCACCCCCAGTTGAAGTTTACTGCATAACTGACAAAACAAAATAAAATTTAACATTGTATATTTAAACACCAAAATGTTCAACCAAAGCATGTAATTTCTTCCGAAGGACCATAGATTGGCTAATGGGAATTAGCATAGATTTGACTGGAATTAATAAACCCATTTAAAAATGATCGCTTAAAAATATACGATGAAGCAGTGGTGCAAATTAAGTTATAAAGTGGAACACTGCACACACGTTTATAAATCTAATCCCAACTGTTGTCTCAGTTTTGAATTCAGTCTTGTTGACATCATTATGCTGAACATAAACTTCTATTGACTTCTTTTGTCCTCTGAGCCTGACAGACTGGAGACGATTTTCAAGGGCACAGATGAACAGAAAAGCGCAAGCACTTCAGTAAGTTCTATGCTGATTGAAAAGGATCCGACAAACTTCGTAAAATGGAAGAGTAATAAAAGATGGGTTAGCATGAACAAATGTTTGAATCTTTATCCAAGGACAAAATTAATTAGGTATAATATCAAAAGGGGTCTTGAGGTGGAATAAAAGACTGGATCCTTGAGAGGCTAGATAAAGAGGGCAGAAAGTGGGAGGATGTGTTCTACTTCAGCCTTAACTGGTTTTTCATGAAAATGTCAGGGTGAGAACATTTAGGTTGCCAGATATAACAGCCAATATCATAAAATAGACCACTTTCTAGGTTCTGTTTAAACTTTCTAAAACATCAAAATAGTTGCAAAGTCAACATTGTATGTCCTCTTAATAATAAGTAATGTATAATTGTCGGGCCAATTATACATTACTCGTGCACTCACTGTAGTATTCTCGCCACGCTGCACTATTTGCATATCTGTTGTTGACCAAGACTGGCCACTCATGCGCCTGAGTAGCATCTGCAACATTTGTACAATCGACATTGTGCCAGTTTATCGCACTACTTGTCACTTTAAACTGCATCAGTTTCTTGACGTCTGTGCGCCCTTTGCACAATGGTCATTGCACCGGACTATTGTTCTATTAGTCATTTCAAGCTGCTCTAATTGCTAGAGGACTCTGCATCTTTTTGCACAATTGTCAAGAAAAAGAAAAGAAGAATTGTACCGGCATTATCACATGACTGGTAACCTTTTATTGCTCAGTGACTGTTTATTTATTTTTTATTTTTTGTCTTTATGTCTCAAAAGTATTCTCTGTCTATTGACTGTCTGCAACTGAAAGCAGTACTAATGATGATTTTCAGCCCAGTAGGGGAAAAAAAAACAGCCTGTCATAGCTGTGTTCCATCAGTGTATCCCAGCAAATATCCAACGGGAAAAAGCTGTCTCTCAGAAATTCTGGCATGCTGTTGCCTGAAATGTTAGACTAGTCCTCTGCCCTGTATCAGTCATTTTTTTAAAATTGATTATTCATGTAATATACATGTTTGCCCACCACTCAAAGTCCACCCTTTTTTTTCCCCAAGAACATTTCATTTTCCTCTCCAAGTCGAAAAGATTGTGCTTTTCCAGCCTTGCTCTGTGATGTTTTACGTTAAATTAGTTCATTTCACATAGGGCACAATGGTTGGCATTTGAATGACCTTATTCAGTGATTGCAGTTTATTTTGTGAGGCAAATAAAAGCGTGAACACAGGTGTAAAACAAACAAACAAAAAAAAAGGTAATGCTACATTACATACCCGAAGAGTGCGATGTACCTTTTGGACTTGTTAAACTCTGCTGCTAATGCTTATAGAGTACGTTTGCCATCTACCTGAAAATGTACATTGAAACAGATATGTAATTACATCACATTTTCTGTAAAATTTATGGTTAGGTCGGGTTATTTACTTGCTAACACCCCCATAGAAGACAGTTGTCTATGCTTTGGATCAGAAAGCTAGCATGCACTGCAATTAGTCTAGACAGCTCATAATTGATTTTAAGTGTCAAAAATGTTGAATGATACTGGAGTCTGAAGAAATATAATTGCATTTACTGGACATCGATGGATATTGAACTCTTGTTAATAGATTAATTGTTGGTTCCCTCACTCCTCTCCAGCCCCACTGTGAATTTTATTGTACAGTACTACAACTCCAATTCCAATTAAGTTGGGACATTGTGTTAAACATAAATAAAAACTGAACTGAAGACAAATTACAGCAGTTTCTTGGTCTAAATCACCCATTAGTTGCAAAGTTTTATTTTGTGGTTACTGGTATCATCTAAGCATTTGTTTGAAATATTTGGAAAGATTTATTAGATGAGAAGGTACTGTTTTGTTGAAGGGCAATGTGACAACATTTAAGCAATATAAAATATTTTCTCGAGTACAACCCCAATTCCAATGAAGTTGGGAGTTTGTGTTAAACATAAATAAAAACAGAATACAATGATTTGCAAATCATGTTCAACCTATATTTAATTGAATACACTACAAAGACAAGATATTGATGTTCAAACTGAAAAAGTTGATTTTTTTTAGCAAATAATCATGAACTTAGAATTTTATGGCTGCAACACATTCCAGAAAAGATGGGACAGGGTCATGTTTACCACTTTGTTACATTACCTTTTCTTGTAACAACATTCAAGAAACGTTTGGTAACTGAGGAAACTAATTGTTGAAGCTTTGTAGGTGGAGTTATTTCCCATTCTTGCTTGATGTACAGATTCAGCTGTTCAACAGTCCGGGGTCTCCGTTGTCATATTTTACTCTTCATAAGGCGCCACGCATTTTCAATGGGAGACAGCTATGGACTGCAGGCAGGCCAGTCTAATACCCGCACTCTTTTACTATGAAGCCACGCTGTTGTAATATGTGCAGAATGTGGTTTGGAATTGTCTTGCTGAAATAAGCAGGGGCGTCCATGAAAAAAGACCTTGCTTGGATGGCAGCATATGTTTCTCCAAAACCTGTATGTACCTTTCAGCATTAATGGTGCCTTCACAGATGTGTATGTTACCCATGCCATTGGCACTAACACAGCCCCATACCATCACAGATGCCGGTTTTTGAACTTTGTGTCCATAGCAGTCCGGATGGTTCTTTTCCTCTTTGGCCTGGAGGACACGACGTCCACAATTTCCAAAAACAATTGGAAATGTGGACTCGTCGGACCACAGAACACTTTTCCGCTTTTCTCTCTCTTCGCATCAAAATTGAATGATGGTGAGACATCAAATATCAATATCAATCCGCCACTCACTTTCACATTTACGTACATGCACGCACACACACAAACACAGTTGCCATCATCGACCACAATCGGCATCCATCCATCCATCTATCGGTTAAGAGTCTTTAGAGAAGTGTACTGAGAATGGTGTGCTTGTTTACATACAGTACTTACTGTATGTGTTGGCATGTCAAGTCGGCACTAAGTTACTGATTTAATGTGGCTTTAACTACACTACTCTTTAAGTTATTGGTTCATTTTGATGACATCATTCTCCAACTTCCGTTGCGTACATTACCGATTAATGGATATGGTTAAGTTTATGCTTTTTTTGTACTGTGGATAAGTGATATTCCTGCCACTTGGCAGCTGCTGAAAGTAACTAAAAAGTTACTTTTTCTAACATAGTTACTTTGGAAATCAAGTCATCAATAATGTAACTACGTTACTTTTAAGCTCAAGTAATAAGTAAAGTAACTCAGTTACTTTTTCCAAGGTAACTGTGGCAAAACTGTCCACAGCATAGGAAAAATGGAGAGAAAAAAAAATGCTTAAAAGTTTGTGGAGTCTAATTTATCAGGCTATCTTCTGGAGGTTAAATGCATCACCCTTTTAACTTGAACAATGAGAGCCGATCTTAAAGATGTTTCCCAGCAAAGATTAACAACTGATAGGAATGAGTTAAGTGTTGCTTGTTTTGCGCAGCGCTTCTCTCATCGGGGGTATTACAATGTTAATGTTCAATAGGAACGCAAGCTTAAACAATCTTACTTTGTTGATTTACCTTGAAGTATGCAGGTTGCCAAGCTGAAGGCAATCCACTAAAGACGCACACATTTATTTAAACGGAACAATCTCTGCCAGAGGAAAAAAAGACACTTTTATCTATTTTGTCCCAGAGGTCTTTTTAAAGCAAGCTTGAAAAACCAAAAAATAAAAGCTCATCACTCAAATACTCAGTCAGCCTTGTTGCATCAATTCTCCTTCCAAATGTCGGTCTGAGCTGCCTTTAGAACCCCCCCATGCCTGCCTGCTCTTCTATTTCCCACCTTTTTCAATTGTAACCTGTCTGAACTTGTTTTAGATTTTAGTCACTCGTTCACTGTTAAGTATTTCTCATTGGCAGCCATTTCTTTCCCTCACATCGCTACCACCTCGTCTGCTGAATGTCATCATGCTCACAGCTCAGATCGTCATTCAAATTGCCCTCTTTGATACCATTGTTCCCCTTTGCTTTCCCTCATTTGCACTCTGCCACTCAGTTTTGATGTGAGCTTTTGTATGTTTAAAAGAAAAAAAAAGGTGCCAGTGAAGCACTTGTGGACAAGCATCTCAGTACAATGTTGCTCAGTAAGAACGAGTATGCTTGCAAAGTGTAAAGTAATGTTAAAAAGAGGCATGTAGCGGGTGGTTCATTTCGGACCTGGGCCTTCAGTGTGGATTTAAGTGACTTAATCCGTCCTTAATCAACGATCACGTCGCAATTTTACAAAATAATACAATAAATACAAAAACACAATACTTGTATAACAATGCACGGCAGAGAGATATTTTGCATATTTGGAATGAATACCATTATTATAAAAGCAAGAAACATAGCTCACACTTAATTTTCCTCCAAACCGCTACATTACAATGTCATTTGGAGCAGTTCATAATCAAGCTTTATCAAATAAAATGACTATAAAATAAAAATTAAAAAAATGCACTCAGCAGAGATGCTGATTATTAAGACAAACCCCACTTCCAACGCAGTTTTGACATTGTGTCAAACATATAAACACAAAATACGAGTTGTAAATCCTTTTCAACACAGTAGTAAACATGCTCCTGTCTGAGTTTTTTTGGAACGTGGTGCAGGCATCAAATTGAAAATGAGAAAATATTTGTGAAAAAAAGTAAAATAAAAGTTTAACACTTTGAACATTCTTTTTTTTTTGTAATGTATTAAAATGAAATGAGGTTGAAAATGATTCACAAATTGTATTCTGTTTTTAATTATATTTTACGCAGCCTCTCAACTTCATTGGAATTGGGCTTTGTTGATAAAAATCCACCTCATTTCTTTGTCTGTCTACTCGTGAAGTACTGAATAAATCATTTTCCAGGGTGAAACCAGACAGCCAGCAACAGCGTTGGCCGACCTATCCTCACAATAGCAACGTGACAAATTTTCCCCAAAATGACAGAGTAGCGCATATGAGGGTTAACTAAAAATTTAGGAGAAAAGAATAAGCCGGAAGAGACACCTGCGTTTCTTCCGGTTTAGTGTAATTTTAAGTTTAATTGTTAAAATCAACTATTTTATCTAATAAAGAGGCACCACGTCACTTTTTATATGTATAGAATTTAGGGAGAGTGACGAGAAACCTATCAGTCTTGTAATCTGGTTGCTACATTTTATGGAATTTTAAGTTCTAGATGACAGAGGTTTACTTAAACTCAGAACACACACAAAATACAACCCAGAATGGAATTTTATAGTATATTTAATTACATCTACAAAGGATCTAGAGGGAAACACACAAAGGGGTCTAACTAAAGCAAGATAATAATGATAAAAAGAAGGACAATAGGCGTACGAAAAGGGAAATAGAACATCGCGTGTTGGACTAAAGTTGGAAACGTGAGCGTTTACTGCGTCCAGTGCAGAAGGGAGAGAGAGCGAGGTCAAAGTTGAGATTTTGTCTGGGGCTAGTAATTTCCCCGAAATTATGGGGCACTAATATTATACAGTCTGGCAAATGCTTGCAGTGTCTACTCACGACCGTACATCAGCCGGCCTCTGGGAGTGGTCTCTCTTTGGATGAGTCTCTGGAAGCACGGAGACAGATTTGATTGAAGAAGGAAAACATTTAGAAAAATAAAGCAAAACAAAAGAGACGAAGAAGAAAATTTGTTTTTCGTCACGCCTCCTTGGGAGAATATGACCGTCTCGCTCCCCGCCTTCTTTCCGGGATCCGCTCGCAAGTTCGGAGGACTCACGCTTGGCTGGGAGCCGAACAGCAACTGTTCGGGAGGCTTAGCAGCGGGGTTAAACCTAATAACTGGTTGGGCCATCCTCAGCAGCAACAACTGAAATTAAACATTTTCTATAACTGGCGATGAATCTTTCCATCTCTATGGAGATATTTTGGCACACACTTCCTTAGGGTTAGGGTTTTACTTCAGCAAAAATTGAGGGTTTTGGAGCATCAACAGCCTTTTTAAAGTCATGCCACTGCATTTAAATCAGATTCTAGTCCGGACTGACAAGGCCACTCCAAACCTTCATTTTGTTTTTTTTAAGGAATTTAGAAGTTGGCTTGCTGTTGTGTTTTGGACCGATATCCTCCAGCAGAACCCAAGAGCGCTTCATCTTGAGGTCATGAACATTCTCCTTCAGGACTTTCTGTTAAAGAGCAGAATTCATGGTTCAGTCAATCACAGCAAGGTGTCCTGGTCCTGAAGGAGAAAAGCAGCCCAAGACCATCACACTACGACCACCATGTTTGACTGTTGGTGTGATGATCTTTTTGTGAACTGCTGTGCTACATTTACGCCAGATGTAATGAGACACACACCTTCCAAAAAGCTCAACTTTCATCTCGTCGGTTCATATAATATTCTTTCAAAGGTCTTGGGAATCATTCAGATGTTTTTTTTTTTTTTTTGCAAAAGCAAGACAAGCTTTAATGTTATTTTTGGTCAGCAGTGGTTTTCACCTTGGAACTGTGCCATGGATGCGTTTTTTTGCCCAGTCTCTTCCTTATCGTTTTGTCATGAACACTGACCTTAACTGAGGCAAGGGAGGCCTGGAGGTCTTTAGAAGTTGTCCTGAGTCCCTTTGTGGCCCCCTTGATAAGCCATTGCTGTTCTCCATGATTATCTTTGCAGGCTGGCCACTCCTGGGAAGGTTCACCACTGTTCCATAATTTCTCCATTTGAGGTTAACGGTTCTCCCTAGGGAGTCACTGATGGTGTAGTGGTACACTCGCCTGACTTTGGTGCAGGCAGCGTGGGTTCAGTTCCCACTCAGTGACGGTGTGAATGTGAGTGCGAATGGTTGTCCGTGTCTATATGTGCCCTGCGACTGACTGGCGACCTGTTCAGGGTGTAGTCCGCCTTTCGCCCGAAGTCAGCTGGGATACGCTCCAGAGTCCTGCGACCCTAACCAGGATAAGTGGTTATGAAAATGGATGGATGGATGGTTCTCCCTATTGGTTCGCTGAAATCCTAGAGCTTTAGAAATGGCTTTGTAACCCTTACCAGACTGATAGATGTCAATTACTTTATTTCTTGAATTTGTTTGCATCGTGTCATTGTGTTGCAGCTTTTTTATATCTTCTGTCCGACTTGATTTTTGTCAGACAGTTTCTGTTTAAGTGATTTCTTGATTGAACAGGTCTGGAGGTAATCGGGCTTGGGTGTGATCAGTGAAAACTAACCAAAAGTTGTGATTAGCCACAATTAATTCATAATTCAACAAGGGGGGTAAATACTTTTTCACACAGGGAGAGGTAACTTTGAATCTTTTTTTGTTGTTGTCCACCCCGCTTAATGAATTAAATCATGGCGACCAACTGGTTAGCACATCTGCCTCACAGTTCTGGGGACTCGGGTTCAAATCCGGCCTCGCCTGTGTGGAGCATGCATGTTCTCCCCGTGCCTGCGTGGGTTTTCTCCAGGTACTCCAGTTTCCTCCCACATCCCAAAAACATGCATGGTAGGTTAATTGAAAACTCTACACATGCTCATAGGTGTGTTTGTGAGTGCGAATGGTTGTTTGTGCCCTGCAATTGGCTGGCGACCAGTTCAGGGCATACCCCGCCTCTCGCCCAAAAGATAGCTGGGATAGGCTCCAGCACGGCCGCGACCCTCGTGAGGATATGCGGTACACAAGATGAATGAATGAACAAATTAAATCGTTTTTTTCAAAGCATTTTAAGTTCACTTGGGTAATATTTGTCTGATGTGCTTAAATATTAAAGTGGGGAAACTATGCAAAAATATAAGAATTTTATACAGACAGCCAGCAACAGCGTTGGCTACTTTTTCATGGCACTGTATGCATTAATAGCGGAATGTCCAACATTCAGCTCCTTCCGGAAACCATTACTCACATCGCAACACAATTTAGCTCAAACAGTCAGACGACGGAAACATGCCGACATCGCTGTAAACCAGCTAGCAGGCCTTGTTTGGTCAATCTGAAATCTGATTGGTTTTAAAAAAAAAAAAAAAAAAAAAAAAAAAAAACACCCACTGCTAACAGTGTGTATGTGTCATGAGCCTGCAATCCTGAGTTGTAGACATAAGTGGGGTTTACATGGAGCCTTATTTTCCAATTAGAATCGGGTTAGAAACCCAAACTGAATGAAAATGCACCATATAAACACCTCAATCATAATAAACAGGCCGCATCTGAATTGAACTTCATTTGGTTTCACAAGGGTGAAATATTCGTCTTGTCAAACTGATCAGAAGTAAAACATTTTGTGTGTCTGTGCGCGTTCATGCATGTACGTGCGTGTGTCTGTGCTTGTGTATGCCATTTGCAAAAAAATAACTGTCCAAACCAGATATTTGTTGTTTGTTTGCGTTATCTTGGAAAATATGTATAATTGATGCAGATCCTGATCTTTATAGGGAGTGTTAATTACAAAAAGTATCACCGTGAAGTTTAATCAGAAGTTGTGCTTCAAGTGTCACTGCAGTCTTCTTGTGCAAATATCAACTGCTACTTAAAGTGTTTATTAATGTTGTTGTTTTTGTGTTTCTTTGTTTTCAGTTTATGCTCCAAGACTAAGATGCCAATTGGAAAACAGTGCTTTCAGCATCTAAGCATCAGTAGACTCAATTATATCAATTGTGCATTTATGCCCATCAAATTTCTTAGCCTGCTGTTCTGCATACATTGTATAATCTATGCAGAGCCACAATTTTTATAGGCATTTAGTTTTTGTATAGTTTGAATATAGTTGCATTATAAATTAGGAACACATTTTGATAGGACCAGCATACAGACTAGACATGGGCATACTATTACTAAATTTTCCTTATCGACGATGGATTAGAAAAATATATTCATCGATTAATAGTTATTTTTAATGGGATATGACAACTTCCGTTGTCATTCCCGTGCTGTATTGAGCAGAATACACTACCCGGAAAAGGCCTGCATAAATGCAGCTCAAGTTCTTCTTTTGACACATGGAGAGAGAGAATTAAAGCGCTTTTTGCTGGTTGCAGCCAAATGGTGCACAACATTGTCTTTTCACGGCTTTAAGACGTAAAGTAAGTCATGAACAATAAAGTTCACAACAATGACCAAATACTCAACAATCAATCGATTAAAACGCACGTCCCCACAAAATAGCACTTTTCATAATAATTAAAGAATGAAAGAAACATTTATTTTGTATGAATGTAATAAATAAGGCGCGACAGTGGACAAGTGATTAGCACATCTGCCTCACAGGACCCGGGTTCAAATGCGGCCTTGCCTGTGTGGGGTTTGCATGTTCTGCCCGTGCCTGCGTGGGTTTTCTCCGGGTTCTTTTTTTCTTATCTCCCCCATCCTAAAAACATGCATGGGTTAACTGACGACATGCATGCCAGGTTAATTGACAACTCTAAATTGCCCGTCGGTGTGAATGTGAGTGCAAATGGTTGTTTGTTTATATGTGCCCTGCGATTGGCTGGCGACCAGCTCGGGGTGTACCCCGCATCCCGCCCAAAGATGGCAGCATGTTTGCGACCCTAGTGAGAATAAGCGCTACGGAAAATGGATGGATGTAATAAATCATTCTTTTTTTGTAATTCACAATCCAAAATGTGGACAGTTCCAATGAATAAAATTAAGTTCAATACAAATGTATCAGCTGGACACTTCTCTATATTTTAGTTTAATCCACACAAGCCAAAGGGGCTCACAAAACAAGGATAAGCAGAGAAAATGTTTAGCCCTGTCTCTTCACTGGACCTACATTACATTCTATTGTGCTGTTGTGTCTCCACTTTGGGATTTTGCCATCATTAGAGATTTCCAAGACTCAGTCACAGAATGATTGAATGTGCTGCACAAAGGACAGTGCATGTTTGTTTTGTGTATTTGCTTTGGTCTGTTGCTGTTGGTGCCTTTCACCATAATGCTCGTCTCTTTCATTCCGTCATCCCTTCCTCACCTTCTCGTCTCCTTCTAAATTTCACCTTGGACCAGCTGGAGGTGTCTCCTAATGGATGTCACAACGTGGACGAATTTCACGTGTTCTAAATGTGGCTCATTAAGATAGGAGGAGGCGGGGAAGGTGATAAAGCTGTGCCCCAAGCTGCTCCCTGCACTCACGTTCTTACTAATAAGTTGCTGACAAGTTGACGCTCAATACGTCCCGAGCAAGGTGGTCATAAATTTATAATGCCATTAAGGGGGCTTGATTGGACAAGCTCAAGGTGTTTTGCGGTACAAGGCGGACATAGATGGAGACACAGCGATGGAGTTGATAAGAATTTGGAGGACACGAATATCATAAGCACATTTAATCAAGTAATGCAGTTCATCATGCATACTGTATTAACAAATGCAAGGAAACAAAACGTACTGCATAATGTATGATCGTGGCCATGAATTTTGGTCATGTATACAGTTCTTCCTAACTTTAAAAAAAATTGCACAGTTCTATTAAACACTTAAACCATAATAAACATTGGTCTGTCTCTTTTATTTAATCTGTTTTTAATTGAGGCAGGAACACTGCAATTAAGCGCTGGCATATGAAATAATCTTTGGCATTAAAGAAAAAGATTTATTAACACCAAAACAAGTGCTGGCACTAAAATCGATTCTATTGAAAATTTAATCTGGATTTTTTTTGTTTTGTTAATATATTCCCCTTCATGTCCATTTTTTTTTCCCACTACGTAACTATTTTTCACTGTCATTTTCAACTTCCTTATTTTCATTTTCAAATCAACTTGACGGCAGAGTTTGCTTTCATTCAATTAAAAAAAAAAATACTCTTAAGGAATGAATGTTGACCGTTTAGAACTTCTGCAATTCACTCAGGAATCCCTGAGTTCATTTGGAATTTAGAAAAATATTTGTGACTGCCTATTACAACCATATGAATCACTTTAATATAATTCAATTCATAACAGTAAAGACACCTGTTAAAAAAAACCAAAAAACATCTTTTTGTAATTTAGCATTTTTTTTAAATGCCATCTTGGATTTATATGATTTATATATTTTTTTTCTTAGAAACAATTTTTACCTTTTTTCGATGATAAAAACTGCCAATAATTCAAATACTCACATCAGTAAAATGACATTTTCAGAATGGAAGTCAGTGGGGTATGTCTTTACCGTTATTGATCAAATTTTATGCACATGAGCCATAAAGAAGTAATATGAATCCCATTCGGCCATATTTTGCCATGTGCATAATGGGGGGGAAAGGCATGCAGCTGCACGCTTTTCTGGCTACGCACATTCTCCAATCAACTGAAGTCTGCTATTTGCGCTCCTCCGTGCCAGATATGCACGCTGGGTGTAGCAACCCGAAAATGTGGGCATTCCCTGTGAAATCCAGCCTTCCGTGTATTTTCCCATCAATTTAAGCACTAGTCATCTTTCGTCTTTCAGAGGCTGTAGTAAGTCAAGCGCCCCAGGGAGCTGAAACATCATATTACACCTTAAATTGGATGCAGTACACTGTAACTGTAACAAAACAAAACAAAAAAACAATGTATTTAAATTGCCACTGTCAATTATTAGTCTTCATTTTCTTTTCTTTTAACCGCAGTGTCATATTCAGTATTCCAACGTTCGGATACTCATATTGAGGCTCAGTTTTCCAGCCCGCCAAATCGTCCCTTTCACTGACCGCTTCAAACATGTCCCAAGCCAGCATGAAAAGACAAGCTTTTGGAGTTTTTATTTATTTAGTTATTTAAGAACAATAGATAACCCCTTGTTGGGACCGTCTTATTTAAGGGAACAAGCGCAGGGATCCAGTCTCCAACTAATTACTGGACGATCGCAGTATTATCATCATCATAATGGTGTAAAGGTAAGTTACACGTGTTCTTAAGTAATTCAGTATTGATTGAAGAACAATGAACAATAATGCTTTGGAAAGTAACCTACTGCCCTGCACTCCAATGGAATAAACAGCTGCTTGTAGTCTCACATCTTATAGTAAATGCACAGTGGACACCCGCTATACTCGGGAAGTAGGGACCAAGGCAGGAACTTCCCAGCTGAACACGCAAATACAGAATGTCCAGTACCTGTATGTATGTCAAAAGCTGATGATGATGAAGAATTACTGTAGCAGTGCAGTCAATTGTAAAACAATGAACATTAGACTGCATTACAGCAGCAAAGTGCAGCAGTTACTGTACATTCACGGTGCTGACTGCAGATTGTCCTGGTGTAGCCAGTGCAGGTAGAAATGTCCGTAGCTTTGAAGTCCGTTTGCTCCGAGTGACGTACAGTAACAGTTACAATGACTAGCGCTTCAGTGTTTGCTGACCCGAAACAGCTGGATCCACACTGTAATAACACGGACTGATGGTCGTAGGTTTAGCGAAGTTCCACTGAAAAACATAAATATGCAAACCAGCCATGGGATTCAACCAGAGACCACTGTGCCCAGCGGTTGAGAGCTGAGCACGCTGTTAGGTAGTAGCGAGGCTGTTTTCAACATTAAACAGCTTTTCAGTCGTGAAGTTACTTTTGTGATCACATAATGCGCTCGCGTCCACACAAGCTACATTTCCCGGGGCGGTTGTAAACCTTAAAAGCATCTCTTCCGTTTGAGGTCACGACGGTGCCTGCGAATTGTGCGGAGTGGGATGGATTATGGAAAGTGCACAATTGGATAGAAATGCAGAGAAGGGGGGCAGAGGTGTGGGTCTTGTCAATCCTCATGGCCATACCTTAACATATTCATATCATCCAGAATATACTGTACTTAAGGACATACATTCAGGTGTGCCCAGAAGTTTTACGCAATTGCCTGCTCGACCAACCATCACTCCTCAGTCAGAAAACATCAACAGCTAAAAGCAATACAATTAAATACATCCAATTTGTTTACACAGTATGTGGTCTTTGTTAAATCGTTCCGAAATGTTGAAAAGCAATTTGTCAGTCTTTGCTAGCTGTTTGTGATTTCCTTTGTTCTTGTGCGTTAAATTCTATCACATCCTGTGAATCTCCTGCGGACATACAAGTCAAGCCTGTCATGATACATACATACTGTAGACAATATTTTGCCATAAGAAAAAAACATTTTTTTGGGTTTTTTTTTGCCACATTAAAGTACGCAAAATAGGTGAATTTGTGAATGCCAAACTAAGGATATGCAGGGGGTCTACTCCTGTACTACTCCTGTCTCATGACCAAAACACTGTCAAATTCACTCCCTCCCAAAGCAATCCATCCATAAAGACCTGTCAGTTTTAAAATGAAGCTACTTACTGTATATAAATGAAAACAAAATGATGTCAGCAAGTGTGACTCCCACAACACAGATGCTGAAACACAGAAACATAGAAACTCACGCACGCACACAATGAGAAACTTACCTGCAGAGGGCAGGGTAGGTTTTTAATCCAACGGGAGCATGCAGAAAAACACAAAATGTGGTTAAGTACCGCACAAATACAAAGCATTCTCTGCAGGAGACAAATGAGGCTAGTTTCATTCCTGCAAGCACAGGGAGACTACTAAGTAACTGCAGCTGACCCTGCACTCTTAATTGAGTCTTTTATGAACTGCTAATGATCACCTGCTGCCACACATTGTGCTCGCATTACTCCCCCCCCCCGCCCCCCCCAAAAAAAAGGCAGGCTGCCTTTTACACACAACAATATAAAATTTAGCATGAAAGTGAACATTGAAGTGAAAAGACATCAAAGGGCAGTGGTTGCATAAAGGATTCATAGAAACATCAGTAATTAGGTACTCCGCTTATATCAGTGATGTCCAAGCTTTTCCTAATTCAACTGGTTCTCATTCTTTGGGATTCCACTGTGACTCCAGATTTAGTTCTTGCAGTCTAATTTGACTGCCAGCGCTGGATACCCACAGAGGTAAAAGCAAACAAACACTGATTTGCGCATTCAAAAACAGGCGCCGACTTGATTGCTCATGCACACAGATGTGGAAGTTGCTCGATTAACTGGGCACAATCAGGATTGCGTCTGGCAAATGCGCAAAATTGAGTTCTGAGACACACATTCCGAGAGGAATATATGCAAATAGAATCATTTAACACGTGCAATGTGATTTATCAAACCTCAGATGATGTGCTGTGGCTGATTTTGCATCTTTAAAAATGTTTTTTGAAAGGCAGATACGCAGGGGTGCCAGCATACAGGCACGTTTCCGCTCCTGTAAATATTTTTTGAAATGCCAGAAACAAAAAATATAACGAAATATCGCCTAATCAGCAAAGCAGATATGGATCTTTGTACGATATAAGGGGCTGACTTGATCCAGTCACAAGGAGTCATGCCAGATCTGACAACCTGTGACAAAAAAAAAAAAAAAAAAAAAAAAAAAAAAACTTTCAACACAAAGTTAAACATCTTTTTTTTGTTTTTTTCCTTGGCTTCTTCATTTCAGCACACTGCGACAATTGGTGCCAGCCTCTCCCAGATCAGTTTTTCAGGTGTGGCGTCCCAAGTTTTAAATGCAATGTTACACAGGATGATGGGCACATACATCAAATTCCTACGCGGTTGCTCGCTTCCGCAAAATGATGTAACTCAGTATTATGTGTGTTATGTTTGCCTGTTTTATTAAGACAATTTCCTTACTTCAAACTTAATTTTATACTTGCTGTGCTCTCCCAAAATTTTCATGGTGAAAAACATCAGAGCTACAGTACCTAAAGCACAAAACCCTCTTAAATACGGCTGTGACCAACTGTTTCATACCAACAACACATGCAATCTGTTAGAGTGAATAAACGTGCAATTTAATAAACGTGCAATTCATTATTTGGGATCTGAGTAAAAGAAGTAGAGCTTCCTGATTCATTAGTACAGGCTCCTTTCTGGTTTACCACAATAAGGGACCATCGGTACACAAGAGAATAAGTCATCCACAGTGGTGAGGAACGCTTCTTTTTTTGAGGATTTTCTTTCTCCCAAGATTATTTTGCTGGCAAAATGTGCTATCTGGTGGAACTCTTGGGAGCATAAAGGGCACCAAGGTCATCATCTGCTGGTCAGCAAAACCCTGCAGCATCAACATAGGCAGCACAAAAGCAAAGGAAAACTAGACAGTCAGAAACAATTTGTAGCTGTCTCGACTGTGGACGAGGCTATCACACAACAAAGCATTGTGGCCAGTGGACTGCAAAACAAAGGCACTGACAACAAGCATGTTATCCAATTATAACTGAAGGCAGGAAGATTATTTTTTGGGAGCAATTAGGGATCAATTAAAGAGCAACATCCACATAGTTCTCTAAATTATTTAGGCTAGCATTTTACTCACACCATCACATTGAAGTAATGACGGTTTATAGTTTATTGGATGCAAGAGCATTTTAATAGAGGGTCAGGTTCGCGTCATAGATTTGACCGTAAATATGGATCCTCCGACATTTAGAACTATTCTGGATTTTATGCAATTTTACAGGAGCAGGATAAATCACATACTCAAAAAGAAACATCACGAGAGGAAAACTGCAAAGGAAAGCTTTTCTTCGGTGTGCCATGTCTTCCTCCTGCCCCCAGCAAGAGAAACTGAGAGTGACACGAGATAGATGGCTAGTACAGAGAGATGGATGGGTAGAGGGATAGGAAAGACTTGCTGGCCACTTTTTCCCAGTGCTGTGTCAGCTCTCCTTTACTTTCTGCCTCATCCTGTACATATCCATCGTCCCTTATGTCCATCCATCCATCCATCCATCCATCCAAGCCATCTGCCTGTCTCTTTTCCTTCATTTGTCAGCAAGTCTGTCTAGCATCATGACTCAAATACTGTATTCTGTCTAAGAAGATGAGGCATTTCCTTGAAGGAAAATCAACATTACAAATGAAGGGAGAAAGGACAAACATTTTGTACATAGCCAGAATGGTCAATAAGAAGCACACAAATACATCACAAAAGGCAACGCACCAGACATGCTTCCATTATGGATCTGACTTGACTGTGATGAACAGAGAAATGTTCGGCAGTAGTTGAGAGACTGGATTATTAAGATGCATACAGCTTTCTTTATATGTGCTATAATGTAAAGTCTCAACCTTGTAGCTTTGTCTTGTAGCACTTACACGATATGGCCCCAGATAAATCCTCACAGATGCTATGAGTCTGACAGAAGGCCTTTTTTCTAGACAGCGCTGTAGTGAAACAGTACACATTTGAATCTCATGTTTGTCAGAAATGTTTACTTTCTGACTATCTTTGTCTGGCAGCAAAGAACAACTTTTGTCAACTGAGACCTGTAGACAGAAAAAGAATGTGAACATGTAATATGACAAAATTTAAATTAAATTTTGTATCTTTTTACCAAACACAATTCAATGTCACTGTGCAATGTGGAAAAAGTATATGACTCTTTGGATTGAATAAATGGTAGACCCTCCTTTGGCAGAAATAACCTAAACCAAACTTGTCTTGCAGTTGCAGATCAGACCTGAAAATTGGTCAGGAAGAATTATGGACCATTCCTCTTCACAAAACGGTTTCAATTCAGCAATATTCGTGGAATGTCTGGTGGGAATCGCTCTCGAGGTCATGCACCAGCATCTCAATTAGGTTGAGGCGGTCAATATCCTGACTAGGCCACTCCATCAGGCATATCTTCTTCTATTGAAGAAGTTCCATTCAGTTGTATATTCACTCCTGTCCATTAAGTCGCTGAGTCGTCTTGTCGCATCACTTATCTTCTGCTAACCTTCAATTCATAATGATGATCTTAAATTCTCCTGCAAATTGTCGTGATAAACTGATGATAGCAATGTCACCAGGCCCTGAAATGGCAAAGCAGTCCCAAACCATTGTGCCCCCTCCAGCATATTTTACAGTTGGCTAAGGTTTTGATGATGGTGTGCTGTGCCTTATTCTCCATGCGCACAATTGTGAAATGCCTGCCTGATTTCCTTTGTTCCTGTGACAATAATAATTGTTTTGTATTCTTTTCTGTTTGAGATATTTCCTTTCATTAATTAATTTATTTATTTACAAATGTTTGGTTATGTGTGTTTTGTGCTGGTTGTTGTTGGTCCTTAGGCCATAGAATTCAGTTTGTCAAAATATGTTCCTTCTATAAAAATGTGTTCCCAGAGTAGATAAACTTCGCTAAACGCCTTGTATGAGTGCCCGTACAGTACAGGCATGTACAGACATGTACAAAGCCTCTGAGTCAACTCATCTCTTTGTTTGGCATGCAGAGAAACCTTCTCTCGCGCGCATCAACATGAAACAAAGCGTCTTTCCGCAATGTGGCTGCCGATGTGGCTGTATTTTTTTTTTGTAATGAATATTTTGGAAAAACCCGCGAAGCACTGAGGCCGCAAAACGTGAAGCGCAAAGTGGCGAGGAAACACTGTATCCATGGTGTACTGAAACGGGGCTCCAGCTTCATGCAAAATAACAATTCTTAATTGTAGAGAGAGCGCTTTTGTGGGGGGCCTGGGTCACACTGGCCAATGCTTTTTGAATATAGAAATAAAAAACTGGCGTGTATTTTTAATTGGGCAGGGCAGCTTTAACCGACACCTTCGATCTCATCACATATTGGACTTCAGTTTGTCTGACCTGTGACTCTGATTAGCTCTTGGATAAGTCATTATCCCCGAGATTCACCTACTTTTTCCACCATGCACTGTGAATATTTCCAAGGTTTTGTCCAATAAAAACGTTTAAACATATAATTGTTTGCGAGGCATTAGTTAAGCAGACTGTGTTTGTCCATTGTTGTGACTTCGATAAAGATAACATCACATTTTATTATAAATTTATGCAGAAATCCAGATAATTCCAAAGAGTTCAACTGTTTGTAACACGAGACGACTACTAGATGCTAGATACTAATAATTCTATAGTAAGCATGGATATTTGACAACATTTTCTTAAACTATGGGAAAAAATATTTCTTTATGGTGGGTGTGAAAATCTATCTCAATGTTCGGAACTTCTATTTAACGCCATGTTGCCATAGTGTGGGTGTTGGCCTTATCTGATGTCATCAGAATCATTTTTCGACTGCAATTAATTGACTCTGCATTAACGGCACCCCTGCTGGTGAGATTCAATCAGTGCACTCCAGTAATTTTGACCATCCATCCATCCATTTTCTGAGCCGCTTATCCTCACTAGGGTTGCGGGCATCCTGGAGCCTATCCCAGCTGTCATCGGGCAGGAGGCGGGGTACACCCTGAACTGGTTGCCAGCCAATCGCAGGGCACATACAAACAGACAACCATTCGCACTCACATGCACACCTACGGGCAATTTAGAGTATCCAATTTATGCATGTTTTTGGGATGTGGGAGGAAACCGGAGTGCCCGGAGAAAACCCACGCAGCCACGGGGAGAACATGCAAACTCCACACAGGCGGGGACGGGGATTGAACCCGGGTCCTCAGAACTGTGAGGGTGACGCTCTAACCAGTCGCCCACCGTGCCGCTTAATTTTGACCAAATTAGATACCATCAACACAAAGGATACACTATTTTTTTTAATGCTGCCTATAATTAACCTGAATAGAGCAACATTATAATTAGGGTTGGGCATCGAGAAATGAGAACCGATTAGAATCAGGACTAACGTTCCGGTTCTCCACCATTCAAATTTAAAAAT
The DNA here is from genome assembly GCF_024500275.1 of Phycodurus eques. Lineage (NCBI taxonomy): Eukaryota > Metazoa > Chordata > Actinopteri > Syngnathiformes > Syngnathidae > Phycodurus > Phycodurus eques. The sequence goes on along the minus strand of NC_084545.1, from coordinate 14,402,767 downwards.
GTAGGTTCCCAGTTTTGATGCCTAGTCCTCCAGCCATGAAGAAGAAGTGGCGAAAAGCAACAAAGCAGCGGCATAAACCAACAAAGAAGAACATGCATGATCACGAGCTGGTGCCCAACGGCGGCGGCAGCGAACAAAAGTGTGTCTTAACTTTGTTAAAATGAATGACCAGTCGCCTCAGTGCAACATTTGTAATAAGATTACATTGTGCAAAAGATACGGGGGGTTAGAATAGAATCTGGGCTCTGGCCTTCCTGTGTGGAGTTTGAATGTTCTCCCTGTGCTTGTGTGTTTTTTCTCCGGGTACTCCTCTTTCCTCCCACATTCTAAAAACATCCATGCTAGGATCATTGGAAATTCTAAATTGTTTGAAGGTGAGACTGTGCCCTGCAATTGGCTGGGAACCAGCTCAGAGTCTCCCCCATCCCTCACCCGAAGTCCGCTGGGATAGGCTCCAGTTCTCCAAAGACTACTGAGGATGAGCGGTACAAAAAATGGATGGCTGGACAGATTTAAGAATACATGTAGTCTCCAACGTTGTTGAGCAGTTTAAAAAAAATCCATAGAAAATACAGTAAAGAATGAATGGCTGCAAGTGGGGCAGCTGAGAAAGTTGGCAACACCATAACACTTCGAGGTTGGCAATACATTTGCCCAAAGAAATGAACCACAACCAAATTTCTCAATAAGTCAACTATAATTGCACAGAAAATAGATCAAAGTCAACTATTATCGCATCAAGTGACTCAGTGACTGTTGGTGATGTCCTCAATATTTATTGAATGATTTATTTGTTTGGTTTTAACGGATTCCTTTGATACCCTGAGGAATGGTGGATAAGGGAGACATCAGAGGGCAGAATTCTATTGTAAGAAATGAATGAATTTCTCCTTGGGCAACGCCCGCGGTTTTATTTCCTTATTCATTCAATTCAAATCAAAGTCAATTGGATAAGATTCTCCTCAAGGACTAAACTAGAGTTACTGCTTTTACTTCAGTGAATTCTTTGAACACCGTCCTATTCAAATATTTAACAGCATCAAACTTCTATCAGCAGTAAGATTAAGAAAATTCTCTGCATTACAAAGTGGATTTTCTTGCTTTACTGAAGACAAATTACAACAGTTTCTTGGTTTAAATCACCCATCAGGTGCAAAGTTTTATTTTGTGGTTACTGGTATCATCTAAGCATTTGTTTGAAATATTTGGAAAGAACACGATTTTTGATCCAAAGGAATTCAATCTTATTAGATGAGAAGGTACTGTTTTGTTGAAGGGCAATGTGACAACATTTAACATTTAAGAATACAGAATACAGAATACAATGATTTGCAAATCATGTTCAATCTATATTTAATTGAATCCACTACAAAGACAAGATATTTAATGTTCAAACTGATAAACATTATAGCTTTTAGAAAATAATCATTAACTTACAATTTTTCTTTTGAACTTTGCATCCATAACAGCCCGGATGGTTCTTTTCCTCTCTGGCCTGGCGTCCAAAATTTCCAAAAACTCTTGGTGTTGTGGGGGTGCCATGGTTGACCTTCCTCTGCAACATCGCGTGGACATCGGGGACAGTGCCTCTGGATTGGCAGACTGACTGGTGGTCTCCCTTTTTAAGTAGGAGGACCAGAGGGTGTGTTCCAACTACAGGGGGATCACACTCCTCAGCCTCCCTGGCAAGGTCTATTTCAGGGGTGCTGGAGAGGAGGGTCCGTCGGGAAGTCGAATCTCAGATTCAGAAGGAGCAGTGTGCTTTTCGTCCTGGCCATGGAACAGTGGAACAGCTCTACACCATTGGCAGGATCCTCGAGGGTGCATGGGAGTTGGCCCAACCAGTCTACATGTGTTTTGTGGACTTGGAGAAGGCGTTTGACCGTGTCCCTCGGGGGGTCCTGCGGGGGGTGCTTCGGGAGGATGGGGTACTGAACCCCCTGATACGGGCTGTTCGGTCCCTGTACAACCGGAGTCAGAGTTTGGTCCGGATATCCAGCAGTAAGTCGGACTCGTTTCCGGTGAGGGTTGGACTCCGCCAAGGCTGGCCCTTGTCACCGATTCTGTTCATAACTTTTATGGGCAGAATTTCGCAGCACAGGCGTATAGAGCGTCGGGTTTGGTGGCCTCAGTATTGCATCTCTGCTTTTTGCAGATGATGTGGTTCTGTTGGCTTCATCAAGCCATGATCTCCAACTCTCACTTGAGCAGTTCGCAGCCGAGTGTGAAGCGGCTGGGATGTGAATCAGCACCTCCAAATCTGAGACCATGTGCCCTCTCCAGGTCGGGGATGAGATCGTGCCCCAAGTGGAGGAGTTCTCAAGTATCTTGGGGTCTCGTTGACAAGTGAGGGAAGAATGGAACAGGAGATCGACAGGCGGATCGGTGCAGCGTCTGCAGTGATGCAGACTTTGTATCGGTCCGTTGTGGTGAAGAAGTAGCTAAGCCGAAAGGCGAAGCTCTCGATTTACCGGTCGATCTACGTTCCTACCCTCACCTATGGTCACGAGCTGTGAGTCTTGACCAAAAGAACAAGATCCCGGATATGAGCGGCCGAAATGAGTTTCCTCCGCAGGGTGTCCGGGCTCAGCCTTAGAGATAGGGAGAGAAGCTCGGTCATCCGGGAGGGTCTCAGAGTAGAGCCGCTGCTCCATGAGGTGGGTGGGGCATCTGATTTGGATGCCTCCCAGACGCCTCCCCGGTGAGGTGTTCCGGGCACGTCCCACCGGGAGGAGACCCCGGGGACGACCCGCGACACGCTGGAGAGACTACGTCTTTCGACTGGCCTGGGAACACCTCGGGATCTCCCCGGAAGAGCTGGATGAAGTGGCTGGGGAGAGGGATGTCTGGGCATCCCTGCTAAAGCTATTGCCCCCGCGACCCGACCTCAGATAAGCGGTAGAAAATGAATGGCTGGATTGTTGTTGTTGTTAAAGGAATAGGGCATGTATTATTGTAAGACGTTAATGTAACTGATTTCTTGTTCCTTGTAACTGGATCGCAATGCTTTAGGTCAAGCACATTCTGTGAGATACTTGAAATTCTGTAGTGTGCTAGACTTGGAAACTTTTGTCTGGAAGCAGCGTCATCAGATTGACAGCTGCTCAAGGCCTCACCTCAGGCAGAGTGCAGCACTCAGGTAAATGGAGTATAAAAATGACCACAATTACACACAAACTTTAACAAACCTCCTGCACACACACAGCAGTCATCAACTAATGCAGTAAACCTTGAATGCCACTCATTGTCTGTCTTTTTAGAAGCACAAAGCAACACACCCCTGGGCAGATGCAGCGATGCATACTGCATGTATGCTGGTCTATAACCTCCAGCACACACGAGCGCACTCAGACAATGAAACCCAAGATGACTGTTTAGCAGTCAGTCCTAACAGTGCTGGGAGTCACTTACTTTCCATATGACCTTTTGCCACTTTGCCAGTGACATTTTAAATATGCTCTCGTTCACCTTTGTCAGTAGCCTTGTATGCTGGGTGCTAAACAAAGCCGAGCGCCAGAAAGAGTGAGCGCATGAGGAAAAGAAAGGCTCGAAAACAGAGAGATGAATTAAACTGACCTGGAGAGAGTTTGAGGTTACGCCTGAGAGCAAGTGCAGACAAGTGGAAAGGTTGCATGGAGAAGAAGAGTGATCTGAGGAAGGGCTTGACAAGGCAGAAGCAGAGACAGTTGAGGCGGAGAGTTAAGAATCATTCTTACGTGAGGATGCAACATTGAAAAAAGTGATGAAAAAGCAAGAAAAAGAACAAGTGGGGAAAAAAAGGTCAGTAAAATGAAGATGGACAAAAATTAGAAGCTGAGAGTGGAAACTTCGGAAAGGGCAAGGCTGGGAAGAAAAACTAGTAAGAAGTGAATGATTGGGTGTAAAAAGGCGATAGTTCGGATAAGAGAGTGAGGGATGCGGTACGTCACGCTGGAAATTACAGCCTTCTCTGGTGGAAATGTCACAGATATGCGAGGGCCCCTTGTCAGAGCTATGGTAAAATGTGAGCGCCATTCATCTCTAGCCAGAGGCCGTAGCAGTATCAAGAGTCTTGGCATTAATGGGAAATCCTCCCTTGCATTAATAACACAAATTTGCATTGGCTCTCACCGAGGCGGCACGGTGGGCGTCTGCCTCACAGTTCTGAGGACCGGGGTTCAATCCCCGGCCCCGCCTGTGTGGAGTTTGCATGTTCTCCCTGTGCCTGCGTGGCTTTTCTCCGGGCACTCCGGTTTCCTCCCACATCCCAAAAACATGCATGCTAGGTTAATTGACAACTCTAAATTGCCCGTAGGTGTGCAGGTGAGTGTGAATGGTTGTTTGTTTGTATGTGCCCTGCGATTGGTTGGCAACCAGTTCAGGGTGTACCCCGTCTCCTGCCCGATGATAGCCGGGATAGGCTCCAGCACGCCCGCGACCCTCGTGAGGAGAAGCGGCTCAGAAAATGGATGGATGGGTCTCACTGACATCTTTTCAATACGTGGATGCCATAAACAGCCTCATGTTGATAGCAGGTGGGAAGAGATTCACCTCTGATTCTTAAGATATGTATTGTATTCTATACTAAAGTCACATTTCCACTGAGCTGGAGCTCCAACTTGTAAGTGGGTAGGCAAGATTTGGCACTGAACGATTTATCGTTTTCTGATTGAAACTGTGCTTTGAGACAACGTGATCATGGGAAAAAAAAATTAAATTATTATTATTATTATTTTTTTTTTTTTTGCAACGCTCCCAACTGACCTTCAATCTGTCAAATAAAGCATCCCGCCAAGCTCGCCAATCAAAAGCGGTATGCTGCTCATGGACAGGTCACGTAAATCAATCAGCTTCGAACTGGTTAAAAAAACAAAAAACACACACACATCCACGTCGCACAGTCAAGCATCCTCACTGCTTTCCTGGGTGCTCACAAGCTGGGGGAAATGCTATGCGCTAAACTAACTCGCTCACAGTCCACACCAGCTGAGAGCTGCACTCGCTATCTTGCGTGGCTAAACACTATCCTGGGGTGCAGATCCTCTCCTCTAAGTAACTAATCCACACCTGCACTTCTGACACGTAGTGTATCACTAAGGGTGAACGAGGACGAGCAAAAGGCTAACGTGAAATGTTGAGTAATACCAGAATAAGTGCTAAGGTCTACAGTACACTTTTCACAGAGGTCTGGCTGGAAAGCAACCAACTATGAACAGCAAATTGGCAGATGAATTAATAAATGTCTGTTAAAAAAAAAAAAATAGAACAGCAAAGAGCTAAGCAGTAAGCAAGCACACATGCCGAAAACCCAAAAATGATTTGGTTACCACGTACGCTCGCCAGGACGAGGAACTTATGAGGTCAAAACTATATTAGTGTATTCAGTAAGTATAATCAGAAATGTTATTTGCATTTGTTTGCACTATTTTGCATTGTACCTTTTTTGTTGTTGTTGATTTTAATCAATTTAGCCTTGTGAATGGATTACATTTTTATTTTTAAAACGTAGTTAATTATGGAAAAGAAAAATAAGACATTTACATGAAAATGCAAAATTAGAACGAAAAGAAGAGAGAAGATTAAACCATATAATGTCTGTCCCTTTTAACAGGAAAATATTTACAAATATTTCATTTCAAATAGCCCATTCAGAAACATTCATTCATTCATTCATCATCCGTTCTGCTTCTCCTCACTAGGGTCGCGGGCGTGCTGGATCCTATCCCAGCAATCTTCGGGCGAGAGACGGGGTACACCCTGAACTGGTCGCCAGCCAATCGCACGGCATACATGTACAAACAACCATTCGTGCACGCATTCATACCTAAGGGCAATTTAGAGTGGTCAATCAACCTACCACGCATGCTTTTGGGACGTGGGAGGAAACCGGAGTCCCATTCAGAAACATTTCTATTATAATTTTTACACTGAACTGTATAATGCTATAAATACTGTTATCGTGAAGGGATTCCATTTAAACCATGATATGAATTTTAGGCAATTCAGCCCTCAGTCTTTTGTTTGAAGCAGATAGTCTATGGTGAAAACATTCAAACCTTTTTATTTGCATACGATCTTACATTTATGTTCAATGAACAAACATTCGCAGTGCATCCAGAGCACTTCCCCGCACCCACTTTGGCTACTACGATCACATCTCCATCATGCTGGCACCTGCCCAACGGGAAAACGGACCAAGCCCACAGTCAGAACTGTCACTGTGTGGCCCAGTGGTGCAGCCTCTGTGCTCCGAAATCTTTTCCAGTGCACAGATTGGCAAATATTCAGAGACGCAACTACACAGAAAGGAGAAGTGGACCTGGAGGAATACACTTCATCTGTCCTGGGCTTCATCTCTGAAAGTGCTGATGATGTTTCTACCACCAAGACAATTACTATCCACTTCAACCAAAAGCCCTGGCTGAATGTAGAGGTTGACAGCCCTGCTGAAAGCTAGGGATGCTGCTTTCACAGCATGTGATGCATCAGCACTCAGGGTAGCAAGAAGAGAGCTAACTGCGGGCATCAGGAGAGCTAAAGAAGCCTATGCACAAAAAAATCCAGGGCCACTTCACCTCCAGTGGGCCACTGGAGGTGAAGTGGCCCTGGATTTTGTGGAATCAAAGCATGTGGAATCAAATGAGTCACAAACTACTACACTAACAATGCACAAGGCTCAGAAAGACCCTTCCCTGCCAGATGTCCTCAACCATTTTTTTTGTCTGCTTTGAGGATCCCATCAACATCATCCCCAGTACTAGCACCAGAATCACACCACCACCTGATGACACCCCTCAGCTAGCAGATGTGAGAAAGACTTAACCCCCACAAGGCCGCAGATCCTGAGAACATCCCAGGGCTGGTAGTGGCAGATTGTGCCCACCAGCTGGCAGATGTGGTAACAGATATTTTTAACACCTCGCTCCAACTATCCTCTGTCCTAATCTGCCTAAAGACTGCCTCCATCATCCCCGTACCCAAGAGCTCCGCAGTGACAGGTCTGAATGACTATCAGCCACAAGCCCTCACTCCAATACTCATGAAGTGATTTAAGAAGTTGATCATGGCACAGGTCAAAAACTCCATCAACGTCACTGTGGACCTTCACCAGTACGCCTACAGGAGGAACCGCTCTACTGATGATGCTGCCTCATCAGTGCTCCACACATCCCTCACCCACCTGGAAAAACAAGAACTCCCACGTCCCCCTGTTCTTCCTGGATTTCATCTCCGCCTTCAATACCATCATCCCACAGACCCTGGTGCAAAAGGTCCATCACTGGGGAACTGGGTCCTGGACTTCCGGGCCAACAGAGCAGTGACTGTCAGGATCCAGCTCCTAGTCCTTCACACTCAGCACTGGCTCCCTCCTGGGCTGTGTGCTGAGCCCCTCCTGTTCACACTACTGACTGCTCAGCGAAATTCCCGAGCTGTCATATAGTGAGGTTGGCGGACGACACAGCAGTAGTGGGACGTATCACATCACTCACAACTCTGAGTCTGTGTATTGAGAGCAGGTAGAACATCTAATGGACTGGTGCAAATATAACAATCTTTCACAAGTGGATTTCACAATACAGAACAGAAATGATCAATTATAATGTTGCATGTGCTCAGAAGAAAAATGTGCATGCACCCCCCACATTCCAAAATCACTTAACTACCCAAAATGTTTGCCACAAACGGTAGTGGAATTGTAGAAAGTCAAAAGTTGACGATCGGCCAAGGTTGCGCACTCGAGGGGCATCGCATAGGGCGCCATTTGGTCCAGAACCACCTCTTCCGCCATCATTTTGCGGCTGGAGTCTAAAATTAAACAGAGGAGGTTTATTAAGTTAAGTTACACACTAACCCTAACCTTAATGAGGCTGTTGGATTTTATCCGGTGAGTGCCATTTCCTCACAAAAAGCAAATACTGTACCAAAAGGGATTTTTCTTTTTTTTTGTCCAAACCTCCACCTCTCACACAGCTTCTCAAAAAAATTAAGTACAAAATGAAAACATTCAAATCTGCCTTTGTTGACACAGATGCACTATCAAATTAAAACAAAGAAACATTCTCATCAGCAGACACACTAAAAAAAAAAAAAAGCCTGACAAAAAAAAATAATATACTTAATCATGCAAGTGAATTAAACTGCCACATCACATCAAAGTTTTACTACATTGCTAAAGAGTTCAGCTCAAGCGGAAGTGGAAATTAGAATGTCCGTACACCTCCACCCCCCCCCCCTTCCCTTCCCAGTACCTACAAATTGCTCAGTCTATCTGTTCTGCTTCCCCCTAGTGTGTGTGTGTCCCAGACTCCCAACTATCAATTTCCCCATTTCAGCCAGTTTAGTTAGATACCACACCTTGGAGGGCACTCGATCACTCCTGGTTTGGAAAACCTTGATACAGGCAAAAGCCTGCATTGGTCTGGTGTGTGTGTGTGTGTGTGTGTGTGTGTGTAACAGTATAAAAGAAAAGAAAAGAAAATGCATAAAGGACAATGGGACATTTGCTTGCTTTCAGGTAACCTGAAAAATATACAAAGTTAGTGATTACTTGCATTCCATTATTATATTGTAAAATGGTGTTTGAGGGCAAACTACTGGTAGGAATCAATAATCTTTTAAAACTATATTTCTAATTTCACCCATGTGTGGTTGTTTTATTTCTCCCTGGATTAAAATGGTGACCTAGCAAAAATTTCCACACAAACAAAAGTCCAAAGTAGTGTTTGAAGTGTCAAAAGTTGCATTCTCTTAATATGAGTTAAATTGCTTATCTCTTGCAAGCGATACTGGAGTAAGCACTCATTATTATCTCAATTGCACTCATTCTAGCAGCCAAAGGCAATTATAGTGTGCGAGATACTTCTAATATACTTAGGTTTAAATGGTAAATGTGTGCCATAGTAAATACTGCAAGTGCATGGGGTTTGAGTCACATGGCATCCTGCCCACATGCTGTGGATGAATAAGTCCCCTGTTGTAAGACTCACCTCCCTGTGTAATCTAAGCAGCTAAATGAGTGCTAATTGGGTGCTTACTCCTCAGAAAAGAACAAATAGAAGCAAATCCAAACAAAACACCGGACACTTATTCAATAGACTGAGGTGTTATTTGCAGGCAATTGTCTATCATGTAATGTAATCTCTGCGTCTGTCCACCAAAGCAGTTCACAGAACCAAAATAACCTGTACTGGATGACTTTTGGCTCCCGCCTTTTGGGGTAACAGCCTCAGTCGTTTATGGTTGGAAAGGGCATTTTACTAGATTTCCATGATCGAGACTTATTACTTATTACACTGGCTTTAAGCTAACTATGTTGGCTCACCATGTGTTTTAGGATCGACTTTAAGGTTATTCTATTACTTTTTAAATGTCTAAATGGTATTGGGCCATCTTATCTATCTGCTATGCTTTTATCTTATCTTGTGAGGTCCTCTGGCAGTGGCCTTTTAATCGTTCCAGAAACTAGATCAAAAAGCCACTGAGAGGCTGAATTCAGCTCCTATGGTCCGCGCCTCTGGAAGAGCCTGCAAGAGGGCATCAGGAACACAGAGACTGTTGATGTTTGCAACCTCCCAGGATCGGGGGGCTCAGGGTCTCCACACAATGTGGAGAGTCCCCCCCAGTGTACCCCGGTCGTGGTGGTTTCTGTGGTGGCATCCTCTGTGGTTGCAAGCTGTGGCACCTCTCAGTGTGGATGGCTCCCACGGGTTGTCTTTCATGAATTGTCAGTGCGTTGCCATGTCTCTATACTATCTGCATACCGTTAGTCAATCAATGCTGTGTTTGTGTATGTGTGTTAGCATGGATGTGTCTGCATTTATCTGTGGGGTTGAGAGCAGTGGCTTTTTGATTTGCTTCAATTATGATTATTTCCCAAATTGTTTGGCCCTACTCCTGATTGAATATCAGGTAGTTTTAATTGGGCCCACATCATTAAAGCTTATCGGCTTCCCAGTGACGGGGACTGGCTAAAGGAAGTGTGGCTAAAGGTTTAGCCACAGAAACACTCGTGATGCTGTGGCTAACTACACAACTGTGGCTAGAAGATTTTTATCGTGTTTTTCCACATTGGCAAAGAGTTTTGTTGACTCAGTGCCAACCCTGATATTCTCTCAATTGACACGATTAATCAATCAATTCCAAACAATCAACCAAATTCTTAACGCTTAAGTAGTCTATTAACTGATTGTCATCCCCATTCCTAGTTTTTCGTAGGATACAGTGGTGATGGACATACGACATAACATTCATTGGGCATTAGGAGAGTAAATTAATCAAACAACAGAATTGGATTTGGTAAAGCACAATTTGGAATACAATGGTGAGAGGATATTTCTTTTAATACGGTCTGCACACACCACTGAAATTTATTGCGTTCCTCTTTTTTGTTGAATTTAATGGTGGGTTACACTCTTGTCACACTGGCATGATGTAATCAGATCTACACACCCCTAAGTAGAAATGCGAGACACATTGTAAGAGAAGAGGTGCAGAGACTAATTTGTTTAATGGTCCTTTGTGTTAGAGTCAACATTGCTTCATACATAGGCCTCAATCATTCAGCGCACACAACTTCTTCATCCCAACTTTAAAGGTACATTATAAATTGCTTTGGGAATACACCACTGGGATTTCACATCCCTCTCCGTCATTGGCACACCCCCAACCTGACCTGCTGTGCAAAAATTAGCCTGCTCCTATGAGAGGTGGCACAATGTGAAAAATGAGCTCCTGGCCAAAACCAGTTTGATGGAGATAAAACTACTGAAGCCGCGAGGGTCCATGATCACAGCGTGATAAGATTTTTCAAACTGCATACTGATTGGAGAGTTCATACAGTGTCTTAGTGGTTCCGACAGCTATATTAATACACCGTGTCGCCACTTTGATCTACCAACAAAATGCTATCAATCTTCTTATTTTCAGAACAGTGGGGTGATCAAAGATCTTAATTGGGTTTCTGTCAGCAGTCATCTATTAGATGGAGCGAAATTGCAGGAGTTTTACCTCTCACACTTTTGTTTCCGATGAAGAAATTACATTTTATGCATGGCAAGCCAAAATGAGCTTAGAAAAAGCAAGTTAATGTGGTTATTCTGGAGTTAACATTAATGTCAGCCTTAATCATGAGAAACACGACTGCCTGACACAGCTGATCAATCTCAGTAATACCATTTACAAGTTGCATTTCACAAGGAACTGACATAAAGGCACACAGCAAGTGAATGGAAATTCGGCAATCTTGAGCACAGACGGACGGGACTACTCCTTATTTGTACCTAAATATAAAACAGTTGTAGGAAAAGCCAACAAGAGCAGAGTCCGACTTATTATTAGTTGAAGTACAAAATGTTAGTCCAGTTAATATAATTGGCCTTCAAGAATCATGCAGAATCCTAACTGCTTCTTAAATTCTAATCATAGGCATAAATATTAGACTGCCAGTAATAACCTTTACTGAGCAATAACAGACAGAGCGAATTTAATTAAAGGTATCCAAAATATCTCCAATTTAATCAGAAATGTATGCAGTAAAGCAATGCCCCACCCTTTTTTTTTTTTTTTTGAAATGTCATATGTAAATGCTGTAAGTTTCCATGTTGCCATAAAAGCTGACCTCGGTTACTGCTACCTGTAGATGAGTGGTACATTAAAACAAGTGTGCTCCTGAGAGCCTTCAGTCTGACTGTCTGGAGGGAAATGATAATAAGACAACAGCCTGTGACTAGTGACAAACTTCTCAGGGTGAAGAGTGCATTTAAACTTTATGGAGACAATTCTTCATCGTTTGACAGCATTGGGCAACTTTAGATTCGTGGCAGATAAAGTTTAAGGTTCCCTTACTTTTCAGATCCATCCAATCATCACTAGGTCACCATCATACACTGTAGACAAAAGTATTGTAAGAGTAGGCCTACATGGGTTGACCACATTATCAGTGTATACATTTTGTGGGTCAAACCTTTAGTCTTGCATTCAATGTCGTTCTGACATAATGATGGCTGAGGTCACAGTTGACGTTACCCTTCATTCGCGGCATTAAGAAAGGCAGTTTGGATGAAAGTATTATGCTGTATTTCCGAAGGGCTGACTCTTCCTCGATCACCACCTACATTACACGAGAGTGAGGCGGCCTAATGGTCTCAATTGCTGGGAAATTACAGCTGTGATTCACACTTCAAAAGCCTTTGATTCCCCCATGTTCCTTGTGCTCATATCGGCTCAAGTCTGCTCATATCTGATAGACTCCTCAACCGTCATTTTTAGCCCTTTGTTGACCTCTCATCATTCTCTCATCTTGAGCTCTAGCTCAGCTCGGAGAGGTATCAAAACATTCCAACTCAAAATAAGCTCCAATCGCAGTCTATTTAGAAGACGCATCAATATGTAAATGACAAACATTTATATGATTTTATGATTATATTTATGCCTTATATTATCAGGTAATGTTCCGCTGAACACATCATTGGATTTGTCTTGTCACATTTGACACACCTGACAAGACCTAAACTGAAGTTTTTTGCATTGAACTGTACAAGAGTAGCAATATTCGAAACCTGGGTGTCATATTTGTAACTTAAATATTCAGTTTCATATCTTTAGTTCAATCATAACACATCATAATATAAATCAATCATGTGCTGTCATAGCTAAATATTTTAATATCTTTGTTTTACTCTGCCAACTGCAGCCAGGTCGACATTGCACATTAGAATCTGTTCTCAATTGCCTTACCTGGATTAATGAATGTTAAATAAATAAAATAAAATAAAATAAACATCTGTTTGATGGCAGCTTGAGTAAAGATTACTCCAAGCACGTCTTCTTGTTTTCAGGGCATGTTCAGAACAGGGATAAGGCATTGGATTCAATTAATTAAATGTTCAGCATTCACTCCATTGTGTGAGTTGATAGTTGATTCAATTATGCACTTCTTGACTTCAACCAGTAGAGGCATAGCTGATTCAGTCGCAACTCTTTTGTGGTCTAAACCAGTGGTTCCCAACCTTTTTTGGTCTTGTGTGCCCCCCCGCCTGAACAATGTTGTCATACGATGAGTAACCCCTCACTCATACATGATGATTCTCCTAAAGTTGAACTTAAGACATCACAGTGACTGTCACTTCCAACAGAGTTCATTAAGTCCAGAAATGTAACGCTCAAATAGAGCCACTGCGGGAACAAAGTAAAACGCAATGGGGAAGGGGTCCGGACCAAATTTTCAACAAGACATTGTTCTTGTTCTACTTGGTTTTGGTTTGAGACAAGTGTGTTCATGGTTTCTGCCCAGTGGGGTAAGCAAACCTCAGATAGAGTCAACAAAAAAACAAAACAAAAAACATGGAATTACAGTGTAGTAAGTTCTTCTGGGAAGAACAAAGGCACGCGAACATGTGAAAGGTACAATAAATAAGTGACAAGTTTAACAATACGCTCCAAACACCACCACACGTTTGAGTGACAACAAGCAGTATCATCAGCTGCCCCAGACTTGCCCCTTCAAGGCATACAAGCTTGCAAATTTATAAACTCTCAAAGTATTGCTTGGCTAAGTATATACTACTAGAGTGGAATAAACCAATAGGATTTCAAAGTCTTAACTTTTCCAATTAGGTCTGGTCTTTCTTTTCAAACTTAAGCACTTAAAGGCCAGTGGCTTCTCATCAAGGCTCCCCCCCCCCCCCCCCCCCTGCTGTGAATCTGGTGCTGCAAAGACCTTTGGTTACAGGAAGCGGCATGATGCAAGCCCCCTGCAAATGGATACCGAGAATCCCAATGGGAGGGTGCTGAAGATGGGGTCAGTACTGTTGGAAGTGTTCCTATATGAGTGGTTGTGCAAGAAAGGAGGGGCAGAACACAGTGGGGATTTAGGAAAGTGTGAAGAAAAGCCCACACACTAAAACAAATTGAGTATTTGGCAGGGAAATTGACTCGAGATTCCCATTTATACTGATAATATGATGCTCTTAAACAATTTCAAAAGACATTTCACTCGACTCATAACTTTAAATCTCCAAGCTTCAGCTTTTATCTTATATTCTATCTCTTCATCTGCATCTTTTTCCCCCTCCTTCTTAATGCATGTAATTTGAATCTTTTGCTGCATCTTCCACCGTGTTTGAGTTTCCATCCTCTTCACATCTATTGTCGTATAAAATATTACATGTAAAATGCAATTACTTTCAAATTGAGCCATCACAGCTAATCGATACGTACAATGCATAACCTAATGGGATCAGATGCAAAAAAAAAAAAAAAAACAGATGCTCTGTTTTAATTGACACTTCCAGATGTGTTAATTTTAATTTAATCAATTATTCCGGCGTAGTTTTTACCGTGGATAGAAATAATTGCTTGAGTCAGACACTAACAATGCTGGTCTTCTATATCTTATGTAGAGTAAGTTCCAATTGTGACAAAGGTGTCAGCAAGTTTAGAAACCTTTACTCTGGTGTGCTCCGGGTTTCAATCACTCCAGCCATTTTAGCACTCTTGTACATCACACGGCTGTCTGAAAAAACTGCACGGGCAGAAACCAGTGTACCAGAAATTGTCTATGATGTTGATGGTTGCCACATCTTCAGACTGTCGCTCTGTGCATTTTAATTGGGCCCCGCTGTAACTTTTGGTCCTCTTTCAAATGCCGCATCATTGCTCACAGCCCCATTGGGGGCATTGGGGGGGAATGTGGACGAAAAGACTAGTGACAGAGAAAAATGAATGGCGACGGGGTTGAGTGCAGTTAAGAAAAGTGTGACGGGTGAAAGAAGAGAGGGTCAAAAGTTATTATTAGTGAACATGTAGCTTTCTGTTATGCTGAGCTCACAAACAACTCATGCAGCGACAAGCAGAATGACGAATTGGTCATACATTAACCCAGCAGTCTTTAATGGATTTTCATTTGTGTGCTCTCATGATTGTGCGACAAGGTGCATTTCATGAATTGCACAATGCTAATGTTGGATTGGAAGCCGCTATAGAAGAAATGTGAGCACAGGTGCCGAGCTTGCAACACATTGAATACGCTGCAACTTGTTTCATGGCCCAACATCTTCAAATGGCAACTGGTTTTCATGTGCAAAACAGCCATGTTTTTTAAAGTACAAACAAACTCCAAACTAAAGTATTCTGACATATTTTGAAGATGTCCACTGAGAATAATAATGGTCAAAATGAAATTTGACGAGAATGAGGTTCATGGTGGAAAGATGTTGGGGGCTGCTGTGCTGCACTGGAAAAATATCAACGGTCATTGAATCATCGACTTTGACTCAACTTGCATCCCATTAGTGTTGACTACAAAACGCTGTTAGTCATCCAACCCCCTAACGTACACACAATTGTGTTTTGTCGCCTCCCTTCTGCAATTCTTGCCGAACAGGATTTAGGCTACGCTCACACTGTCGGACATGATGCCCAATTTGGATTTTTTTTGTCCAATACGATCATTTTAGGTCGTCCGTATTACAAGAACAACTACTACTATGAATGGAATGTGTCCTTGAAGAGACATAAAAGTGCAAAAAACACCACGTCACTTTGCACATGCGCATTTGTGGCAATTTCAAGGATTTTGGGATTGAACTGACCGGTGCCCTCGTACATTTATCAGTTCGAAAGAGTCTTCTTTTCGCCAGTTTTTTGCTCTTTTGTCCATCATTGCTTGTCGGGTGTATCTGTTTTGTCGAACAATTGTGATGTTGTTGCCTTTTGTGACATACAGGTCACATGACCGTGACCCGAGCATCCGTACTGCACTCGCATCAGACACACATCCGATTTATATACACACACGAGAGAGGTCTGGGTCGGATTTGAAAAAAATATGGAATTGTACTGTTCACAGCGACATGAAAAAAATCTGATCTATCTCACATTGACTTGCAGTGTGGACATATCCTTCGGCTCATTTCTATTCCATGTATTATCTCTTTCATTACGGTCCTCACAGTTAAAAGCGATAACTTGACGGAGGCCACGCAAAGGCAGTCTTCTGTGAGCACGAGGCTTTCATCCAACCTCTTCACTAAACTCTGCTCTGCAATACAGTCTTGACAAAAACTAATTGCTCTGTTCTCACACATACCCTAAAACCTTGAGCCTTGAATAATGATTTTATTACTCGGGATGAATCAGTCCTAGCAGCCCCTGCTCAGTAACATTTAAACTCCGCCAAATAAAGATTCGATATACTTAGGTTTAGCCGTCTGTAGCACTGTACAGCCTAGAGTACTGTACTTAAGAGTATTGATAGGTTTGTATTTGTAAACTACTTTTTGCTCCCACTCGTCTATCCTAGCATCGTATTTATGCAGTGACCACAGAATGGCGTAAATACCAATCTCGAAAGGGATCTAGGGAGAAGAGGGTGCTGGAAGAGTCTGTTCGTCACTAAAAATCGAGAGTGACAGAGGACCTGACCTGCCGGGTTTCCACCTCTCCACTGCTGCTCTAATTTGCCTTTTGCGACCCTCGGTCTCATCCGCCGCTATGTTGTACTTTAATCTGCCGCTGCAATTCTTTCAGGTTTTTGTCGTCCTCAGCCTTTTCCCTCTGGCTGTTTATTAGTGACTTAACTGTAAATGATGTTAAAAATAAGTCGAGTATCGGAAAGGGTATGAATGACAATGCAGTCTCTGCTAATGAACATTTTACAGTGTGTGTGTGTGTGTGTGTGTGTGTGCGCACTGTAATCTAAATTTCCAGCAAGGTGACTAGTGTAACGGCACACAAGCGCGCGCACACACATCCGCACGTTTAGTGTTCGGCTGCTCCACTTTCTTTCCTATCTCTCTCTCACCGTCGCTCTGTCTATGAGAGGGATGAGATGACCACCTACTGTTCACAGAGAGCTTGAAAGGGATTGAGGTGGAAGTTTCCACCAAGCGGAACAGTTCAGTTCACCACGGCACGGTTTGGAGTGGTACACCTGAATCGGGTTGCTTCTGCATTGTGTGTACGCAGCATGGAGACAACACATAGGGGCACATAAACAGTGCCGCATGCTCGGGTGTATCTGCTTGGTGGGGCCATTTACCGACTTTGGCATTTTACAACAAGGAGATGGGCATGATGATTGAGTCATCTATTCATTGACTGATAAGCATTCTCTTTTCATGAGTCAATGATGATGATAAATGTCTTGAAGCATGAGTCCTCATCTTTGGGCACTTGAAAATGGTGTACATTACTTGGCTGCAACCAGCAGAGGTGCTGTCATTGAGCTGCACCAATGCAACCCTCGCAGCAGTGGGGGAGGGGGGAAAAGGTAGAGTTGGGTTTAAAGGCGATTGTAAGAAGAAACAGAGGTGGGTGTGATACTATCATCAAGGCAAGCAGTAGCAGACCCTTAAGACTTTGATTTATGTCTCCCTCGCTGGGAGTTTGTGCGTGGTGTGATTTATCATTGGTTAACGCAGAGGAATTAAACCTTGTATCCCACTGAGCTGCGCACATCAATTTCCAGGCTAACAAATGGTCTCACTGCAGTTCACCTTTAATGAGGAGAGGTACATACACGGTGTGAAAGCGATGCAGACATCCATTCAACACACACACACACACACACACACACACACGTCGCAATTTATGGACTCACATTCTACAGAGGCTGTTCAGCAGCTCAACAAAATAATAAAACCGGTTGCACTGGATGCAGGGGCTATAATTAGTAAACTTTGAATTGTTATACTACCAGATCCATAAAATGTGTGAGCTCACGTTTTGGGCACACTTGTAAACGTGCTTGTACTGCTTAAATGTTGCCATACAATTCTATGAATCAGATGTGTAATCATCACATTTTGAATAAATGAGCCAACATAATAATATTATTTGAGAATGCTGCTGGGAAACTATATGGCTACAAAATCTTCTGATTTTGGCCTGCAGCTTTCTGAACAGATGCAGATCATCGAATTATCGGATACCATTTGCACATTGAGTCACTGACAATTTCATCTCACTCCAGTGACCATTTAGCAGATGAAATAGTAGCTTAAGGTTGTGAGACCAGTGTTACGAAAAACAAGTCACCCCGGGAAGAAGAAAAACAAAATGGAAGAGGAGATTCAGTCACCACTTCAAGAGAAACTTAAGTTCTGAAGGTTGCTCTTATGTGAGGTAACTGATTTTGTCTTTAAAATAACAAAAGCCTTATTTTTGTAGAAGTCTCAGTGCTGCAAATTCACAAATTGTTGGTCTCAGGGTGTCTCTTTGATGGAATAACATGATATTATAACACAAAGCACAGATAGCATTCAAAAATATAAGGGGATGATGATGAAATGGTAAAATATATTTGATTAGTTCTGGAAATAATTTCCTTCACGTGGCTTTTTGATTTTCCCGATGCTTTGGACAGATGTATACCAGATAAGTGGGTCGGGCATTTAAGGCAATGGGGATAGGCCACTTAAGCTTTGCAGTCATTATGCAACAGAGATCAAAGGGTGCAAAAGAAGGGAACATTCTACAAGGGAGCCGTCTGGTTACCTTAGTGTGAAGATGAAGTGAAGCATTAACAGGACGATTTAAAAAAGTGAGACATCTTCCACTGCGCTCAATTTTTTGGAGCTGTAGTGTGTCACATGATACAAAGTAACAGTGCATCTGCGAGAGTTTGAAGAGATCCTTTGTTCAGTTTGGTTGAGCATCCGCGCACAAATTCGCACCTTTGTTGAAATGACGAGATGCGGATGATAAGGACGTGTCACAACAGCGGAGCGGGGGAAGGAGTAAATGAAGACTCTTCAGAGAAAAATGGCAACGGTAATGATAGAAACAGGCACCTGAATGGATGGCAAATTCAATGCATATATGATGGGATAGGATATGTAGGTACTCTTGTTTTTCCCATCTGTGTAATAAACGGAAACCTGACTCACAGCCTGTAGTTATAAATCAGGGACTTTGCTGAAGCTTTACATTTGTTTCACTTTGAAACTGCTCAACTATGTATATCTGCTTTTCACGCCACCACCTCCCTAACGTCCCATCCGCACATGATATGGAAGACAAACAACTTAGCCTGGAGTTGGGATAGTCTTGTAATCCGATTACTCAAACAGAAACCTAAATTACAATCACAAAGTAAAAAAAAAGCTTTTTCCTATCTCCATTAGGTGCACCTGGACATTTTATGAGGTCTAACACAAGACTGTGTTCTGAGTTCTGTTTTCACTGACACATGTAGAGCCATTAATTCAACAAAATGTTTCTTGCTGTGTGTTGTAGTTTGCAGTGGTGTAAAACTGTCCTATGTATTACTAAATGGCATTTCTTACATGGAAACAACACTTCCACCTCAGTTGTTGAGTTGAGATCTATACATTTACGATCCTGTCGCATAGCTTGTTTTGTTGTTTGTACAGAATTGTTCATAAACAAAAATTGTCCGATACATGCATATACACATGCAGTGTGCCTTGCCTAAGGGTAGATAGAAGTGGTATGTTACGGCACTCTGTATTCCCACGGTTCCTTTTCCAGACACGCATTGCATTGAACATGGCAGAGGTTGTCTTTCTCGTAACATTCAAACTACAGGAAGGTCAAAGCATCTTGCAGTGACAGTAGTGTACATTTCAGACTAGCTATGGAGAAGCCAAGTCCAAAAAAACTCATGAATATTGTATCATTTGTAATACGGACCTGAAATGAGACAATGAGGAAGATGCGATAGATGACAGACATCCTCGGAGATGTTGCTGAGCAGATTAGTGGCTGCTTGCAGCAAAGGAAAATAGGTTATTAAATCCAATATAAATTCTGGGGCACCATGCAGCACAACAATCGGTCCCAGCAGAGGGATTAAGATGTTTTCCTTTCTTAAAATTTGGTCAATTTGCTTTTGCAGTCATGATGTCAATAATGGAAATAGTTGTGATGCTTTAAAGGCCATTCTGGACTTATTTTTTCATGAAAATGTGAAACTCAATACTTATCCTATATTTGTGTGAAAACCAAATCCAAAGCGTGACATTTAAGAAAAGGTCTTTTATTATTACTCATTGATCAAAATCATATTTGTATGCCCAACGCGCATGTTAGCTGGGATGTATGCCGAGCAAGAGTGAATGAGAGGTCGGTGGGTATGCACGCAAATGTAAACAAGCTATCAATTCACCCACTCACAATTTCTACAACTGCTACTCGACTTCCACATTATTGTGTCTTCTAAAAGACTTTTTTTTTTTTTTCTTTTTCAAAATATCGATTCATGTGATCAATGTTGCCTCAGTCGGGATCAAAATCACTGCCAGAGCCATGCCCGTCATGAAAATGAAAGATGGTAGAGGCACTTGAGTAGTTTACGGCAGAGACGAGCTGTAATGTATGTCAATTTTCAATTTAACCTCCAAACTTCAAATTAAATCCCGATCACTGGCGGCTTCTGGGTTTTGTTTTTGTTTTGTTTTTTTGAGACGGCATGCAGACAGCGTCAGTTATTCTTCCGCTTCTTGCACATTTCTGCATTCCGTCATGGTTTCAAACTGTTGGAATATTGGTAGTTTTGATGGTTGGAACATGATATTGCTCATTTATCACTGTCTCACAAATATGTGTAGTAATATGTAGTAATCCTTCACAGTCCTGAAAGTGCCCGTCCAAAGCCACTTGCACTGCTCATGTTAGCTGGTATACAGGGCTTTATCTCTTTGCTGACAGGAATGCATGTGAATACCATGTTTAGACTAGTGGGGGCAAATACAACATATTTTTGCTCCAAAATGGTTTCCCTTTCCTTCCGTTTTAAAGCAACGGCTTAATAAAAACACGTTAGAAGTAGCTAAAAACAAGATCTCCCTCGTATACAAGCTGTGGTTGAAAGCCGCCTTGTTTACAAGGGCGTAAACGTCAACGTCACCACATCAAGACAGAGAATGCGTAGACAGGATGCAGCCTGGCTATTCTGATTGAACCGTATACATGGCTTTGGATTGGTTGGGGGAAAAGAATATTCCAACCATGCGAAACCAGTAATCAGTTCCAAGACTCTGGTTATTCTAATTCCAAAATAATTATTTCCATTAAATATAAAGCGCATTTCAACTTCAATATTGGCCATCATAAAAATAACATCCTTATCAGCTGTTTGAGTATAAAACGAAGTTAACCTCTGTAAACAAAATCAATTAAAATGATTTACCCCTGTCTGTTGGCAGGTAGTATAAGAACACAACTTGAGGTTTGAAGTTGCTTTGCTGGCATCTAAAGCTTGTATCGGACTAATTTACTGTTGGTTGTGAGAAACCTACAAAATAATAGTAATAAATAAACAAAGAATAATAATAATAATCCCTTGTAGGTGGTACGGTGGGTTCAAATCCGGCCTCGCCTGTGTGAAGATTGCATGTTCTCCAGGTCCCTGCGTGGGTTTTCTCCGGGCACTCCGGTTTCCTCCCACATCCCATAAACATGCGCGGTAGATTAAATGAAGACTCTAAATTGCCCGTAGGTGTGAATGTGAGTGCGAATGGTTGTTTGTTTATATGTGCCCCGCGACTGGCTGGCGACCAGTTCAGGGTGGACCCGGCCTCTCGCCCGAAGATAGCCGGGTTAGGCTCCAGCACGCCCGCGACCCTAGTGAGCACAAGCGGTACAGAAAATGAATGAATAATCCCTTGTATGAATGTTGAGGGCTATATGAGGTAGACTATTTACTTATTTATGGTACAGGTGTCTGCAATGTCATTTTATTACAGTACACAGTTCTCAGTTAAAGAGTTATAGTCGACTCAATTACATGGTACAATGCTAACGTTCCAGAGGTAAACAGTATATGCTCAGGTCACCGCAAACAGGTGATGGTCACTTAGACTACACAGTGACAAACAAGGGATCAACAGATTAATACCCTCCAGCTGTTCTACAGCAATGAAAGTAAATGAAGTGGTGAAAGTTGATGCAAGATCTTTCCTCCAAGTGGCACAACTTCTGTTGACCATCTGTCTGCAAAAAAAAAAAAGCTCCACAGACAACAGCATAACGGAATGTGTCAAGATGGTAACTTCATTTGAGGCAAGTCCATTTCTGGTTAGGAAGGCCAGCAAAGACAACAAAGAAGATGTCTTGTTTTAATTTCATTTGAAACCATAGTGTAACATCTGTGAACTTCACAGCTCGCATCATCCTATAAGGCACTAGAAGTTAATACATTATCACACAGTAAATTTAAAAGGGCCTTCACCTCTGAATTGAGGAAAAAAAATAATGACTTAAGACAAACAGTGAAGAGTGTATTGAAGGGACTATTTGGAAGACAGTCACAGAAACCGTGACACATTTTTGAAGTTACTGTATGTGTTTTTTCAATTTACCTGCAGACAATCTCATTAACACAATAAATTCATCAAGGCTTCTCATTTCGTCTGCCAAAGAGGTTAGGTTTAATCATCAATGTGCAAGAGATGACAACATTTCGGTGAGCCAATAGTGGGGGTAAATTGGTGCTGATTCACATTGATTTTACCCTCCATGAAAAACGTGGGCTGACTTCTGTACATTACAATCCCACCGCACCACTCGACAGAAGCACTGCCTTCCTCATTTTCCCACATCCTGTCCTACCCTTTTCTGTCCTCTCTTATCTGGTTCTCTTGGTTAGTTATTGCAGGTCCTCAACGGGTGTCCCCCCTCCAAACCACCCCCCAATCTACAAATAACTGTTGTAATGTGACTTGTGTTTAAATATCTAGACTGTCTCACTATTGTTCTGCTGTGGTTCTCACCCCTAGTCCCCTTGTCCACTCTGTACCCCTGTCTGTCCCCTAAAACCCTTTTCTGTCCCGCTGCATTTTCAATAAACATCAGATTAATAAAAAAAAAAAAATCCCAAAAACATGCATTGTAGGTTGATTGAAGACTCTAAACAGACTCTAGACACCGAAGGTCTGAATGTGAGTGCGAATGGTTGTTTGTTTATAAGTGCCCTGCGATTGGCTGGCGACCAGTTCAGGGTGTACCCCGCCTCTCGCCCGGAGATAGCTGGGATAGACTCCATGACACCCGCGACCCCCGTGAGGATAAGCGGTACAGAAAATTGAAGGATGGATGGGTAAAAATTAAGCAGAGGGAGTATTTCAAACTCCCCTGTTTCCCAGCAAAACTGTTCCAGCACAAAGGCATACAGATCGACCATTCTGCAAGGCCATGCAGCTAAACAGGACAGGTTTAAAAAAAAAAAAAAAAAAAAAAGTCTCGACTGGCTAAAGGCCTTTCCAAACTGTACTTACCAATGCGCAGTGCCATGTCGACGGACCCATTCATTCATTCACCGCGACGTGCGAGGTGGTCGTTTGACGCGACTCACACTCGAATTGAACGGCGGTGTCGCAGTGACGTCAGAAGGCGCAACCAATAGGAGATGGGTCGATGGAGTGATTTCAATGTAGGCAGGAAAAGCCTCCCTGTCACTTCCTGGTTGGCTGCGACGCAAGCGCTTCCAAATACGGGCAAGCTTGCACAGGGGGGGCTGTCGTCCTTGCTCGCTCCCCCGCGGTGAACGCCAAGAAAACCAAGTGCAGTGTAAAAAGGCCTTAATTGGCTGGGCGGAGCGTATGAGCCACACCTGTTGGCAATCAGCCTGGGTTAGTATTTAGGTGCAGCTCCAGTGGAAGGAAGGTGCTGGCGTATTGCCTTGCATGCTTGTCACCAGTCGCACTTGTTACATTCACACACTGTTGGAATCAATCATGACGCTTCAAGAAGTACTTAATGTTCGTTTATTTAGATCAAGTAGAGGAGTCGCTGTGATCTTTAATGAACCGTTTTTCTATCTTATGTCGATCGTACGTAACGGGAATCTATGTGTACCTTCCTTCTACTGTGGCTGTAGCCACCTTTTTGTTTGTATCGTTAATATCCATGTCCTAGTTTTTGTCATCATTGAGTTTCATTATTCATTACCTTTAATGTTGTGTCTCACACTCATGTGCTGTTATTTTAAAAGTTAAAGCGTTATTGTTCATTTCTGTCTACTTTGTGGTCGTTAGCCCACCATTACAAAGTATTTACATGATGAGTCCTAAACAACAGAAATGACAAGGAAGAGTTGGTCATCACAATGGAGTTTCAAGCTAAAGTAACACCTATCGTAGCTTCTTATTTTTAGTTTTTGGCGTCTGGATTCCCTGCAGCACAGTGCTGCTTCTCACACATCTGTCTGGGTATTACGTTATGTTGCATTTCATTGCACAGTGCTTCTTCATTAGCGGATGAGACACGGCGAGAGGCCATTGTTGTTAAAGGGATCAATAAGTCTTGGTGTGCTGTGTTGTTCACATTAAAGTATTCCACAGTCTGTAAGAAAAGTTATTTATCGTGTGCAGGGTCTTGCAGTATAAAAAAAACTGTTTGTTTTTTTCCCCCAAAATGTGCGTGTGTATCCATCTTTAATGGGCAACATATGAACTGGTGGAAGAGTCCATTGGAGAGTAAATAGAGATACAGTCCACATGCCTCATTAACTCAAATGACCCAGATGCAAGGAAATGTGGAGTTGAAAAGAGTTTTTTCGTAAGTGATACACTCCTTCTTGTGACTGGCAAATCAGCCGTTACATCATTTAGAAGCTCCAAAATTACATTTCTGAATAAATTGTCGCATTTGTGGTATTTCAAAAATGCTCAGAGGAGCGGAGAAGTTCTCACTGATGCTTCTCATTTTGCCTGCACTACGCTGGCGGTGCTTTACGTGTTGGTTTGTTTGCACATGCTTTTCAGATCCTGTATTTAAAGACGCAAAATCAGGCCTCACAATTAGTCTCAGGCTTGATAAATCACATTGCGCCTGCTATATTCATCTATTTGCAAATAATCCTCCCAGAATGCACTTTGCAATTTTGCACATTTGGCAGACGCAGTCCTTGTTGGATCAGTTCCCACATTTGTTTGCGTGAGCAATCAACTTTTCACCCGTGTTTGCCCGTTGCAAACCGAAATCCGCCCTCGAGCTAAAGCACCGCATGCCAACTTGAACTGAGGAAAAGTAAAATGGCGAAAGGAATAGCGCACATTTGGAATTAAAGAGTAGACTTCAATGGCCCTGAACACGCTTACTTCTCGTTTCTCTTCAAAGTAGCTCTCCTGTATCTCAGCTTTCACTCTGGGCATCATCCAACACTGACTGCACTTCCCTTTATCCATGCTGTGATCCTTTGAGTCAGACGAGTGTGTATAGAGGTTAAAACTTAAGTGCTTGTGTTGTGCCATTAACCTCCTTTATACCTCCTGTATTTGACACCAAATTAAAGCCTCGAAGCTAATACATTTCAAAAGATAAATCTAAAAAAACTGCCTTTACAAAGAAAAAAAAATGCTCCCTTGATTGACAGCATCAGACAAAGTGGTATAGTCCTCTCTCATAACTAAAAGCTATGTAGCGTATATGAGGGTGAACTAAAAATGTAATTAATTTGGGAAAATATACGAAGGAAGGTTCACTTCCGGTTTAGCGTAAATTTAAGTTACAGCGTTATAAATCTAACTATTTTATCTAGTAAAGGAGCACCACGTCACCTTTTAGATGTATAAAACTTCAGGACAAAGCGATTGACAAACCTTTTTTTCTGAGTCTCGTAATTTGAAGGTTGCTACATGAATTAGATAAGAGTTCTCGATAGCCAGAGGTCTTTTCTCGAACCCAAACACACACAACTGACGCAGGTAGTGAATTTGTGTCGAAAATGTAATGAGATCTAACATGGGAAACAATGCAGGAAACAAAAACACAACAAAACAAAGGACAGGTGAACATTGGCAAAGGACACTGACTTGTGATGTGAGGGTGGAATGAGCGTGTAGTGACGATGCATATAGTTGGGGGTTCCTGTTCTTGATCATTTAAACCCAAATATGCACTAATCTTTACTTTTGGTAGACCGCAAGTTGGATTTACGTGTGTTGAACACAATTGAGGCAGGCTGGTCGAGCTTCCGAACGTTTGGCCGGTCCGGTCCGCGCGGGGGAACAGGTAGATTTGGCTGAAAGGAGGAAGAGAAAAGGAAAAAAAAAAAGGAGCACAAAACGTTCCCAGGCAGGATGGCCGGAGGCCAGGTGTTGCTGGTCTTTTTTGTGCACTTTTCATCTGCGCGCATTCTCTTTTCTAGACTTCTGAAACGCCCACCAAACAAAGAAGGCAAGATTCACGGACAGCTGAGGCTGGCTTGAAAACATGGATTTTTCCTGAGATGTGTGCGTCTGTAAATTAGCGCTGAACGATACTGACAAAATTTCATATCGGTATTCATGCCAGATATCTCTACCGTTACGATACAATAGAATACGACTTTTTTTTTTTTTTAATGCAAACTCTTCTTTTAAGATAGATCTTTCCTTCATTGGTTATATTCTTGTTAAATGGGCACCATCAATGATACTTCAGCTTAGTGTCGCAGGCATAAGTTTATGACGGAAGCTTGAAGTCATTTCAATAAACGGAAAATAGAAGTTTGTTGGGTTTGAAAAGTGCTTAATGCCGAGCTGCACTAATGTTGCTACTCATCTGTCCTGCATCATTTTCCTTGGTTTCTTTCAACAAACGTCTTCATGCAAGTGTTTTTTTATTTTATTTTTTATTTTTTTAGTATTCCCCTCCCGCTCTTGTCTACTACCCTGTTCAACATGTAGTATTCATTCAAAAAAATAAATACAAATCTACATTTCAGAATTGATTTTAGGCCCAAGGGCTACCACTGGAGAGTGTTGGCTGGGGTTCTCTGGTCTCCGCTTACCGTCAGGTTTGGGGGATGCCTTGGTCCTCGCTGGTCCCTGACATTCCCTTCCGAGGGCGATTTCAGAAGGTAATTTTTGCCAATCTGGGACGGTGAATGTGACAGGATGGAAAGTACAATAATTATAGTACATGAGTGGCAGTCTGGCCCCTGATCTGTCCATGGGCCTTCTGGGCTCACAGGTCCTACCAGGCCTAATGTGGCTTGTGCGTGTGCACGTGCGTGTAGGGAGTGCAGGGGTCTGGTGGTTCCTTGGGGCCTACCCGCTCTGTGCCCTAGCAGTGTGCCTGTGTCGATGGGGTGGTTTTTCTCACTTATATTTAGCGCACATGTCATCTGCGTCAACATAAATACAAAAAAAACAATGTGCATCGTGTGGGCTCTCAGTACAAAAACCTAAAATTAAAACTGTAATTCAGCATGAGTTACTATGCAGGAATGAGGTTTGTAGTCAATGCGAACGTGCGCTCTTGAAGTGGTGTCAAAAGATCTTATTTGCTTTGCTGCAATTAACTCAATGGAGGCTGACATCGACTGAATGAAATCACAAATGCAGTCACAACATTGCTTGGTTGCAGTCCAAGAAAGCTGAAGTGAAGGTGAAAGAAAGAACAAGCAGAATGATGAGGTATGGAAGTTTTTTGACCATGGAGAGGATAAACTGGAGCAGGCAAGGCAAGATAAAGTCTTTAAAACATCGCAGGAGGCAAACTGAAAGTGGTAAGGACTGTGCTAGGAAATTCAGGCGTTTGCCAATGCAATGTTGAATTTTTGATACTGAATAAAGTCCTTAAGGCAACATTGTGGTGCACTGTGTTGTTCGCTATTGTTTATCTATTATTTTTTTTGACAGTGAATGTTCTCATTCATCCAGGTTATTTCATTCTCAGGGCATTGATTCGATGGCAACTGGACTGACTGTTCTGGTTGTCTTAAATGTTTCACCACTCATCCGACCAGGCTTCATCAGTTCATGCAACCAACTATTTATGCTCCAAGTGGGGGCATGCCCAAACCATGAATGGTATCATTCTTTTGTAATGCAAGATGACAGTTGTAAGGATGCCTGGCAGAGAGGCCGCTGTCCGTCAACAAGAGTCGTTAGGTGAAAACGCCCTCATTAATATTCCCTTCAGTTGTAAAATGGGAGGGGAGCTGTCTCCAGCCCAAGGAGGCTGCGACCCAAAAAAGGATGAGCAGTGTTGAGAATGGATGGATGGATTTTAATTTCGTTCTCATTTCCTGCATTTCCTGTTTGTCCACAACACACACACACAAACACACACACACAACATTAATGCAATTTCCCAATTGACGGTGCACCACATACGGGCTGAGTCAGCATGTGCGTCCATTTGAATGGGTTTCTGATTGTTGCTACGGTGACAGTCACCCCTTTGAGATCTTCTATTGAGACTGTATATGTTCATATGTATATATTGAGACTGCTCATCTACAGAAACATGCATGTGCAGTAGGCTTTACATCATCAGGATTTTGTATTGTTTTTTAACTGATAACCGATCACCAATCTGATCACAAGATGCAGCATTGTGTCCATTTAAATGACTTGTTCATTTACTGTATATACTTGTGTACTGTATACTGAGTATCTTCAAAAGTATTCTCTAGTCAGTTAATGTATTCTAATCAGTCAGGTCAAACCAACATTACCGAAAAAATTCCACACTGAGGTGAATTGTAAATGTAATATGTGAAACTTTGTCCTATAGCCAATACTCATATCCTTTTAAAACATGATCGAAAATCATCCACAGCAGTTTCGGTCCCTCATTTTCAGCACGATTTGACATGCATTTGTTTTTGCTGTCACAGTTTGTGTTCTTGCAAGAAAGGTTCAGAAAAGTCTTTCTGGAAACTATTTTTAGGTTTGTCATGCATACCTCACAAATATTTCTTTTCACCTACTTTCCTAATAACTTTCCCCATCCAATTTCTATGCTCTTGCTTTTTGTAACTACTTTTTCCTCTACAAGTATTGCCAAATCTGACATCCAGTTGCCCTTAATGTTTGTTTCTTTATTGTCCTCTTAGGGTTTCACTTTTCCTCTTCCTCTTCCCAGAGAAAATAACATCTTAGAAAACATTTGTTGATGATTTTCAAGAGAAGTTTACTCTAAAATTTGTTCACGCTCTCCTATTTGTACTTTTCTCCCGAAAATGTGCTCTCTGGCCCTCCCATTGAGAAATGCTCACCTTCTTGTGCCACAGGGGGCTGCAGTTTTCCTTTCCAAAATTGACTCCTTTACATTTGGTCTATTTCCAACTTTTTTTTTTGTTTTTTGTTTTTTTACCTCTTGAAGGTTAGAGCCAGGAGGAGTTCTACCCTCTTTAAAATATTAAAATATTTAAATTTATATTTAAAAATAAACACACACACAAAAAAATAATATTTCACAAATTCTGCCTCGGTATGTAAACTTATGAGCACAATTGTACATATATGCAGTCATATGTACTGTCTCTAGGGTGCGGTGGCATAGAGCAGTTAAAAATGCACAGCCTGTTTGCATAGCTACAAGCTACACAAACTGGTTGCATTTCTTATTTTAAATATTGTAAATTTTGTTCATTATAGTATTTAGGGATTATTTAGTGTACCACTAGAGCGAGCCTGCGTACCACAAGTGGTACTCGTACCACACTGAGAATCACGGAGGTGGAGAATGCAGTTTTCAAACTGCTAGCAAGGTCTGGATGTAGCCTCACTACATCACCCGTCCCCTCGCGTCTCTACCCAAAGAAACACCCCCAGCTCACTAACATGCATGAACGGCAGCATGCCAAGGCAGCTACATTGCTAGCATGACTTGAAAGATGGACTATTACGAAACACGGAATGTTACCAGTATTTTTTGGAATGTGCAGTCAATTACATATATAAGAGAGATGATCAAATTACCAGATGACTCGGTGAGAACGGTGACAGGACGTAGACGGTGTTTTTCGAAGCTTAGCCCTATGAAGCCGTCTGCATAGACACTTTTAACGTATGAAAAGAGTGTTCAAACTTAACTTAACCTTTAAAGCAACTGAGTCTATAATCTAAAGCTTTGCACGAAACATAATAAGAGATTCATTCTTTCCATCCCGATGGTCAGTGGAATCACGTGTCCTTCATTTTTCTGCAGTGAAGTTGTCTCTGAATACCAAATCCACCATTTATAATTTAAAAGGGGTTTTCACGGGGTTGAAATGGCAGTGCCGTGGAAGTAAAACAAGCTTGTAAAACATGGAACTATATGTTATTGCTGGTTTTTTTGTTTATTTTTTGTGCAGAAGACACGCGACAGGTGTGCCATTGGAAGTCAAAAAGAAAATTCTTGTTTAAGAGACCCTGCTCTGTAGAGACCCTGCTGTGGCACATTACATAAGCATGTGTCACCACCTAAATTGTCTTGCTCAGTATTCTGGCTTGAAAAGAGGAACATGAGGTCTGCAACCGCAGTGCACAGTTGGACAGCAGCATTGCCACCTGTGCTCTCAACAGGCCACTTTGAAGTGTATGCTCGTTTCCATGCGAGCTGCAGTATTATCATTATCATTATCTCAAGCTCATGTGAAACTTAATAATGCGGAGGTTGCTTATTGACCAGCAGCACTCACTTCCTGTAGTCGATCCGTGAGCACCAGACATTGCCGAACACAGGGAGCAAATACTGCTGAGTTAGCCCTTGTGACTTCACATGAAGATGGATTCCTGTAAGGTTGGGTGCAGCTGTTATTGTGTGCAGAAGTGAATGTCAGAGTCGAGGAAAAAAGAGCGTGAGATACAAACTGGGTGGGAGGAAAATAATATTTAACCAGAGGTGGGGAACGCGAGTCACATGACTTGACTTGCTTGGCTAAAACTGACATCGTGAAAGACCAAATTTGTCTTGTCGTCTGATCCAGGCATTGCGCGTTGTTGTCTCAGACGTGTTATCTGTCCCACGTCACCGACATGGTTTTTAAAAGAAATAACTTTATTGGGGGTCAGATATTTACAGTACTACGTGAAAAGACACGCAACAAGGCTAAAAATAAACTAGCTTTTGAATTCAAATAAACTGTACAGGATGTCTTTTGCGGAGCCGATCAATGACGTCATTGACATCATTGATCGGCTCTGCGACTTATGACATTAAAGCCGATCAGCATAAAATGCTAATTATCGGCTGATACGAATCAAGCCAATCAGATCGGTGTGAAGTCTAAGGTACAGTTTGTTAGTGGCTTCTACTAAATAATACCTTAAGAATTTGTCGTCTTCTCTTTTGTGTTTTTGCAAGGACTTGGAAATGGCAAAGAAACTATACATCGGCTAAGGAATATAAAGTAAATATACACTATATTTAATTGCTCAATAAAGTGAGAACCATGGCAAATAAAAAAAAAATGCTGATAAGCTTATGGGCATTTTGTTATTGCTACAATGCAAATGATTTACACATTACATGCAACATGAAATTGGAGTGCAGACAAGGGAAACTGTTCTGATAAGTCATGCACAGCCGTCCATGTGTGAAACTGTATTATTTTGCATTCTATTTTTTAGGCTTGTTTCTTGCTAGTTTCAAGCCACAGCCTTTAGCTGTCCTCTGTAAATGATGGAGTCATCGAGTGAGGAGTACATAATTAGAGATAAGCTCATAGGAAAGACTTTGTTGGGTAAGCGCCACACTGAGGTGAATTGTAAATGTAATATGTGAAACTTTGTCCTATAGCCAATACTCATCGAAAATCATCCACAGCAGTTTCGGTCCCTCATTTTCAGCACGATTTGACAGCATTTTGTTTTGCTGTCACAGTTTGTGTTATTGCAAGAAAGGTTCAGAAAAGTCTTTCTGGGAACTATTTTTAGGTTTGTCATGCATACCTCACAAATATTTCTTTTCACCTAATTTCCTAATAACTTTCCCCATCCAATTTCTATGCTCTTGCTTTTTGTAACTACTTTGTCCTCTACAAGTATTGCCAAAATAATATTTAACCAGAGGTGGGGAACTCGAGTCACATGACTTGACTTGTGTTTTGCTTGGCTAAAACTTATGAAAGACTAGACTTGACTTTGACTTGGTATTAAAGAGACTTGACTTGACTTTGACTTGAACTACATGACTTGGCAAGTCATTATGTTTAGTTGAAAATCAGAATTTTCAACATTTTGTGGCATTTTTTTGTGTCATTCAGGCAACCCTGGCAACCCACTGCATGCTATGATGCACAGTGCAGAGGCCACAAAAACACATACTGTATTGTATTATGTACACTCTGAAGATCCTGATTTGGATTCAAGGATTATGATTTTAATGAACTAGGGAATGAGAGAATGACACTATGCAAGGTCATCTGACTTCATCCGCCACTATGAAACCCACAGACGCAGGTAAGCTATGTTAGCTTTACAGTTTTACAGCTTTAAAGTTGCCGGTCAAACGGAAACTTTATGCCAGTTATGCATTTTCGTGAGAAGACAACAAAGTGCTCGACATGATGGAGACTGGTTTGGGACCAGTAAAATTGTGATTCCGAATGTATTAGCACAGAAAATGTAAACATGGAATTGTTGTTGGTTGAGTCGTTACTGCAAAATGTCAGTGTGTCCACCAAATTGGATGTGGCAGATATGCCTGTAAACTAATGCAAGTAAATGGACTGAACTTCATAAAGTGACTATCTGCAAAGTGCACAAAGGTAATGCTTCCCATTCACACACACGCACACAAACACTAACATAATTGGGAGACAGAACCAAAAAAACAACATATGTAATTTTAATATCTTATTAAAAATGTTTACTCCCATATGTATTTCAAAACTTATCACAGTAATAGTTGGTAGCTGTAAACAATTGTGAAAACAGTAGGATAAAAACAATGAATTTAAATAATATCAATATACTTACATTTTATTTCATAATCACTTGTTTAACTTTTATAGCTATACAGTAATCATACTTTTTGGGGTTGTGATCGGGGGGAAAAAATGTCATCATCACTCCGGTTGTTGTGACTGGGCAAAATTGTATGCTTGATTTACGACTTGCTTAAACTCAAGGGATGACTTGACTTGACTTGCTTGAAATTTGGTGGCGACTGGAACTGCATCTTGCACATATGTGACTTACTCCCACTTCAATATTTTACATTCACCAGAGCATTATTGAGATCTACACAATCCTAGAGTACATAATTATTCCAAAAAACAAAAGTCAAATTCAGTAAATTGATACAGAAGGAAGAGGAGGGTGTTTGCTGAGTAATAGGCCTACTATAGAAGTTAGGCTATGCCTAGGATAACTAATTTGCATATTGAATCAGTATTTAATTAATTGTAATGCTTGCTTTGTACTAAATAGCCAGATCCTTTTGTTTTGTTAGCCTGAAAATGTTGGTTGAACTCCAAATTGTATGACTTTTCGGGCTGCTTATTGTGGTTGATGTTTACAATTGTGTAAAACGGTACTTTTTAACGGAGGGTGCTTTATATTTGAGCATAATGTTTTAATGGCAACATGTTTTTATACACCTTTTGCATTGGTTATGTAGTGACTCTGACCAAGTTGCCAAACCCTCCCCACTCCCACCAACAACTTGATAAACGGCATTCCTCCCTGCTGTGTGAGACGGCCCACTAAAGGACGCCTGTTGGACCTTAACCTAATTAGCAGCTTCCTGTCAAATCTGGATTCCCGTCTTCAAAAGACACCTTTCCTTCTTTTGAAGATAGCGACCAAAAGGTTCGGCCAACCCCCTATTTTTTTTCTTCTTTGTCCTCCGGCCACCACATGCGCCAGCGACCGCCGGGACCAGGATGCCGGCCATGCGGCTTTAATCGCTTTCCCTAGCCGTGATCGGTTGGCGGAACCTCAGCAAGCAACTACCGGCATCCCGTACCGGTCACGCACACAGCTGCGAGCAAGAGCTGGGTCCACCACAAGTTCAATCTGCAGGAAAGTTACGAGCGCATCCCGAGGAGACAACTTCTTTTTCTTTTTCCGCCTGTTTTTTTAATTTTTGTGCATCCTTTTTCTTCAACCAAACCCGCCTCCATGCTTCCTGAGATGACTGAGACAGACCAGCCCAAAGACCCATGGATCCACGGTCGTGAGTAGGACGCTGCAATCTTTGACAGAATGTGCAAAATTAGTGCCTAATCACTTTGGGGAAAATATTAGCTTCACACAAAATCCCAACTTTGCCCTCCATCGCTCTGACTCAACGCATTAAACGCTCACGTTTTCAACTTTAGCCCCGCAACACATGATGTCCTCTTTCCCTTTTCGTACGCCTATTTTTCTTTTTCACCATTATTAATGTTTCCTTTTTGTAGTTAGACCCCTCTGTGTGTTTCCCTGTTGAGCCCCCGTAGATTTCATTAACTATTCTACAAAATTCAACCCCGTGTTGTTTGTGTTTTTCGGAGTTTTACCATGAAACCTCTGTAATCAAGAACTCATATTTCCTAAGTGTAGAAACTTTCAGATTATGAGACTGATAAAAAGGTTTCCTCGTTGCTTTTCCTACATTTTACACATATACAAAAGAGACGTGGTGCCCTTTATGAGAGAAAATAACTTGATTATAACGTTCAGCATCAAATCAGGCTAAACCGCATGCAACGCAGGCGTCGCTGCTTCGACAAATTTATTTCTTAAATAAATTACGCTTTATCCAAACACCAATATACCCTACAGTTATCATTGGATTGTGTAGGTATATAGCACTTGATAAATTGTTTAAATGCACTTGTTCTGAATCACTGACAGCCGTGAGCCTTTCTGCTTTAAGACAGTGTAATTGCATTATTTAATACCCACAAATGCTAGATCTCCATTTGCCATCTTGATCCTCTGAAGTCTGTACACAAGCTCTCCAGCTCATTCATTAACATAAAGAGAACAGTGTCAGTGCTCCGTGATGGTTACTAAGAAGGCCAGGTTGCAATCGCCACTAATGTGTTGTGCTTACTAAACCACATGCTAAACAATAATTCTATCAACATGACTTGCTGGAGTTCTGTTTTTTTTTTTTTTTTTTAAATTAAACCTGACATCACCCTCAGATGGGTTCACTTGACTTTGATCTTAATGTGTGAATGCTCCCTGTAGCGAAGATAACATCTTTTTATGGGAGTATTGCTTACATACCGGAGGTCATTCCACACGTGTGTTCATTTGCTAATTGTAAAGAGACATGCTAATCACTCCTGCTATAAAAGATTTAGCCCATGTCTGTATGATGGAATGGACATATTAAGCTAGCATTGTTATCCATTACAGTGGGTACGGCAAGTAATCAGACACCCTCAAATCTTTCATACTTTTTTATATTGCAGCCATTTGCTAAAATGATTTAAGTTCATTTTTTCCACATTACTGTACACACAGCACTCCATATTGACAGAAAAAAAAATTAATTGTTGAAATTTTTGCAGATTTATTAAAAAAGAAAAACTTGGAATATCACACAGCCATAAGTACGTTTAAGGCAGGGCTCTGTCTGGGCCATTCAAGAACAGTCACGGAGTTGTTCTGAAGCCACTCCTTCGGTATTTTAGCTGTGTGCTTAGGGTCGTTGTCTTGTTTGACGGTGAACCTTCGGCCCAATCTGAGGTTCTGAGCACTCTGGAGAAGGTTTTCGTCCAGGATATCCCTGTACTTGGCCGCATTCACCTTTCCTTCGATTCCAACAAGTCGTCCTGTCCCTGTCGCTGAAAAACACCCCCACAGCAAGATGCTGCCACCACCGTGTTTCACTGTTGGGACTGTATTGGACAGGTGAGGATCCACACATGCCACATAGAATAAAGGCCAACTATTTCTATCTTGGTCTCATCAGACAAAATAATCTTATTTCTCACCATCTTGGAGTCCTTCAGGTGTTTTTTTTAGCAAACTCTATGCAGGCTTTCATGTGTCTCACCGAGGAGAGGCTTCTGTCGAGCTTCTCTGCCATAAAGCCCCGACTGGTGGAGGGCTGCAGTGATGGTTGACTTTCTAGAACTTTTGCCCATCTCCCGACTCCATTTCTGGAGCTCAGCCACAGCCACTTTGGTTTCTTCTTTACCTCTCTCACCAAGGCTCTTCTCCCCCAATTGCTCAGTTTGACCGGACGGGTTCCGGTCGTCCCAAACGTCTTCCATTTAAGGATTAAAGGAGGCCACTGTGCTCTAACGTAAAGTGCAGCAGAATTTTTTTGTAACCTTGACCAGATCTGTGCCTTGCCGCAATTCTGTCTCTGAGCTTTTCAGGCAGTTCCTTTGACCTGATGATTCTCATTTGCTCTGACATGCACTGTGAGCTGTAAGGGCTTATATAGACAGGTGTGTGGCTTTCCTAATCAGTTCCAATCAGTATAATCAAACACAGCTGGACTTCATTGAAGGTGTAGAAGCAGCTTAAAGATGATCAGAAGAAATGGACAGCACCCGAGTTCAATATATGAGTGTCACAGCAAAGGGTCTGAATACTTATGGTTGTGTGATAGTTCCGTTTTTCTTTTTTAATAAATCTGCAAAGATTTCAACAATTACATTTTTTTTCCCGGTCAATATGGGGTGCTGTGTGTACATTAATGAGGGAAATTTTAACAAATGGCTGCAATAAAACAAAGAGTGAAAAATGTAAGGGGATCTGAAAATGTTCCGTACCCACTGTGTGTAGGTGGGTTTGATTTATGTTTTACTATATTTCTGGACGACACAGTATCAATCGTAGTCGCTTGAGTTGGCGCCACCAATTTATATGCATTACCTCCACCAGTGAGGTTTTGGTGAATTGGAAAAATATGCTTGACCTCAGGGGTCTTAGAAGCACAATATGAGAAAATCTTAAAGTAGCAGATATTAGAATATGGCTGTAAACAGTAATAATAGTTGTATTTCAACTTCAGAGTGTGTTCGGCCTGCACACATAGATATACACTATCACAAAGAGACAATATAAGGCAATTAAATAACAACCTCAACGACTCTCGAAGTGGAAGATCAAGCTAACATTAAAGGTCCCATATTTTGGCCTCCATTAAGTGATATGGACTTAGTATAAAAGTGTCAATTTAATTTCAAGAACCACCTTGGTTTTGTCTTACTCGTGTCCAGAAAAGGCCCTTCTGAGAGCTACTCGTCTGACCCAGTTTTGGTAGCAACCGTGAAGAGGACCCAACTGAAAGCACACTTTTGTTCTGTTGACAGCGATGGTTCAGGAGCGAAGAGGTAGGCGGAGATCTTCGGTAGTGACGTAGATAAGCTCAAGAAATCCGAATGACCCTTTTTTTTTTCATGCGTCTCCTTTCATTATTTAATCCATATATAGTTCACATCTTTACTGTGGCACCATAGAGCCAATATAACATCCCAAATATGAGAAAAAGCTCGTTTGGTAAAATATGGGAACTTTAAAAAAGACTATTTGCACTCTTCATGTTCAACATTTACATGTTTCAAAATAATGCAGACCTTGCTTGCATTAAACCTTTGTTTTGATATGAATTCATAGTATGTGTCATAGCTGTATGTCTGTGGATCCTGTACACTACATCATCATGTCTGCACTCATCTTGTCATCACCACATTGCATCAGGCTTTCTCACTTCCTACCCCCGAGGCCTGCAGGTGATGTTTTCCTCCTCCTTTTGACACATTGTGCTCAAGTGATTTATACCAGTGGACCTCTGCCTCTTTCTCGCCCTCTTTGCTCCATTCACCGCTGCCTGTATTTCTTGCTCATTGTCCGTCTCTTTCTTGTGTGTCCTGACCGACAGCCTCAAGCCTCGCCGACTATGGAGGAGGAGCATCTAATCCCATCCCAGGGAGAGTGGGTCTAGCAGGGGATTAGAGTGGGTCTGTGGGTGGCTGGAAAAATGGAGAGTGTGAATGGTAGACAGCTGGAGAGAAGGTCGTTGACCGAGTAGGAGTTTTCTCTCATGGACTCAAGGTGTAATTAAGATCCCTACTCTCCCGCATGGGACTAAATGAAGTATCTATTAGGATGGTCATTTGACGATGGGGAAAATTAAATCAGGTCAATGGTATTTTAAAAAATGTATTTTAAATGGGACGTCAGTACATTGCTTCAGAAAATTGCAGAATACCAATATTTCTTTTTTTATATAAAGTGAAATAAAACAAACAATAGTAAAACTGATTTTAGAGACGGATTTAGAATTCTCAATTCATTTTCTCTAGGCAATTGTGATTTGTACTTGATGGGATGAGTATGTCTTACTCAAAATAGGATTTGGATAGAAGTGACAACATTTACTCTTTAGAGTGCAGCGGTGTGTTACATACAGGGAGAAATTATTCATCACAAATCTTACTGGGATGTCTTAGAGTAAAGTAACCTGGAGGCAGGATATAGCTGCTTTTCCCCATCGTGCATTTTGTTATTACACCACGACCAGTCATTAAAATATTTAAAGAGCGTGAACTCATTGGATTTGCCTTCCTCTCTCAGTAAATGTGTTATTTTGCATTCTTTCTTCCTTTTCTTGGCACGTCTCCCATGCTGCACTTCTCTGTTACAGGAGAGCGCACGAGCGCCAGCCTCGCCTTTGATAAGGAACATCAGGAGCAATTTCACTGCAAAGATGGTGATTCCCGCACCACGTTCAAAGAGAGGCCAGATACAGTATATTGACATCTGTGCCATTTCTACACACATTAGGCGACAAACACACGGTTTTATGCGAACACAATGAATCTCAACATTACAACAGTACGAACTCTGCAGTTTGTGGGATTGAAACGCCTCTTCTTGCACTTTACATGCGTGATTCTCTCGGTTGGGTTAGATTTATCTCATTCAACAATAAGATTCGGTGCGTATAGATAGTGGAGTGTTTTACTTACATGATTCTGTTTATTTTGCACTGGGACGCTAAGATGATTTTTTTTTGCAACATGAACCCCCGAATGGTCTTTCGATTCATGTGCATAATTCTAATGCTCCAGTCTAAATGACAGCTCATGAATGGAGAGTTTAACACAGCTTGACCTCGTCCTATCTGCTTTGATTTTGTGGTGGCATATGATATGTGGGGGAGGGCTTGACAGCTGGCGAAGTGCGTGGCAACTTAAACCCAGGCTGCATGCAGATGATGGGCTTAATCTGCCTGTTCACTAGGTCATACTACTATATATGCTCCACAATAGGAGCTGACAACCATTATTAGAGTTCACAGCTGGAAAAACACAAAAGTAAAAAACATAAATGAATACAAGAAAGGTAAGAACAGAAATGGCAATTATGGCAGGAGGAGAAAAAGTGGTGGGGTTGGGGTGTGACCTTTGTTGCTTGAATCTCCCCCGACAGCTCCAGAAAGCTGTTAACAAGAGGAGTCTTGTATGCTCGGAGTGACTACAGAGGTTCAGAACTGGACTCAACAAAACTCCCTTCCATTAGATGCCGGGGGATATTCACACAGTGAGTGTGTGAATGCTCAGCCTCTCATCCTTTCAGACATCTTATGCAGTGCAAAGAAGAAGCGAGAACAGACTTCAAAATGCAACATGTCAATATAAACCGCAGCATACATACGGAATGATTCACAGTCCTAAAGATCCCATAGCCTTTATTCTATAAGACGCTTTTTAGAACAGTGTTTCCTGTGAATGACAGTGAGCCTCAATTACTGCTTCCTGCTGCACAGTCAAGGCTTTATGTCATCAACAGCACTCCCTCCTCACTGGCTTGACAAATAGCTTTCTTCACACGTACCGTACCAATGCTATAGCTTTTCTCAATCGAGAGCCATCTGCATAAACAGGGGAGCACATAAGTTTGGTCTGTTTCTCAAAGGAGCACCAGAGGTTGGTGCTTGGTGCTCAATTTTTGCCCGACCCGAGTTGGTGCAGTTCTCTCGGGCAGCGGTGCCCAATCTTAAAAATCGTAGCCGCTGCTCAGTCCGTAAAGCCTGCCGCCTCGACGGTAGCCCCCGCTGCGCTCAGCCACCGTCGTCGCCCTGCAAGTTTACCGAGGAGATTCTCATGTGGCACACGCTCGCGCCTGAGCTCAGCCGAACGAACGAATCATTTCATGAAGTGTTTCCACTCAGTAAGGTTACTCAAAAGATTCATTAGTTTGAACGAGTCACGAAAGACACAACACTACTCGAGACCCGTCGGCTGCTCTGCTCCCCACAAAAGCGGTACGGAAAATTGATGGATGTTTAGCCAGTGTTGCATATTGCAAGAGTTGCCATAGCAATTATCTTATAGCTGATGTCAAGTTTTTTTTTTAGACCACTAACTAGTTGAGAGAAGCAACAGTGCAGCAATGTAGTGCAGTTTTTCTCGCTCAATTGCTCGTTATCAATTCATTAGACACAAATTGACAGAATTCTTAATCAATTTTGGTGATTTACATACACACATATATATAGTTTCTTACATGTGTATATAACTATTGATGTAGGAAATTGTTTCGTTGTTGAAATTGATTTTGCAAACTCCTGATGATTTTCATTTTTATTTACAAGTATACATTTGCAGTCAAATCTCCAGCAAAGTTAAAAAGGAAAATATGCAGAGCAAAAAAGAAATGACTGCGGCAGACTAACAAGAGACAGTTCTGCTAAGAACTGCACTCATGAGGAGGCATACTCCACCAAAACCACTAGCATTAACGCCACATTTGTTTTCAATTTGTCACATGCAGGAGAAAATCAGTTACTCAAGAGACTCAGATGCACAGTCTGAAAGGGTGGAAGGAGCTCACAA
Source organism: Phycodurus eques (assembly GCF_024500275.1). Classification (NCBI taxonomy): domain Eukaryota; kingdom Metazoa; phylum Chordata; class Actinopteri; order Syngnathiformes; family Syngnathidae; genus Phycodurus; species Phycodurus eques. The sequence continues at coordinate 14,362,329 of NC_084545.1, read as the reverse complement.
GCATTTTTCTTATGTGGACCAGCCCAAATGTCCACACAATTTAAGTGCGAAGTCAACAGCCTTGCTGCAGAAAGAGAGGAAGGCCACACACACACGCACACACACGAGCACACAAACACACAAATAGGAAGTGGAGACAAAGTTAACCAAGCAGATGTCGAGATATAGACATACACTGGATCTATGAGCATACAAACACGATTACCCAGCATTATTTTACTTATTTTCATTTCACTTTAATATGTTTGCTCTTTTAACGGCAAATGTGAACAAAGTTGAAGTCAAGGTGATAAGTTGTGGGAAGCAGATGAACGACCCAGGAAGAGACAAGGACAGCAGAGGCTGGCTATAAGTGATGAGACGGATGAGGCTGTCACTTAGTGATTGAACACCAAAGGGTACAAAGTTGACAGACAGAGAAAAGCAACGCTTGCTTTAATGTTATTCTGAGCTTCAAATCAGCATTCACCCTTCTCTGCTCCCACCCAATCATCTTAGCAACACACACTTCTACACACACGCAACAATCTCTCTGCCCATCAACCTTGGCCTGTCAGTCTGAGCGCCGTAGCAACGCATCACAGGAGTTCAAACTGAGGATTTGGGAACCAGTTGAAAGCGCGAAATAGATACACCAAGTAACAGAGCAACGTATGCTGGCGGAAGCACATTCAAAGTAACTGGTTGCAGGCGAGATGGACCATGATGGTAAAGCAAAACCGACAGACAAAAAAGGTTGTTTAGACACTTCTAGACAGCGATAAAGCCTGAGTTTAGACAAGCCTTTGTGGGCTTACAGGCACAGACACACTTTGAAGTGAAAGAGTTTTTGGCTCAAGAAAATGACTTGAGGAAAACTGAACTTTAATAAATATCCATCCATCCATTTTCAACACCGCTTATCCTGGTTAGGGTCGCGGGACGCTGGAGCCTATCCCAGCTGACACCCTGAACGAGTGTACCACTACACCATCAGTGACCTTAATAAATATATATATTAAAAAATAACAGATGTAATTTAGACACCAGAAATCTACCACAAAGAATGACTGACGGGAAAGGTGGAAAGCCTAAGGAATCTTAAAATATGCTCACATGCACACAAAATAAAAAATGCTTTTAATAACAAGACTAGCTCTGGGCCATTCCCTGAGCTGTCACCTTATCGTGGTGGAGGGGTTTGTGTGTCCCGATGACCCTAGGAGCTGAGTTGTTTGGTGCTTTACGCCCCTGATAGGGTCTCCCATGGCAAACAGGTCCTAGGTGAGGGACCAGACAAAGTACGGCTCGTTGACCCCTTATGATGATAAATATAAATGGACCTTGGTTTCCCTTGCCTGGGCCACCCTCTGGAGTCAGGCCTGGAGGCGAGCGCCTGGTGGGCGGTCCTCCACCCATGTCCGAAAAGGCAACATGGGTCCCCCTTCCCATGGGCTCACCACCTGTGGGAGGGGCCAAAGGGTTCGGGTGCATCGCGAACTGGGTGGCGGCCGTAGGCAGCGGTCAAAGTCGGGGACCTTGGTGCTACAGTACCGGTCCTCTTGAGAGGGGTTGGACTCTTTTGCCTCTGTGGAGTTGCCCACGGTGAGAGGCGGCAAGCAAGTGTGGGCATACTTATTGCTCCTCGACTCCGTGCCTGGACGTTGGGGTTTAGCCCGATGGACGAGAGGGTACCCTTCCTCCGGTTACGGGTGGGGGAGGGGTACTGACTGTTGTTTGTGCTTATGCACCAAACAGCAGTTCAGAGCAATTCACCCCAAATACTTCAGAGACCTCCTCAAGTCCACTGACACGCCTTCCCATGAGGAAACATAGTCTGGGGACTCTGAGGTGGCTTCTTCTATTTCTTGGGTTGAGGTCTCTGAGGTGGTTAAAAAGATCCTCTGTGGCACCTAGGGGTGGATGAGATCCGCACTGAGTTCCTAAAAGCTCTGGAAGGGTTTTTCCTGGTTGACACACTTCTGCAGCATCGCATGGACATCGGGGACAGTGGCTCTGGATTGGTGGACCGGGGTGGTGGTCTCCCTTTTTAAGAAGGGGGATCGGAGGATGTGTTTCAACTACAGGGATCACACTCCTCAGCCTCCCTGGTAAGGTCTATTCGGGGGTTCTAGATAGGAAGGGTTCATCAGGAAGTCAAATCTTAGATTCAGGAGCAGTGTGGTTGTCATCTTGGCGATGGACCATTTCAGGGGGTACGCCGCCACTCGCTCAAAAATAGGTGGGACAGGCTCCAGCACACCCGCGACCCTAGTGAGGATAAGCGGTACAGAAAATGGATGGATATATATATGTATTTTTTTTAATATCAAATTAATTATTTAAATTGACCACAACAATACAACAATTAATTTTGAAGATTTTCACAAACTGCACAAACAATATTTAAAGAGCTATGGGGGGGGGGGGGGGGGGGGGAGGGTGTCTCGCACACTGTGCCAGTCAAGCTAGGACTGCCACTGCACACAAACACTGCTTTTTTAATTTTATTTATTTATTTCTTTTTTTTTTTTTGCTGTTTAGTTTACTGATAAACTCAACAGTGCACATTCAGGAAGGGGAGAATCGGAAGAAAACAAAAACTGTCAACCATAGAAAATAAACCCAAGTGGAACCAGCTCTAAGTTAAACAAGGGAAAATAATGCCAGTGCCACAACAAAAAAAGGCATAATAATGTTTCACAATTTTTTTTTTTCTGTTGCATTTTTCAATGGCCAGGTCAATCGCCTTCAACTTGAAGACTGCATCATAAGCCTTACATCGCAAAATCGAAAAAGTTGTGGCTTATAGTCCAAAGTTTTGTATACTGTACTTGAATAAATGACACAAAAATAACGGATTGTATTTGCCTGTGATCTGCTGTATAATTAAGCATTACCTTTACATTTTCACTTATATGTATCCTTTGAGAGGGTACGTGTATGTGCTTGTACAGTATATGAGACAGGAATGCGGGATATTGTATTTTTAGGTGTTCAATTTTGCTTGCCGACATTGAAAACAAGAGGTGGTTGAAAGAAAATGAACAGAGGAGAGAGATCAAGGAGAAGGAAGAAAAAAGCGACAAGTGCAATGCATTGAGCGCTGCGAAGATGCAGTGGGTGGCACCAGCCACGTCACTCTCACAAATAAAGAAAATGTTGAGGAGCGCTTAAAAGAGCTTCTGCTCATAAAATATCAGTCACGTTGCTGATGTGATATACTGTATCATAAAGTATCTGCGGCAGAGGTCCAGATACTGCTCATGATTTACACTGTAGTTTAAAAAAGGAAAATTAAACCAGAGAGCATTGTAGTGAATGTGAATGCAGGGGGGAGTAATTATTAAAGCAATAAAATGATGAGAGGCAGTGACAGGTATTAAAATTATTACAATGTGACCAGGGGCATGAGAGAGATTCATATTAATGCTTAGCCAACTCTACCCAGTGATTGTCAGTGGGATTGTATGTGGCAAACAGACTCCAACATGATATCTAATCTTTGACATCAATATTTATTGCCTGAAAAAAAAAAAGTCCTTATCTACAGTATCTCACGAAAGTGAGAACACCCCTCGCATTTTTGTACACATTTTAGAATCTTTTCATGGGACATCGCTGACGAAATGACACTTTGCTTGTAAAGTAGTCAAGTGTACACCTTGTATAATAGTGTAAATGTACTTTCCCCTCAAAATAACACAACACACAGCCTTGGAAGTCTCAACTGGTAATAACAAACGTGAGTACACCCCGATGTGAAAATTGGGCCCAATTAGTCTCATGTGTGAATGGGGAGTAGGGAGGCAGGTGTATTAATTGTGGTTATCACTCTCACGCTCTCTCATTCGGGTCACTGGAAGTTCAATCGAGCGCAACATCATGGCAAAGAATTCAATGAAACCAAGCTGCAGCATGAGGGCCAAGACCACGTAGCGGTTTAACAGAACACGTTCCACTAGGAACAGGCCTCGTCATGGCCGACCAGAGGAGTTGAGTGCACATGCTCGGCATCGTATCCAGAGGTTGTCTTTGGAAAATAGACATACAAGTGTTGCCTGCATTGCTGCAGAGGTTAAAGGTCAGTGCTCAGACAATATGATCAACTTTTTTGGCTCCAATGGTGTCACGCGTCAATGGCAGCAAACAAGGTTATGAGGACAAACAAGTCTTTCTAGCCTCCTGTCAAGCATGGTGGTTTGAGTTTCATTGTCTGGGGCTGCATGAGTGCTGTCGGCTCTGAGGATTTCATCAAGGGAACCATGAATGCCAGCATGCCTTCAGAAACTGGGCCGCAGGGCAGCATTCCAACATAACGACCGCAAGTGCTTCTCCAAGACAACCGCTGCCTTGCTAAAGAAGCTGAGAGGAAAAGTGATGGACTCCAGAACAAAACCCTATTGAGCATCTGTGGGGCATCCTCAAACCGAAGGTGGAAGGGGGATTAACACTCTTAAATTACACTAACTACATTGTAGCAAAGTGTCATGTCTTCAGTGTTGTCCCATGAAAAGATATATTAAAATATTTGCAAAGAAATATGAGAAGTGTACTCACTTTTGTGAAAGCATTGGCACACTCTGATCAACTACATAATATTCCATTAATTAAAACAGCACATTTCACACTGCCTATAATTTATCCAGTGCTTTTCTTAAACTACCACTTTGGTTTTTCATACACATCCAAAGATTATTACTAGGTCTGGGCATTTGACAATATTTCCTTAAATTGACAATGGGAGCAAGAAATGCTCAATCATTCAACAGCAACGGTCAACAACACATTTGTTGTCGAAGATCTTTTAGCTGATTTATGCCAATTTTGATGTGCTGAATCCAAATATTACATTGGTTTTGCTCAATCAGGTCAACTTTTTGAGCCATGGCCATGTGTTTCTTTTACGTTTTTTGTATCCTGTACATGTACAGGTATTATCGCATTAGAGGTTCAAATAAATGGAGGTTTATGCCCTGAAGTTTGTACAATGATAACAAAACATCTAATTTACAGGTGCTTACTTTGACCAATGTCTACTATTCAATTTACAGGAAGCAAAGTGTGTAACATTTGATTAATAAACTTAACAACTTGGCATAAAAAAAAAAAACTGACCCGAATAAGAGTCATTTAGAGTCATGTCATTTTCGAATTCAGCGATGCAAAATTGTCCTAAATCAGTTGAAGAAACATGGACGACTTGCATGTTTTTTTTCTTTGTAACCCAGTGTAGTTAACAGTATTTTAATACATTGGGAGAATCTCTGTCTGTCTCTGAATGCTCTGAACTCAATTTTCAGGTAAAATATTATGTATACATATATATTATATAATACTATTTAGGGAACATCTTTGGCCTGGCTGTCCATGAGCCAGCTAATACACCTAGCTGACTAAACGACAAATACAATGGCTTTGTCCACTGTTCCAGTCGCTCCACTGGTCGTTTTTCCCAGTTTTTTTTCTTTCAAGAGTACAGATTTAAAGAGAGAGAACAGAGACAGAAATGGGTGAAACGTTGTTTAATTTAAATTGCTTTTTATCTGCTGACCTGCAGGGAGTATAAATACACGCGTGGAGAAAGCTGTTGGTACTGTTCTGTTCAAGAAAATCTGCATAATCCATACTGAAAAGGCACTATGTTTCTGGGAGGATGTCTTTAGTGTCTTTCAATTTGTACATGGTATGAAGAAATCTCAAGTGCCCAGCGTCACAAAGTGTGGTTCCAGTCACAGTCAAATGCAATTGTTTTTAGAAGCAAAGCTATTTTTTGATCAAATAGCGATAGCATGTTAGCGTTCACAGATGCTACATTTTCCCAGGCACTTCTTTTTCTCGGTGTTCACCACAGGGCAGGGCACATGGACGATGGCACTCCAGTGCAAGCTTGCCCATATTTGGAAGTGGTTGCTTCGGGGCCTACCATGAAGTAGCATGGATGCTCTTTCTGCTGGTTGGTCTATTGCTGTTAGCACTCTGAAATCACTCCGCCAACCCCTCTCCTATTGGATGCGCCAGATGAGATTCAGAGTGAACGAGGTGCACAAAGAGTGGTACACCACTTCAGCTGGGGTGGTGGGGACAATGCTTTGCTCAAGGGCACCTCAACAGGAGCCAGCAAGCAAAATAGCATCTCTCCAACAACTATCCAACCATCCATTTTCTGAACTGCTTATCCTCGCTAAGGAAAGCAGCAAAGCAGAGAAAATTATTTACTTACCACAAATGCTGCTTCACCGCGTTTGCTTTGAACTCTGTGCTCTGTGCACCCTGAACTGGTTGCCAGCCAATCGCAGGGCACATATAAACAAACAACCATTCGCACTCACATTCAAATCCACGGGCAATTTTGGCAGATGTGACCAGTCGGTCACCGTGCCGCCCAAGTACAATTATCAAATTTGAAAATGTTATTCTTCTGTTAGAGGAGCCACACAACCAAATACGTTAAATGTGGTTTAGCTACTTCTGTGATTTTATTGTAATTTTCCTATTTTAATTTATCTGGTGAGGAGTTTCAGCGTAGTTCAGCTACATTTAATGTAGAATTAATGTGTAGAATTAATGTAGAATATCTGTAGAATATAGAATAAAACAACAATCAACAATATTTCAATGTAAGACAGCTGAAGCAGTTCACTAATGAGAAGGTAAACTCATTAGTAGTAAACTTGCGCAGCCACCTGCCGTTTCTCAGAAAATGAGTTGAATTTGTCGCCTCTGGCACACTAGGTTAATTGAGGAGAAAGTAAATACTGAAAATCTTCTCCCCAATTGTTCATTGTTTAAAAGAGTTTTATGAAACCTGTAGATTCACACCCATTTTTTGGAGTTAATGTCAGTTGGCAGTTAGCAGAAGTTTGCTGGCAACATAAAAATATGCAATAACAGTTTTTAACTGGTTGCATGCGTAACAGGTGAAAAATATAATTGCACTGTGTCAAATTGTAGGGGCAAAATGTGACCATTTTGTTACAGTATATTCAAAAACATTTTATATGCTTCCCCTTTAGCAGTTCTATCCGGTAGATGTGTTGTATAGTAGGATGGTCTTCTTACAATATATCGATTACGGTCTAATCGTTGTATACATCTGTATATACATCTGTATACAACGATGAGACCGTTTGGGGGGATATTGTGATAATATCATAATGTGTGTTACTTTGTGATTCCCGCCCCCACATTAGACACACAGGCCTTTCCTTCAACTCGGCAGCTAAAATACTGGAGCTTGCGAGGGTGCTGACTGACAATATGAATCTATAAAATCTGATTTGACGTTTCCCTTCTGCACGTGTGCCTGTGAGCCTGCATGCGTGTGCATGTGTGCAAGTCACTGCTTGTCGCAGACAGATTAAAGATCTGAAACGGATCTGTGATCAGCCATGCTGTAATCTTCTGCATGTTGGCTGTCATCATTTCATCTCTGATGCCAGCAGACAGGATGGGAATTTATTAAGCAGCAATATTGAAGCAAACTTGGACTCACTATTTGGAAGTGTCAAGCATACCACGCATTACACTGCCTAACACAGATTAACCATCACTTTAATTAGGAATTAATTCAATTTCAAATTAATCAACTGTGCTGCTAAAGGATTGACCTGACTGGGTGTAGGCGCAGCTGCCTTCAGTATTTTTTGCGCGGCTCTTCCAGAGGCTGTAAATTGATTTTATTGTTAATCAAGTCACACAGCGTGTACAAATTAATTATTTCACCTCTTTCCCCAAAAGGTCGGGATTAACCAGGATTATTGCAGACTGGAGAGGCAAATTAAAGATAGACCAGTCACAGGGAGAGAAAGTGATGTGAAATACATTTAAAAATAGTGAACTAGCCCTGAAAATGTATATGGTGAAAACCAAGTTTGTGAATGGAAATTGTAAGTGTGGCCTCTTTTCAATTGTGGTACAGTTTATCCATACAGATAACATTTGCCTCAATACCAATGTACATTACCAGGTTAAGAAATTCAATGAGAAAGACCTGTTGGACCAGGAAAAAAATAATAAAAAATACAACATAGGAAGTTAAACATTACAGAGTGAGAAAGTGGGGTGGGGTTAAATGAACAAGGGAAAATTGAGCACGAAACTGAGTGAATAAATCCTTAGGTGACATGAAGGAGAGAAATGGGGCAGGAGGCAGAGCAGCATGAACTTCATACACACGGTAAAGACAAATGGGGACTAAGGGAGGCAGGAGGGGACGGAGAAAGCAGTGAATTAAAACAACATAGAGTAGACTGTTGAGAGGTAGCACGTGGAAGGAAGGTATAAAAGGGGAAGCAGTGACCCATGTCTGACTGAGCTGCATTTCCATGAAACAGAGCTTTATGGACCACACCAAATACATGTCAAGGCTTTTGCCCGTGTGCGCTGAGCAAAAGCAATTTTGAGCCACGTGTGTCAGCACACACACACACACGCGCACGCGCACGCGCGCACACACACACACACACACACACACACACACACAGTCGCTGCAATATATAGAGACAGACAGAGTGGTGCATTCAAGCTCAAGCATCTCGTTATTTTTATATTCCCTGTGGCACCCACTTATACAGATTCAAAGATGTGCTAAAGCCAAGGTAGGTATATCTGCTGCGTGAGAGATACACAAATAGTCCTTGCTGTATTTCTCCATTACCATTCGCACAAAAATCCTGCTAGTTCTGGAAACCAAGGCTGTCTGACACACCAATAATGGCACATTTCATCTACCATTTTTTTTTTAATGGTATGCAGCCACACGCAAAACAACACACGTCTATGGAGAAAATGTGATATGCTCACATATGTTCTCTCAAGCAAAATAATCAACCAATACAGTCAACACTCATCCTTGGACAAAACTAAAGTGCATACGTCAGTGTCTCCCATTTTCACGCAAACCCTCCTGTATCTCGCACACACAGACATAGACTAATGTGGTGAAAGCTCATCCTCGCATTTTTCTTGTGTAGACCAGTAAAGACCTCAGCACAAAGAGAAATGTCCATTTAATTAAGGTGGAGTGGCAAGGGATGTGCCACACAAAGATGGAAAGACAAGAACAAGCGTACACGCACACACACACGCGCATACGCATATGCAAACGTTTTGAAGCTCTACCCAGAACTGCTGGCCAAGTTTCCGTTACTTGCACTGGAAACTATGTTTAAATACACTTACAATGCAAAGTTGCACAGTAAGGCTGTAACATGTAGGCTCTACTCCATACAGGGAGAGAGGAATTCAAGAGTCTGTTTGAGTGAGAGTTGAACAGATGTTGTGCCGTGGCTTTTAACTTGTAATCCGATTCGCAGTGCTACAATGTGCAGCTCAAAAGGGTTAATGTTATAGAATATAGGTTAAACTCAAAGAGGCAGACGACTACGCTTTTCTTCTCCGTTGACAACTCCTCGCAACGGTGTATGTATAATTCAATAAGCACCGCTGTTGAATGCCACCTCTATTTGTCAAACTACAATGAGAACCCAATAATATATGCAGATTTTATATGAGCAATAAATAACTAATAAGATCATTTAAAGTTAAACATATTTTTATAACGTCCATGCACACAACAAGTAATCACTAAGACTTAAATAAATTATAAAGTATAGCGTACCAGGGTGCTTGAAAAGGCTCAGAGAGGTTTGCACATGCGGCAAAGGTCCAAATTATTCATACCCTGGCTGAAATTGAAGTTAAAGTCTGGCAGGAAATAGCAAAGGAAAGTGGCAAAAGACTGTCAGAAGTTGCTTTAGCAATATTGATGAATAATATTTATCTTTTCATTGCTTGATTTTAATTGTATAAATGTATAATCATGATCGTATTGGCCAATTTTGATGAAACAAACTTTGGCACCATTCTAAAGGATCCTTGTAACATATGATAAAGCATTCTAATCAAATATAAAGTTAGAACTTTGGATCAGCATGTATTGAGAGAATCAGTATGAATCATTTTGTCTGGGTACATTGTACATTTTGCCAAATTCTAGTGTTGTTTCCAGCAAAATGGCACCCATTCGAAAGCAACAATTTAAGTTTAAGTCAAAATATGACAAGGGCATGAATAATTTGTGTCTTAACTGCATGTTAACACCTTCAAATTAAGTTACATACATTGTACAGTTTGATTTGCTCTGTTTTTTTAAATCAGTTGGGTGGAAGTAGCCCAAAGTTCAAAGCTATTTGCATTATTATTGACTAATGCAAACAAAGGCCATGGGTTGCAGTATGAGCATCACTCTGGCCAAGAGCCATCAAGCGGTTTAGTGAGTCTAAGCGCTAACATGACACTCTAATTGAAACATTGCGAAATGTAACCATGTTTATTTGTCATCAATAACAATTACAATTAACAATAATGCATTGATTGCATTGCTTTGCCAAGCAATTAAATGCCTCACAGAATGGAGTTTCACTTTACACGGGTGTTTATTGATAAGCAAAGGCATCCCGGTAGAAATGTTCACTGGTCGCAATAGTGATCAGGATTCAGTCGCAGGCTTCCTAGATGAAATTGGCAGTGTTCGGGTGTGGGAAGGAGTGGCGAGGGATGATGTTCTTATCGTTATAGGAGCGAATCTTGTTTCATCGCTGGACATGAGACAACTCTATTAAATTCTCAGCGAGCATTGGAGGCAGTTCAAGTGTATGTCGACGTAATACCCAGCCACAGTGTGACTCTTCTGTGAAGCAAGTCCTTTTTCACTTTACACTGATTTAGTTAGGGAAAATGGTGAGGGAGACGATCAATAATGACACAAATAATATTGTCAACATTATGAATTATCGTCCTGTGACTGACTGGTGACCAGGATTTGCCTCACCTCTCACCCAATGTTAGCTGGGATAGGCTCCAGCCCACCTACGACCTTAATGAGACCTTAAAGTGGGTGTATGAATGGATGAATGAATTATACCCACAAAGTACAATAGAGAAAACAGTAAAGAGGGAAGCTGCATGTTGAATCAAATACACATCACCATGGGGGATTTCCGTATTCGATAATAGCGGTAGAGAATGCTCATTTTCCCAGCACTGCGCCTTGAGCCATCTCTCCTTGTTCATTTTTTAGAAAGATTTTTTGTCTTTCTTTCTTTCTTTCTTTTATGACGTCGCACTTCATACAAGTACTTCATACAACAAACAAGCGCACATTCTACTCGACTAACTGTCAGATCCTGCATATTCAAAACCGATAGACCAACACATACAACTTTGTGTGTGCTTGATGAATGACTCTGACATTAGAATATTCAGTACTGGGCAGGTTGCATACAGTACCGGTAAGTGTCTAAGTAGAAAAAAATGAAAGTCATGGGGTGCACTTGTGTGTTTGTACACTGCACGGCAGACATTGTCTGGTGAATACAACACCTCTCAGTTTGTTAAAATTAATGTGGCCTTGTTCCCACAATGAAATATGGATAGCCTCACAGTAGCATTGAGAGTCATTTCAGTGCAAATACATTAAAGTATAGTCTCACTGTGCTGTTTCTGTTATTATAGATCAAACACACTCGACTGTAGCGTCCTTGGTCAAATCAGCAGCAAACCTTTTAAACAGCAACATTTTATAAATATTCCTTGAGACGATGTCGGTCTGTTAGCAGGTAGCATAAGAACTTATCTTGAGCTGTGTGGTTCAATTTGAGTATCTGCTCAGTAAATTTGTGTATTTCAGTGATTATATTGTATTGTATTGTACTGCACTGAGCGGACAGATTCTGTGGTGGCCTAAGAAAAAAAATCCAAAGAAAATACACTTGTGGAGTTAGTCCAGAAGATACTCGCTGTCTCACAAGATTGGCTGATGTGTGATGATGGTTTGGGCTCCAAAGTTTGAGGTATATTTATCCAGAGGTTTTCAGCTGAACTCCAAATTGTCCAACTTTCATCTGCTGTATATTCATCGGACAACAATGGTAGGCAATCTTCAGGCAGAACCTCACCACTTCTCAGGGAGAAGAAAAAAATCCCTTAATGTGGTCAATTAATGGCACTTAGTCACAGATGTGAGGCAAAATAGCTTTGCGGGAGCAAATGCAAACACTAAGTGAAATGATGCTGCGAGCGGTATTATGTTTTGATGGTCATTGTATTTGGTCTCATTTTGGATGACAATATTCTTCTTCTTTTGCTTTCAGTTTGTCCCTTTAGGGGTCGCCACAGCGTGTCATCCTTTTCCATGTAAGCCTATCTCCTGCATTCTCATCTCGAACACCAACTGCCCTCATGTCTTCTCTCACGACATCCATCAACCTTCTCTTTGGTCTTCTTCTAGCTCTCTTGCCTGGCAGCTCCATCCTCATCTTCCTTCTACCAATACAATCACTATTTCTCCTCTGGACGTGTCCAAACCATCGAAGTCTGCTCTCTCTAACTTTGTCTCCAAAACATCGAACCTTGGCTGCGCCTCTGATGAGCTCATTTCTAATTATATCCAACCTGGTCACTCCGAGAGAACCTCAACATCTTCATTTCCGCCACCTCCAGCTCTGCTTCCTGTTGTCTCTTCAGTGCCACCTGTCTCTAATCCGTACATCATGGCTGGCCTCACCACTGTTCTATAAACTTTGGCCTTCATCCTAGCAGAGCCTCTTCTGTCACAAAAAAACACCTGACACCTTCCTCCACCCGTTCCAACCTCCTTGGACCCGTTTCTTCACTTCCTGATCACACTCACCATTGCTCTGGACGGTTGACCCCTAGTATTTAAAGTCCTCCATTCTTGCTATCTCTTCTCCCTGTAGCCTTACTCTTCCCCCACCACCCTTCTCATTCATGCACATATATTCTGTCTTACTTCGGCTAATCTTCATTCCTCTGCTTTGCAGTGCACGCCTCCATCTTTCTAATTGTCCCTCCACCTGCTCCCTGCTTTCACTGCAGATCACAATGTCATCTGCAAACATCATGTTCCACGGGGATTCCAGTCTAACCTCATCTGTTAGCCTATCCATCACCACTGCAAACAGGAAGGGGCTCAGGGCTGATCCCTGATGCAGTCCCACCTCCACCTTAAATTCATCTGTCACACCTACAGCACACCTCACCGCTGTTCTGCTGCCCTCGTACATGTCCTGTATTATTCTAACATACTTCTCTGCCACTCCAGACTTCCGCATGCAGCACCACAGTTCCTCTCTGGGTACTCTGTCATAGGCTTTCTCTAGATCTACAAAGACAATGTAGCTCCTTCTGACCTTCTCTGTACTTTTCCATCAACATCCTCAAGGCAAATAATGCATCTGTGGTACTCTTTCTAGGCATGAAATCATACTGTTACTCGCAAATACTCACTTCTGTCCTGAGTCTAGCCTCCACTACTCCTTTTTGCATCCTTTTTGCAAAGTCTACCACCATCTTCCCTGGATGCCATACTTACCCATCACTTCTTTCTCACCCCTATTTCCTTCACCAACATGTCCATTATAATCTGTACCAATCACGACTCTCTCTCTGTCTGGGATGCTCAGAACTACTGCGTCTAGCTCCTTGCAGAATTTCTCTTTCACCTCTAGGTCACATCCTACCCGTGGGGCATAGCCACGAATCACATTATACATAACACCCTTAATTTCAGGTTTCAGCCTCATCACTCGATCTGATACCTCCAAGACATTCTTAGCCAACTCTTCTTTTAAAATAACCCCGACTCCATTTCTCTTCCCATCGACACCATGGTAAAATAATTTAAACCCTGCCCCTAAACTTCTAGCCTTACTGCCTTTCCACCTGCTCTCCTGGACACACAATATATCAACCTTTCTCCTAATCATCATGTCAACCAACTCCCGAGATTTTCTTGTCGCAGTCCCAACATTCAAAGTCCCCACATTCAGTTCAAAGCTCTGTGCTTTCCACTTCTCTTTCTGCAGAAGAAGCCGCTTTCCACCTCTTCTTCTTCTTTGACTTTGACCCACAGTAGCTGAATTTCCAATGGTACCCTGCAGGTTGATGGTGCCGGTGGCGGACTTTGTTAACCCGGGCCACGACCGATCCGGTATGGAATTCTTTGGATGAACGCTCATATTTGTTTGGCAAAGTTTTAAGCCGGATGCCCTTCCTGACGCAACCCTCTGTATTTATCCGGGCTTGGGACCGGCCTACAGTTTGCACTGGCTTGTGCCCCCTATAGGGCTGCATTTTTGGATGACAATAATGATTGGATCATATTAATTTTGCACCCCCTGAAAGGAGGTACCAATTTAAGACATCATCCTTATATTCTTTCAAAGTCAAATTCATACTTATTAATCATAGTCTGTGGTTAAATAAAGCCATTGCATTTCTTTGTGCAATGACATCGGAGTGCTTTTTGCAAAGCAGGAACATATAAGTATTTTTGTCCCTGAAGGACGTTTCAAGTTTTTTGTGGGGTAAAATATTCATATGATGATAGGCGGAGCATGCTAAATTTAAAAGCTGTGAGAGACTGAAAGAGAATGCAGCGTTGTTGTGTCAGTGTGGCTGTGATCCATGCCCGTGCACGCACATACACACTAAATTTCGTAAGTGCAAATAAACGCGAGAGTTCCTATCACTTCGTTGAAAAGAGGCTAGCAGGGACTATGTAATCACGGCATGGGGGGATGAGGGGACCTATTGTGAAGACTAAAGATGAATGAGGTCATCAGGGTTAGATGATAATGCCGCTCAATGGAGCAAAGTTGGGATTACGATACTTTGGTGGCAGGATATGAATCAGAAGTGATCAGTAGATAAAGGACAGCAGGAGAAGAGAAGGAAATCGTAAACTGGTTGTAGATTGTTTAGGAGCAGGTGAAAAAAGCGAGAGCTTTAACAAAAAAAAATAAAAAAATCATAAATGGCAGCACAGTTAACAACTTCACCATATAAATCTAATGATAGAGACAAACTCGCACCTAAACCTCATGCAGGTGCTGACACACACACACACACACACACACACACAGCACCCAATAGCTGCTAAACACCATGTATTGTGCCGATCTAATCTGAAACAAACCAGTCTGCTACCACCCCTAATCCTCTGCCTCCTAATGGGAGCCATTAGACTGCACATGCACATACAGACAAAACAAACTGAACTCAGGTGTAAAAGTGTATGCTTTACAAAATGATGCCACACTGACATTGGCTCTCATAGATGACAATGCAATGCCTATAGACATAGCCCTGTCAAAAGAAAAAAAAAATTGCTTTAAACTAAAATGGGCAACAGGATGCCAGTAAATAATCTCATTTAGTTTGACAACGTATAAAATGAATATTACAGAAGAAAAGCCGCCCTGGAGGAACACACAGACTGATGTCTTTGTCAAATGGCCTGGCATGCTTAATGGGATGAGAAAAGGCTAATCTGATTCTATATCAGACAGGCGCTAGGGGCATCCCATTTAGCCACCCACGGTGCTGCTAGCATACCGACTTGAAGGCACATGCTTTACTTCACACAATAGCAACTTTAACAAAATGTTCTTTGCAAAGGGATTGGAATAAATATAAGCGGAGGTCTTTTCAATGAAAAGACTTAGGATTTACAACAACTGCAACTGGTTAGCTCTCATGAGTTGTGTCTTGTGTGTGTGTATATATATATATATATATATATATATATGTATATATATATATATATATATATATATATGTATGAATAGATATGCAGTTCAGTCCAGAAGTATTTGGAAAATGACAGAGTTTGATTCTGTCTTTCATATAGCACGAAAATGGATTCGAAAACACTTACGTTGTGATTTAATCAGTGGTGGGCCGTGCATTTGTTATGTGGGCCTTAAGTGGGGATTTACCAGATTTAACACCACCATGATCACACTGAAATTATAGAAACATCAATACTATCCACAAACATGATAGACAGACAGACAGACAGACAGACAGACAGACTCTGATACCATGATACCAGGTCGGGGATGAGATCGCCGACCACTGTGCCGCCTGGTTAGCACATAGAGGCTGAAATTGTATTTTATTTTTTTGCCCCCACCCACACACTCTCCCAAAAAAGATCATCCAAACATTCACTACTGGAAACAGTGCAGCCAAGAGAAACACTACAAAATGGATACAATAGACTGTTGGGAATAATTTATATACCATATCTCTGATATAGTTACTGTATATATCATGGAACAAATTTCGGTTGTAAATGTAGGTCAGTGCTTCTGTTATTGTTTGGGCCAGCGGAAAAGGCCTTGCTGACAATGACCACTCACCACTAGAGCTACGAATGAGTTGGTGGAAAGTTGAATTGACTTGCAAATTCGCCAGAAAAAAATAAATCCTGAATCTTAATTTTCACATTTGAATCAAAACAAATCAAATGTCCGTCACCATTTTTACTTACTGCGCATATACAGTGCCACCGGAAAGTATTCACACCCCTTCATGTTTTCCACATTTTGCTCTTACAGACTTATTCTAAAGCTAGTTTGAGTATAGTTTAAAAAAAAAAAAAAAAAAAGAATTGACATAAAATATCCCATAATCACAAAGTAAAAACATGTTTCAGACATTTGAGCCAATTTATAAAAACATTCAAACATAATTTGTACCTAGGTATTCACACCCTTTGCTATGACACTCAAACTTAAGCTCAGGTTCATCTTATTCAGAGCAGAAACAAAGCAATGAAGTATCAGGAATTGTCTGCAGACCTCCAAGACCGGTGTAGCGGACATGCTCCCCGCAAACGGAGGCGACACAGTGGCTCCCCACGGTTTGATCAACTGCAGCCTTGGAAGCCGCCCTGCTGATAGAACAGACTTAGCTTCCCAGCCTAACCGTGGGCCACCGCTAGGCAATCAGAGCAGCTCCTACAGAGGTACCCGGCATGTTTCCAGCAAAGCGGGATAGCTCTGAAATTGCCAGCGAGCCACAAAAAAAAAAAGGCAGGAAGTGAGACGGTCCGGTTCTCCCAAGAAGGCGTGACGCACACAAAAAATTTCTTCCTCCGCCTCTTTCCTTTTTGTTTAAATTAACGACATTTTTATTTGACTATTATACACTACACCGGATTGTGTGAAGGCACAAATGTGGGGAAGGATACATACGAATTTCCGCAGCATTGAAGGTCCTGAAAAGCACTGTGGTCTCGATTATTTGGACATGGAAGAAGTTTGGAACCACCAGGACACTTCCTAGATCTGGCCGTCTGCCCAAGCTGAGTAACCGGGGGCCTTGGTCAGAGAGGTGAACAAGAACCCTATGGTCACTAAGGCGGAGCTGCAGTGTTCCCTTGCGGCGCCCTTGCGGCGATAGAAGAACCATCCAGAAGGTCAACCATTACTAACACACTCCACCAATCAGGCCTTTATGGTAGAGTGGCCAGACGGAAGCCACTTCTCAATAAAAGGCACATGGCAGCCCGCTTGGAGTTTGCCAAAAGGTACCTCAAGGATTCTCAGACCTGGAGAAACAAAATTCTCTGGTCTGATGAAACCAAAATAGAACTTTTTGGCCTGAATTGCAAGCGTCATAGCTGGAGAAGAAGAGGCACTGCTCATCACCTGGCTAACACCATCCCTACTGTGAAGCATGGTGGTGGCAGCCTCATGCTGTGGGGCTGTTTTTCGGCTGCAGGAACTGGGCGACTCGTCCGCATCGAGGGTAAGATGACAGCTGCCAAGTATGGAGAAATTCTTCAAGAGAACTTGCTCCAGAGTGCTCTGGAACTCAGACTACGGCGTCCATTCACCTTCCAACACGACAATGATCCAAAGCACACAGCCAAGATAACAAAGGAGTGGCTTCAGGAGAAGCCTGTGAATGTTCTTGAGTGGCCAAGCCAGAACCCAGACTTGAATCCAAAATCTCTGGAAAAACCTAAAAATGGCTGTCCACCGACGCTGCCCATCCAACCTGATTGACCTTGAGAGGATCTGCAGAGAAGAATGGGAGGAAATGCCGCAAAACAGGTGTGCCACGCTCGTAGAGGCGTGCACAAGAAGACTTGAGGCTGTGCTTCCTGCCAAAGGGGCTTCAATAAAATATGAAGCCAAGGGTGTGAATAGATACGTAGCTATTATGTTTAAATGCTTACATTTTCAATACATTTGCACAACTGTCTGAAAATATGTTTTTACTTTCTCATTATGGGATATGTTAGGTAGAATTTTTAAAAAGAAAATATGTCAACACTTTAAATGTAAAATTAACCCCCATCGCCGATACAGAAGTTAGGCGTCGCCAGTGAGATGCGGGCACCGCTGGTCGAACGGGCTACTTTGAAGGAGCATGTGTTTTTGTTTTCTCTAATAAATAAATATTCTACAATAAATGTAATTTAATCAGAATACTGCGCTTATGAGTGAACGCATGTTTGGACGGCCAGCAGTAGGGCCATCAATAGCGAGTGAGCCAGCTGTTGATCAGCGTTGCCCAGCAACCATACTAGTGCCAGACACACGGGCGACTCACATAAAAAAGATTTCACAACCGACAATGACATACATCCAATAAAAACAAAACAATTCCAAATCTAACTCACCATCGAGATAACTGCAGCTGTTGTAAGCGGCGCCTTCAGACAAATTCCCAAGCCACCACGCAGCATGTTTGAAGCAAAAATGGTCCTCGCATGTGCATGAAAAATAGTCTGCTAGAGGCCATCCCAGCTATCTTCGGGCGAGAGGTGGGGTAAACTCCGAACTGGTCGCCAGCTAATCGCAGAGCACATACAAACAAACAAACATTCTCACTCACATTGACACCTACGGGCAATTTAGAGTCTTCAATTAACCTCCCATGCATGTTTTTGAGATTTGGGAGGAAACCGGAGTACCCGGAGAAAAGCCAACGCAGGCACGGGGAGAACAGGCAAACTCCACAAAGGAGCGGCCGGATTTGAATCCGGTTCCTCAGAACTGTGAGGAAAACATGCTAACCAGTCGTCCGCCGTGTCGCCACCTTTGATACATGCAATTTAAATTGACACAATGACAGATAATTGTTAACAAACACCTTTATTTATTTCTGCCGCACACGATGATTTGCCGTCGTGTCAAGCCAACACATAGTCGGGCCAATTACTGGTGAGGAGGATTTAGTCAATGTCAGATTTATGTTTTTTTTTTTTTTTTTTTGCCTTAAGCATCGGTTGTTGGTATCAGCAGTCTTCACGAATACCTGATACTTACAAACAAGGCTGGTATCGCCCCGATACCTGGTACTCAAGCATTTCTCATAAAAACTGTCAAACAAATCATGTAAGTGACCGGCTGTGGCGACCCTTAATGGGACAACCATATTAACATTCACAAATTACAGCCATTTCTCAACCATATGGACGAAGTGTTCAGATTTGATAGTGATCCTTAAAAAGACGTCACTGTAGGTGACGAAACTGTGTACAGAAACAAAAGTAGCAGTGCACGACTCATGACATTGTTTCATACGTTTTCCACCCACCTACGTGTCTGCGTGTGTTCTTACAACTGCATACAAGCACCTACATGTGTGTTCATCTTATTTTGCTGGAGCATAACAGATCGCAGCAATTGATACTGCTGAGGCAGCCAATTAAGTGACAGAGGAATGCATCTTAAAGCTGACAGGCACTCAAGGCACAGCATGCGTAGGAGAGAAATCCCAGGCTTACAGTTGAACGCACAATCATTTGCAGGGGCGTACATGCATTGGCATGTAAATGCAAATGCAAATGAACACAAAAATACACGTACACATCAAGAAAGGGGGGGTCGGATCGCGCATAAATCTACATTTGCTGATCTGTATCACCCTGTTGGACATCGTTCTGGCTCCAGTTCCCGCTCTGTGGTTAGAACCGCCAAGTGAGTAAATTTGTCACCATGTTTGCTGTACAGCCTATACATCTGAACACCATGTCTCTTCCCAAGAGAAATTCACTTGGTGGCCTTTAGAAAGGACAAACATCCTAACTTCTGGTTAGGACTACAATTCTTGTTTTAAGCATCAAGCTGATGAGACAATGACTCTTCTTGCTCCTGAAACTCTGACATTCCAATAAAGAGCAGTACAAATTTCCATACAAGGGATCAATACCTACAAAAAGACAACCCTATCACTGTAAGGTCAATGTTATGTCCAGAGTTATCAAGGAGGAAGACCTTGTCATCCTCAGGTGCTTTGCGCATCTGCTCATGCACAGGCACGTCCCAATGTCTCCAAGAAGCGTTTTTCTGACAAAGTGTGTCAGACGGGAAGATTAATGAAGCGTATCCCGGGACACCCCGGGAGTGCTGGCGTACAGTGAAAACATCGCTCACTCTGAAGCCCTCAGATTCATGCCTCAGCCATCATTAGTGACATGGAATTGACACTCAAACTCATTTATTCATTTAGAGCAATTCTTTCACAGTGCAAAATAACAGCATAACAAACTTAAAATCGGCAGATGTAACACTTACAAAATGTATGTAAACGTTAGGATACATTAGCTCCAACTTAGTGAAAGATTGTGACTCATGAATTGAAGTTCAACCTCCAAAATCAAACGCTTTTATCATAGCCAGATTTAGAACAAACATATAAGTACCTTCATTAAAATAATAATAATAATAAATAACCATGTACAAATATTGCTTTCAACATGTTGACTTAAACATCTTGCACTGGGAGGGTTGGCTACATATTAATAGAAAGTGTGTTTTTAAAAAAGCTTGTAGCCTATTATGGACGTGGTCAACAGCAAAATGTTTTTTTTTTGTGTGCGTGGGGATGAATGCTACAATTCTTCAGAAAAAAAAAGTAACAGGCATCCTGGGAAAAAAGTGATCTAGCACATGAACAAAACACACCTTGGAAAAGTCTCAATAGGTAAGGCTGTTGACCTGACTCTACAGAGAGAAGTTAACACGTGTTAGTGCTCGTCCTTCCCCTCCAAGCACCTCACAGACCCCGTGCCACCTCCGCGGGGAAGACCTGCATGCTGTGCCTACCGGGCTCGGCTGTGACGATCCTCCGATATCCTTCACCCCAGCAACGCACGCACACGCAACATAAAACATGAAAGCAGAAACTTACGAGTTGTTGGCAAAGCTCCACGCGCACAGTTGACGTTGCAGAAAATCCACAAAGCCACCAGCAGTAACAATGTCAGTCCTCCTACAGGACGGTGCATCTTTGCCGTCGGCGTGGAAGCAGCTGACAAGAGCGAGAGAGGAAAAAAAACACTCTGAAGAAAGAACAGAGCCACTCTGCCCGTCCGTCCGGCTCGCTTGTCAGTTGAAGACTGGAGGAGAGGATTGAGTCTATCAATCTATTTATCTACAATAAAACGATGCTCAAAGGAGAAAGAGTAGGACACAGTGGAGTAAGACGACGCCAGCTCCAATGCTTCGAGGAAGCGTGACAGCGAGCAGCTGATAGTGGCGCTCCGGTGCACTGTCCGCGGTGCTGAACTTATCTCCCTCTCGGTGCCTCTCTCCCTCCCTTCCTCTCTCACTCAAATACCTCCGCTTCCAGCCACACAGTGCCCCCCTCCTTCTCAAAGCGGTGGTAGCCCGTTAGAATAGGACCCCCGCACCCACCGACACTCTTGGACTCTCATCCCTGCTCTGTTGTAATGAATGAAACGTGAGTCGATAGTATTATGGAAATATATGTTACAGATGATAGGACATTTCATTAGGTACACATATACAGTCCAATGTGAAATGAGTTCACCCACGAGCACCCAAACATGGACAAACAAGAATTAAAAAGCCATTCGACAAAAAAACAAAAAACAAATGGTATGCCGACGTGATTCATTCATTCGTTCATCTTCCGTTCCGCTTATCCTCACTCGGGTCGCGGGCGAGCTGGAGCCTATCCCAGCAATCTTCGGGCGAGAGGCGTGGTACACCCTGAACTGGTCGCCAGCCAATCGCAGGGCACATGTAAACAAACAACCATTCGCGCACACATTCACACCTACGGGCGATTTAGAGTCTTCAATCAACCTACAATGCATGTTTTTGGGACGTGGGAGGAAAATGAGAACCCGGAGAAAATCCACCAGGCACGGGGAGAACATGCAAACTCACTCCACACAGGCGAGGCCGTGATTTGAACCCCGGTCTTCAGAACTGTGAGGCCGACGTGCTAACCAGTCGTCCACCGTGCCGCCTGCCTACATGATGATCAATAAAATGCTTTGCGCAGACCCAATAAAAACTGCCTCAAGACTCAAAACTGTTCTGATAAATTCATGAGCAGTACCAAAAACAAGTCATGCACTGTTCCTCTTAGCTGAATAGTAATCAAAATAAACTAGAAATCAATGTTTGCAGGTAAGCATATAGTATTCCACCTGGATTTACAATGTAATCAGTTGATACTGATGAATAGCATCTCTGGAGGTTGCAGCCGAGTAGCGTGCGCCATTTTGCCTTACTTTCTTTATTATAGTATATATCAACACTCAATTCCTCACATTTAACAAACTTCTTAATGGTCTATTCAATCAATTATTATGCCTCTCTCTCTCATATGAACATGCGTCAGCGCTGCATTTAACCCCCAAAAGTCATAAAAACATCAAGTATGGATCATTAGAGACGCCATGGGTCCGTGGGAAGTGCCTGTGATCAATCGTGAGAGTTGGGCGCCTTGCTAAAGAGTCATGAATGGGAGGGTCATTATTATTTTTAACAACTCTGTCAATCCGT
The DNA here is from genome assembly GCF_024500275.1 of Phycodurus eques. NCBI lineage: Eukaryota > Metazoa > Chordata > Actinopteri > Syngnathiformes > Syngnathidae > Phycodurus > Phycodurus eques. Next base: position 14,339,704 of record NC_084545.1, on the reverse strand, counting down.
GTTGATAATTAAGTCTTGAAGGACCTGAGGTGAATTGGAGTGCACTATTTGGCTGCAAACAGTAGAGGCAGTGTTGACTTGGACTCAACTAGTATTCACAGTGAAAGAAGAACATCAGCTATGGGAAGTATACAATATACAATATAACAATATTTAAAAAGCTATTGATTAACTGAATGCAAATTTGACCCATGAGTCAAATGTCCATCCCGAGAGCAGATGAGCCTAATGAGACCGGTTTGAGCATCAAAATTGTATCCGTTTCATTGTTAGCTGCTAGCAACGATGTCTTGAATTAGAAATAGATGGAAATCAAATAGCCCATTAAACATGTTTCTCCAAATAACTGACTGAATTTATCATGCACCAGGACAAATATTGGATGTGTGTGCGTGCGTGTGTGTGTGTGTGTGTGTGTGCGCATAAATATACGAAACTAAAATTACTGATTCATTTCTTGTTTTTGACAATATATAAAGTTATTCTCCAAGTAGTCATGAAACAGGTCCCTTATTTGAAAAGAAATAACTCAAAACTACCACGCAATCCAAGTCCAGGAAACAAGTCTCCTAAGGGGAGGGATGATCCAAATAAAACGGCTCCAATCCAAACAAAGTTGAAATAAAGAGTCCCTGCCAGCTTACAAAGCTTCAATAACAAACAATACACACATAACAGGAGCAGATATACACGGGGGGCCATTAACTAAAGAGGCATGGGTGTGTAGGAAAAATGAAGGGAAAATCACAGCAAAGAATTTCATACAACAGAGGAAGAACTTAACACATAAATGACAAGCTATTCACTAATGAGAAACAAGCATGCGTGCATTCCGAATAAAAGGACTGAGAAACGGACAAAAACAAGAGGTAAAAGACACAATTGCATACAAGAAGATGAAACAGAAAAGCTACACTATAGTGTCAAGCTGTTAACTAATGAGACAGCGGTGTGTTTACATTGGAGGAATTCAGACAAAAATAGGAACTCAAAACTGGCCAAAACATCAGAACTAAACAGGAAACCCCAAAAGGAAGCACCAGATACAGTATGAACTCATAGGACAATATGCATCCAATAATAACATGCATTGGAAATTTCACTTCACTCATGTTTATGAGCAATGCTTCACTATAAATTGAATTTCTGGCTACAACTAGCAAGTGAAACAAATATTTGTAAAAGCCTTGTTTAAGAAAGTAGTTCGAAGCAAAGTAGCTTCAACTCCAACACATTTATATGAAAATAATGATGCAAGTAATAACTGAAATATTACTGAACTATTATTCAGAATAACGTCAAGCTAGTTATGTAATACTGAAATCAATACCTTTTAAATGCGTAAGTAAATGCAAAGGAAGTTTAGGTTATTTTTGGGATATAAAAGGAAGAAAATTGCAAGTAAAATATACTTGAATATCTTGGAGAAAAATTTTATTCCTGTTTGCAACTTGAAATATTCATGAGTAAAATATGACAAAGAATTTCTGTGCGGACATTGACAACTACATTCTTTGAAATAAACAGCACACAATTGTTTTTTTTTCCAGTGCTGGATTCTACTGAAGAGAACATTTCTGAAATAAAACAAGAATCCCAAAGGGACTGACTCGCTTAAGATACGTATACTTTACTGTATCTCCACCAACTGACTGGAAAAAAAAAATCGATATTATCCCCTTTTTACACTGACATTACCGCGCTTCACATTCCCTCCACGACACTATTGTCAGTAAGACAGTGCACAAATGGTTTCGTCAATATGTCATGCATTGTAATTTTCAGCCATCAATCATCTCATCTCTAAAAAAAAAAAAAGTTGATTACAGCATTGATTGATATCTAGTGGGACCTTGTCGTTTTCAGAAACTTTTATACTCAACTAATATGGAAATGGAGAAGTCATAGGTAATCTTATGTTTTTGCTATTTGTGACGAAGTCACAATTTATTCAATGTCATCACTGTTGCAGGTGTCTAATTTGCAATTATACAAAGAATTGCTAATGCCTGAATTTAGGACATTGACAATTTGAAGACATTGACAATGTGGTGTTTTTCTTTATTTTCCTGTAATGACTGTGCGGTCTTCAAAAATCCATTCAGCCGTGTATAATGGCCAGCATAACATACTGCATGTCAACAAAAACAGTGACAGGTAAAGTAGGAGCCTACTGAAGCCAAACGTGGTTATTGTCTCCTGCTGTTCCAGTTTTTTTTATTTTCTCTCTTTTTCTTTAGCAGGAATTTATTCACCAGAAAGTTATGAGGATATGCTATCTCCTGATTAGAGCTATTTTAATAATCAAGTAATCGGTAGATTCGTAATCGCTAAATCGGATTAAACATATTCAAATTGGCCTGGATCATCGAACGTTAGTGTTGACTACACACATTTGGATGTGGAATCATAAATAGTGTACAATTTTAACATTTACGATTGTCGACCACGATCAATTTCCGGAGCAGATCCGGGAGAAATAAAATGACTCTCAATACATCACATACCATGGCCCAGTTTTCAAAACTATTTAATATGGATCAGATTGGTCTGGATGGGATTAAATCTCCAAACTGAGTATTTCCCACCAGGATATGTAATCCTGATCCTCGTAAAATTTGGATATAGATTTGGTTATCCAATTCTAGCAAGAATCCCTATCAAATGCTGTTCTTGGGTATTTCAGAATTCCAAGGTAGAGATTAGGATAGTTTTGAGGCCTAAAGATCAGGATTAAACTGATCCCACTGGAAGGGTTTATTCAAGATAGATGCAGGGTCATAATTGGATTTTTCATTATAAATATCTATTATTCCGTTTTGACATTATTAAATCTGAGTTTTAATTAGTCCTTAGAGCGGGTTTGTTAGCTTTTACTGCTTTTTGTATGATTAAAATGCTTCATTTTAGTTGAGTTGTTATTATTTTTTGTATTCATTTTATTCTTTAATACGGAGATTTTGTCCAGTGCGAGATTTAAAAAAAAAAACTACAATAAATAGTGACAAACATTCAACAAAAGATGTAAAAAAACAAAAAACAATTATTAAGTACCATCCACAAATCAAATATAGGTACTGTGTTTGGCCTATTTGGCTTCTCAGCTGGCCTAAACACTATCAAAAGCATAAATGTGTATAATAATATGTATAATTAATTCATTTCCAATAGTCTTGTCATAATTTCACAGCATGCAGTCTTAGCTGCCTAGCTTCCAGTCATGTACAGTACTGTATTAAGTAGAGTTGTTGTTTTTTTTTTTCTCATTGTCCGTTCAGAGTTCAGCTTCTATGTGTTGCCACGTTAATACAATCTGCCAAAGGCCTTCAAAATCCCAAGTGCTGGTATCAAACGAGTAAAACACACACACACACAGTTGAAATGGTCTAACCAATCAGATTTTAGATTCACCGCTCTGCGCCTTCAACCAATATCACGCAGCCTGAGTTCCGTTGGGATTTTTGCAGACCTTTGATTGGTTCAGCTAAATAGTCCTCTGATTGGTTGAGCTGAATATGCGCATGCGATTGATTTAGTGAGGACGACGAAGTTGGACATGGGTATAAATTGTTTATCCAGGCGCGCTTTTCAAGGAAGAACTTGACTTTGTGAGGATAAATCAACCAAAATAGTTGCTGTCTGGCCTGTTTCAACTCAGAAAATGATTTTTTGGGCCGCTTTCAGAGCACCTTGTATGAGCACCACAGTTCGCTTACAGATAGGCAGGAGAAAAGAAAGGTCTGCTGCGTCTGTCAGCATCTGCGGTGAATATAACGTATTTTATTTAAACTTTTTATGTTTTTGTCGTATTATTGGAGAAATATTCATTATGAATTGCGATATTGTAGCGTATACACGTCAACGTCTATAGAGGTTTGGGTTGTTTGAAGGTGCTATATTAGAAGAAAAAGGTAACTGTGTAGGCTTTTGTTATAATGGTATTCAACCTCAAATATGCTAAATGCCTGTCTCTTCTTTAATGCCACACATACTGTAGTTATGTAGCATTACATAGCATTACATAGCGTGTATTTTGCGATCTAATGGTGTTATTAAGAAGTGGATTAGGTCACTGTCTGAAAGTCACCGCCCACCACTGCTATTAAAAGACTTAAAATCTAGATTCTGAAGTCCTGATATTGTGGTATCTGGATCGGATTGATCCGATCTGACATTTCCTTGAAAAACCAGGAGAAAAGCTCCGAGATCAAGTTGATGACATGTTCGGCACGCTGTACTTATGATACAAGGAATTTCACTCCCAAAAGAAACCTAGCAAATTTTGCCTTCTATTCATTAAAGACCTTTGGTGTCAATCGTTGCAGGGGTCATTTGCATACACTTGAAATAGAACACAGAGTTAGAAAATCTACATCTGCACATGTAAAATGTTTTCCATTCACTTGAATACAAATCACGATGCATGTCTGACAAATCACTAACTTATTCAGTATGTTAATTTCCACGGGAAAGTTTTTTTGGTGTTTATCTGTCTCCGTAGCAACTGTGCAGCTCTGCCATGTTTTGATGTTTCACAAATGTTGAAGAATCACCAACCTCAAGGGGAAAGGCCTCTAGGCGTCCATATTCTAACTTCATGCCCCCACATGCAGTATTTACATAAACAGGTCAGCGTTCCCTCTGAATTAACAACAATACAAAGAGACAACAAAGCATAACATCAAACTAGACAACTTGTCACAAAGATAACTTCTAATTCACAGCAAAGCTTTTTTTTTCGTGAGCTGGACTCCAAGATCTAAAACTTTTTCTACACACACAAAAGGCCATTTCCCTCAAATATTGTTCACAAATCTGTCTAAATCTGGGTGAGTGAGCGTTTCTCCTTTGTCGAGATAATCCATCCCAACTCACAGGTTTGGCATATCGAGATGCTGATTAGACAGCATGATTATTGCACAGGTGTGCCTTAGGCTGGCCACAATAAAAGGCCACGATGAAATGTGCAGTTTGGCTTTATTGTGGGGGTCTGTGGGTCCGAAAAACAGTCAGTACCTGGTGTGACCACCATTTGCCTCACGCAGTGCAACACATCTCCTTCGCATAGAATTGATCAGGTTGGTGATTATGGCCTGTGGAATGTTGAGCCACTCTTCTTTAAGGACTGTGAAATGCCATCAATAAAATGCACCTGTGTTTGTTGCCCATAACATACGCCTGCCCGTACCATAACCCCACCGCCACCATGAGCCACTCGATCCACAACGTTGACATCAGCAAAACGCTCACCCACACGACGCCACACAAGCGGCCTGCCATCTGCCATGAACAGTGAAAACCAGGATTAATCCGTGAAGAGAACACCTCTCCAACCATGCCAGACACCATCGAATGTGAGTATTCGTCCACTCAAGCCGGTTACGACGACGAACTGCAGTCAGGTTGAGACCCTGATGAGGACGGCGAGCATGCAGATGAGCTTTCCTGAGACGGTTTCTGACAATTTGTGCAGAAATTCTTTGGTTATGCAAACCGATTGTTGCAGCAGCTGTCCGGGTGGCTGGCCTCAGATGATCTTGAAGGTGAACATGCTGGATGTGGAGGTCCTGGGCTGGTGTGGTTACACGTGGTCTGCGGTTATGAGGCCGGTTGGATGTACTGCCAAATTGTCTGAAACGCCTTAGGAGAAATGAACATTCAATTCACAGGCAACAGCTCTGGTGGACATTCCTGCAGTCAGCATGCCAATTGCACGCTCCCTCAGAACTTGCGACATCTGTGGCATTGTGCTGTGTGATAAACCTGCCTTTTATTGTGGCCAGCCTATGGCACACCTGTGCAATAATCATGCTGCATAATCAGTATCTTGATATAACACACCTGTGAGCTGGGATAGATTATCTCGACAAAGGAGAAACGCTCACTCACACAGATTTAGACAGATTTGTGAACAATATTTGAGGGAAATGGCCATTGTGCATGTAGAAAAAGTTTTAGCTCTTGGAGTCCAGCTCACGAAAAATGGGAGCAAAAACAAAATGTGTTAATGTTGTGTTAAGACAAAATTCATCTAAAGACTGAAGCAGTGTTTTGTTCTCGAAGAGTTGGACAAATTTCTATTCTCTTGGAAAACAAAAGACAGACACAATCTCCTCTTACAAGCAAGACTGGCCTTTTAATAATGTCACTGCATAATCGGTTTGTGAAGCATTCGGTGGACTTAACTGAATGAGCCTCGGGGAATCAACGAGAGAAAAGAGAGGAAAAATCCTGGCAGAGGAAGAAATAATACCACTGAAAGAACTCACCTTTCACACCTTCTCTCTCCAGTGTAGCAATAATTCCAAATTGCCCCACCAGTTACCCTTCAGTCTAACGCAATGACTTTTTTTTACCCAATTCTGATTAACCTCCTTCAACACATGCTGACAAGGACGGTAAGGGTTTTTTCAATAAAAGTGATGAGCATATAAGATGCATTTAACATATTTAACTCGGAGCCCTGTGAAATTTAGAGTCCAGTCATGATAATACTCAAATAACACCCTTTGCGCAATACAATCGGCTTGAATCAGTTCTACCAAGGTTAATACTATATTTTTTTTCTCTGTTTGGCTTCAGGTTGTTATTAGTAAAAACATTTATCAAGTTTCTTCAAAAAGCCTAATTTTACATCTCTATTACTGCCACCAAGTGCAAAAGGACATTGTGCTTTCTTGTCACAAAACTGAGTGCACTGGGCTTTGAGTTGCTGCCCCAGCTCTGGCGCTTGATATTCAGTCTCAACTACTTTGTGGTCAAAAGATGAACACGACAGTAGCTAAGGCCTACATTCATGCCGACTTCCTCTATGGCACATTTTTTCAGGACACCTTAATTCTGATCAATAGGACATCTAAAGGGTAGAGGAGTTCAGAACAATAAGAGAGAGATTCTTTGTCCCATCAAAAGTTGTTGTTGCTGCAACGTTTGGCTTGTCCTATCAGGGGTTGCCACAGTAAGTCACTCACATAATTGGCTGGGCAAATTTTTCAGGTCATATGCCCTTCTTGACGCAACTCACCCATATTTTATAAATGTATTTATTTTTATTTATAAAAATGACAATAATTGATTCATTGATCAGCAGCATAGTGTGGTTTAAATTTTAGCCCCTACCTCTTCATTTTTTGCTATCCAAACTACTTCAAAATTATGGAAAAATTACTGTTTGACATGCAGCAAGAAGAGTGCACTATCTGACTTAGCCGAGGCGACTCATATTTCAAGAATTCATCCATTATATATACTACATATATACTATATAATAGAATATATACTACGTATACTGTTCAGGGTAATGGCTGGACTGGATCTTAACTCAGCTGTCTCTGGTGAAAAGGCAGACAACACCCGGTATCCAGTGAAGTCAAAACTTCAGTGTGCTTTTAGTTTTCATGAGCTTTTTTAGGATTGGTTGGTTAGGATGGTTCATGGTCAGGGTAATGTGTGCTAGCTAACTTCAGTCATTAGCCAACAGACCTTTAACTACACCACTGAAGTGAAATAAATATGTAAAAATAAAAAATAAAACAAAATAACAATAATAATAAATAATATTAATAACATTCAAAACTAACTACTCAATTTTTAATGTCATACATATATATATATATATATATATATATATATATATATATATATATATATATATATATATATATAATTATTATTTTTTTTAAACTCAAGTAACATTCTACAAAAACCATACCGGATCGGTCGTGGCCCAGGTTAAGAACAGCCGCCCCGGGCACCGTTAACCTGCAGGGCACCGGTAGAAATTCAGCTCCTGTGGGTCGAAGATGAAGGAGAGGAGGTGTTAGAGAGGAGGATGTAGGAGATAGGCTTACATGGAAAAGGGTTAGGGTTGCCTTTTTGTACCATTTCCTTTTAATGTCTCCTAAAACTACCTCCTAAAATGATCCTTTTCTACTTGACAGCATTCAAATTGCATTCACCAAACACAGGCCTTGCAATACAGTACTGATTGCACTATTAGTTTGTGATAGAATAGAACACCTGCAAAGAACATTGCATTGGAATTTATGAAAAGGAGAAATGACTGCTTGACAAAAGAGTTTGTTTTTCATTGCCTTTATTTCAGGAGCAAAGCAAAAGTATGAAAAAAAACAGCGTCACCACTCCATAGCGACACCCAGTTTTAGTTCACGGGCAACCATTTATACAGTTCACACCCCTGTTTTCTATATATGCAATGTCAAGGCTATGCGTGACGTATTACAGCTACGTGTTCACATTAGAGTCATTCGGATTAAGGCTATGTGAAACATTAAGGTTATGGCAGTCATATTAAAGTTACGTGTGTCCTAACACATGCCTTCATGTAGTCAAAATATTCGCCATCAAATCTGTGTTGGCATAACAACCAGACAACTGTTCATAGAGGCTGAATCAATGCTTCTCCTTATTTGCTCCTTGAGCTCCTCTTTATCCTTTACCGCCATGCTCCTCTGTGACGCCTTCATTTGCATCACCTTGGTTTATCAGCCTCTCTTGCTATGAGGCGATATTGTACTGTGCTTTTCATCTTCGCTGCCTACATCATTGCTAATGGCTGGTCACGTTTGTAAGAGCCTTCATCATCTCAAGTGCCACGGTGACCCCAAACCCAGACAATCCCATCGCCTTGTAATTAATGAGGAGTCCGATAACGATTTTATGCTCACGCACTATTGACTGATGAAATGTTTAGGGGATGTGTTAGTGGGTCACTATGACTACCGGGGCAACTCATCGATGATTGAATGTTCTTACGGTAATGAAGAGGCTGTGTGGTGACATATGTCCAGGCAGGTGTGGCCTAGCCATTAAGAAGTGGCTAATCAAAGTGGAATTAGATGGCTGATTGCAGTGATCATTAAGGACTGATTTTGCTTATTCATTCTTCTCTGTCACATAGACAGAAGGAAAAATGTAATTTACCACAGAGCTAAAAATACACATTGGCTATTGTATCGACAGCGCCATGATTTCAAGTACAGTATCTCCACCGCCACTTAATGGAGCAAAACAACTAGGTGGGACATTTAAGTTCACGAGAGTGTGACTGGCAAATGGGGAAGTGTGTCAGTTTTATCAGTTACTGACATCTTGATAAAATGGATGCAGTACAATTGAACAGCTCTGTGATACTGTAAATGGCATATACTGTAATTATAATGCTCAATCATTAATTAATTCAACTTATTCTTTTCCGAGGCTGTACTCTGGTGCTACTAATAAATACAAATGCAATTTTGCTACAGCAGTATTTATCATATTTATACTCTTTCACTAAGCAAGAGGAGAGTATAACATTAACAGTTCTATAGAATGACATACTAATGAATTATGACACACATAAACATACAGCGGCTGAAATAAGTATTTAAGACACCACCATTTTTCTCACTAGATATATTTCCAAACGTGCTCCTGATATGAAAATGTCACCAGATGTTGGGAACAACCCAAGTAACCCATACATATAAAGAAAGTAGAACAAATAAGCGCAGCAATTAAGTTGTGTGTAATAATGGGAAATGACACAGGGAAAAAGTATTGAACACACCAACTGGTATTTATTTAATACTTTGTACAAAAGCCTTTGTTTGCAATGCAAAGACTCCTCCTTGTATGGAGAAACTAGTCGCATGCATTGCTCTGTGTGATTTTGGCCCATTCCTCCCCTTTAAAAGCTTTGTTCTGTTCTACGGTACGACTGATCATTCTCAATAAATATTCATCAGAACACAAAGAAACCACAATGGCAGCTTAAAAACGCCACTGCCACTGTGCATAAAAGGGATACAGGACAATACATAATACAGGACAATACAGGATACCTAACAGCTGAACAGGACAAAAAAGATAAATAAATAAAACAATTAAAAAAGGTGGCTGCCTCCGTTGCTGCACTGGCTGGGGGTGTGCCACGGTGGCTGAGCACAGAGTGGCTGCCAAGGAGGTGGTGGGCCTGAAGATGGGCCATCCATGTGTCGCTGCACAGCAGCAGGCGGAGGAGAACACACATCAGGACCCTTGTGGCGCATTACTACATTGTGTCATAACACTTGACATAATACCAAAGAAGAGGGGGACTCGAGTAAAATGACTTGACTTGAGTTGCCAGTTTTATGAATTGGGACTTGCTTGCCAAATACTTCAGAAAGACTTCAATTGACTTTAACTTGGTGGCCAAGAGACTCTTGGGACTCACGACGGCGTTGTCGTGGACTTGTAGACTCACAGTGTTGTTGTGATAACTCTCTTTCGGAGCTATTTTCACCACTCAGTTGTACTGCTTCCTGCTCATTTGATGGTTGTATTGTTTACAGAACAGGAAACAATGGTTTCTTCTGCTTAACTGTCTTCAGACTATTATTTATTCTCAAACTCCATTAATTCAGTTTGTTCTGTTTCTGCCTCGTGGTGTTTGTGGTTCACCTCATGGTAGATGAGTTGAGCGCTTAGTTCTCATTTGCTCTTCTTCACAAGAGGACATCATTGTCTGCAGTATTTATCTATCCAGCTCAAAGGGCCATGAAAAATATTTGCTGCTGTGAATGACTTAAGGGGTTAATAACTTCTGCAGTATGTCCGGTTAGAAGACAATATTGTCCAGGTGAGCAATAACTCGGTCAAGTTTGTATTTAATAAGTTTAATCTGTATGTGTGTGGTTTCTGTTGAACAAATACGAAACATAAATCCAATATGAGCATTGGATGGAAGTGACACATCTGTAATATACTAATTAGCTGAGGTCATAAATGTATGAAGTTCTACAATACTACAGGTAGCATTCAGTTCAGTGTACATAGACAACCTACAGTACAATCACTAATAATTCTTATTATTGAGCCACTGACTTGGATGGACGCACACAGTGATTGGAGTCATTTGATGGGGGAACTTGACCTTATTGTGTCCCCTTCTGTGAGAATTTAGCATGAGTCCTCAAAATGGGTGGTGAAAACATGCCTAATTCAAATTAAAATACACTAATAAACCTGTCACCAGGGACTGCTGGAAATGCACGAACAGAAACAACCTGGCATTTTTAACACTATCTCTTTCCACTTGTCCACCATGTGTGTGTACACTAGACTGCAATTTTACCTCAAGTCTGGAGGTCGTGATGCTTCCTAATCCATCATGATTGGCTTCCTAGCAGCTACTTGTGCACACATGGACAGCTGCCCATTTGACCTTGGGCACCAACATTCATCAACTCTAAAATCCTGTATTCTACTCCAACTTCCCCTTCTGGAACACCACACACGCACAAACTGACACACGCACACACACTAATGGGGTGAAAAGAGCTCATCGCACACACACACACACACACACACACACACACACACACAAAACATTCTCTTCTCCAGTCATTTTGCCAAGTGTCTTCTATATAATCATTACCCCCCCACCACATGCATAATAGAGACTGGCTACTGCACATGTACTAGTTTTACTACTTTCGGTATTACAGTAACACTACCCGAACATTTCTACAGGTTGAATAAAAAAGGGATGTATTGTATTCCCTAAAAAGAGCAAACCACCATACCCAAAACCAACACCATCAGTGAGCACCCTGAGTAATTTGAAATGGAATTTAGTAATTCAGCACACAATTTTCCCACACATTGTACACTAATTTGTTGTAAGTATATATATGTGTGTGTATAAATATACATATACATTTATACATACACAGTACATATATATATATATATATATATATATATATATATATAAACATTGGAAAATGGAATTGAGGAAAAAATTAAACACCTCACAGAAGAATATGCAATGAATCCGACAGATACGTTAAGAAACCAACTTCAAAAGGCAAAACATTAATTAGATGCTATCCAAAATAACAGACTTTCTACAACAACAGTTAAGATACACTAACTTTGAGTACAGTAATATCCATCCATTTTCTGAGCCGCTTCTCCTCACTAGGGTCGCGGGCGTGCTGGAGCCTATCCCAGCTGTCATCGGGCAGGAGGCGGGGTACACCCTGAACTGGTTGCCAGCCAATCGCAGGGCACATAGAAACAAACAACCATTCGCACTCACAGTCATGCCTACGGGCAATTTAGAGTCTCCAATTAATGCATGTTTTTGGGATGTGGGAGGAAACCGGAGTGCCCAGAGAAAACCCACGCAGGCACGGGGAGAACATGCAAACTCCACACAAGCGGGACCGGGGATTGAACCCCGCTCCTCAGAACTGTGAGGCTGACGCTCTAACCAGTCGGCCACCGTGCCGCAAGTACAGTAATAAGTCAGGAAAAGTCCTTGCTAACCAACTTCAGCGCAATAAGGAAAATCATTAATTACAGCTATTCAAGATTCAACAGCAACTGTAAACAGTCACCGCAAGAAATAAATGTTTTTTTTTACATTATAGCATCTTATATACATCTTCGAACAACCCAGACCAAAAACAAATTGAAACTTTTATTAAAGATCTAAACATTCTTCAATTAAAGACAGCCTTAATGTTCCTTTAACCATCCCAGAATTACATAACGCATTAAAAAATATGCAATCTGGACGAGCGCCTGGCCCGGACGGAATCCCCATCGAATTCATTAATCATTTCTGGCCAATACTAGCACCTCTATTTCTCAGAACAATCAAGGAGATAAATGATAAAGGTCAAATTAGTAGCCATATGAACACAGCTTCAATTAAGTTATTACTAAAGTCAGGCAAAGACCCCACTCTCCCGGCTAATTTTCACCTGGCACTGGCAGCTGGCCCCCCCTGGGTGGCCAGTTGTCGGGGTGCATCGGTGGGGCCGGCTGACCGCCCTGGGTCCCTCGGTGTGTCCTGTCCACCGGGCTGCTCTCTGATGGACCCCCTGGGTCCGATCCCGCCCCTCGTGGGGTCCTCAGCCTCCGCAGTGCGGGCACAGCAATTACAGGACACTTCTGTCAGTCTTTGTGCATGTAAAACGGTGTCAATTCACTTGCATGTGTCCGTAGGCACACACCCCTGAGAGTCTTTCACTGGGTGCGGGGCCACTCACTTATTGCGACAAATAACTCATGAATATGGGAATTGCTTGTGTATCCCCTCACTCATACTCTCGTCCTATAGACTTTTATAATTTACATAGTCAATCCCATCCCACTTCAGTTGTACAGCCGGGTTCACAACCCTTGCCCTGCATGCTTCTTCTCCTGTCCTTGTCATGCTTCTAGCTTGTCCTGTCCTTCCCTCACAGGATGTAGCACTACAGCACCACGTAACACTCATATTTAATGTTTCATTGTTGTAGTATGTAATGATGTAGTATGTATTTTCATTGTTGTAGTATGTAATGACTTACTTTTCTCATCCTGTTTCCAATTAGTGCTTTGTCTTTTGTCTTTGTTTCTCTCTCCCCTCCAGAAACTTTGTTCTGTTAGACTGATTCTAAATAAAATTAAATTATAACACTAAGAAACCGCAGCGGAAGCTTAAAAACTCCACTGTGACACAATAAAAATGTTCCGGCACAAAAGGGATACAGATCTTCCATTCTGCTTGACCAAACAGCCGAACAGGACAACAAAAAAAAACCAAAAAAAAAAACAGAAGGTGTGACGCAGGAGACTCCGCCCACCAAAGCTCATCAAGTTTTGGAAAACAAAACACACACAGGCCGAAAAACAGGCACATAATATGGTGTGCTCTATTTTCCACAGGAGAATCTGCAAAGCTATTATATCATACACTGTACTGCACATGCACGTCCATCCATCCATTTTCTGAGCCGCTTATCCTCACAAGGGTCACAGGAGTGCTGGAGCCTATCCCAGCTATCATCGGGCAGGAGGTGGGGTACACCCTGTGGTTGCCAGCCAATTGCAGGGCACACATAAACAAACAACCATTCGCACTCACATTCACACCTAGGGGCAATTTAGAGACTTCAATTAACATACCATGCATTTTTTGGGGATGTGGGAGGAAACCGGAGTGCCCGGAGAAAACCCACGCAGGCACAGGGAGAACATGCAAACTCCACACAGATTGAACCCCGGTCCTCAGAACTGTGAGGAAGACGCTCCAACCAGTCATCCACCGTGCCGCCTGTACATGCACAGATATTTGCAAAGCAGGAATTTCTCAGTGCTTCTCCCCACATTCATATATTCAAACAACCCCAAAATATTCATTTACCAAACACCATCATTATTTCAACCAGGAGCCCAAACTCGCCTCACGCTTTCCCTTATAATAACACTGCACCTCATCATTTGCACCTTACCCGCACATCATTTTATTATTAGAAATATTTAAAGGGATGAAATTAATTTGTTTATCCTCTCTATGCTTCGAGATGAAAGGCCTGATGAATCATTCCAGTGTAGGGCTAATGGGAAAGTGGCCAGCTCTGACGGAAGATGAAGGCCATTGCAATTACTTCGTAGGTGGAAGAGCATCATATTCTATATCGCCTGACAATATATATATATATATATATATATATATATATATATATATATATATATATATATATATAATGAGCAATAACACGTTTATTCATCTGGGAGCTGGAAGACAAGAGTAATTTTACAGTCATGTTCTACTATCTTTAATACAATAAATTTCAGAGGCCTCTGGTTGCATAAGGTCAAACTGAAATGAGAATTTACCAGTAAAGATGTACAGAAACTTCATCCATTAATTTTCTGACTTTGCTGCTGACTTTGCTGAGGGTCGCCAGTCAATTGCAGGGCATACGCTACCATTCACACTGACATTCACACCCAATAACAATTTGGACTCCTTAACTGAGAAACTGTTTTTTTTAAATGTTGGAGAAAACTAGAGTTCCACACAGGAAGGCCAGAGTCAATATTCAAACCGTATAACTCAGAACTTTGAAGCAGATGTGCTCACCACTGCACTACTGTGCCAGAAGCTTGACAGTAATGCACTCATGCGAGTCAACTAATCCTGAATAGATATACAGCGACTGAAATAAGTATTTAACATGTCACCATTTTTCTCATTAAATATATTTCCAAAGGTGCTAGTCACATGGAAATTTCACCAGATGTTGGGAACAACCCAAGTAATCCATAAATACAAAGAAAGTAGAACTAATAAGCTCAGAAATTAAGTTGTAATAATGTGAAATGACACAGAGAAAAAGTATTGAACACGCCAACTGGTATTTATTTAATAATTATTTAATACTCTGTACAAAAGCCTTTGTTTGCAATGACAGCTTCAAGATGCCTCCGACGAGTCACATACATTGCTCTGGCGTCATTTGGCCCATTCCTCCACACAAGCAGTCTTCAAATCTCGAAGCTTCCGTGGGCTTCTTTTGTCCTTGAGTTTCAGTTCTTTCCATAAGTTTTCGACTGGATTCCAGTCAGGTGATTGGCTGGGCCATTCTAGCAGCTTTATTTTTTATCTTTGAAACCAGTTGAGAGTTTCTTTGACAGTATGTTTTGGATCATTAACCTGCTGAAATGTCCACCCTTGTTTAATTTTTATCATCCTCGTAGATTGCAGCAGATATTTGTCAAGAATGTCTCGGCACATTTGCCCATTCATCCTTCCTTCAATAATGTGAAGTTTACCAGTACCATTTGTTGAAAGAGAGCCCCACATCATCATGTTCCCACCTCCGAACTTCACTGTTGGTGTGGTGCTTTTAGGGTGCAGTGCCATTACTCCTCCAAACGTGGTGTGCATTATGGCGTCCAAATTTTGCTGTCGTCCGACCAGACTATATTCTCCGAGTATTTAACTGGCTCGTCCAAATGTTGTTCAGGAAACTTTAAATGAGCTTTGAGATGCTTTTTTTTTCAGCAATGAATTCTTCCGTGGTGAGCATGCATACAGGCCATGGCGGCAGAGTGCATTACTCACAGTTTCCCTTGTGACAACAGTACCTGCTTATTCGGGATCTTTTTGAAGCTCTCCACAGGTGGTCCTTGGGTCTTGGACAACTCTTCTGATTATTCTTTGCACTCCTCTATCAGAAATCTTGCGAGAAGAACCTGATCGAGGCAAATTTATGGTGGTATGATTGGCTTTCCACTTACGTATTATGACCCCAAGCTTAGATATACAGCTGTAACCAATGCCATCGTTATGTTTCGCAACAATTAGTTTGCGATGGTCTTGAGACAACTCTCTGCTCTTACCCATCATGAGATGTGTCTTGACTCACACCTTGGCAATGAGACCTTTTTGTAGGCCATCAATTAGGGCTGAACCAGCTGGTATTCATTTGCACAGACAAATGGGCTGGATTTCTGTTTGATTATTGATAGATTTGTGCCGTCTTGGTGTTCCATGCCTTTTTGCACCTCCATTTCTTCATGTGTTCAATACTTCTTCCCTGTGTCATTTCACATTTTATCACACAACGGAATTTCTGAGCTTATTTGTTCTACTTTCTTTGTATGTATGGATTACTTGGGTTGTTCCCAACATCTGGTGACATTTTCTGGTCAATAGCACCTTTCTTGAAATTCTTGAAAAAAAAAAAATTGTAGCACAACCGCTTAATGATCATATGGCAACAAGCAATCTATTAGAACTTTTTCATTCCGGATTCAGGGCAGACCACTCTACCGAAACAGCACTTACAAAAGTGACGAATTATCTTTTACTAGCTATGGACTGCGACACCTCAGTGCTGCCTCTGGTACCGGTGATCATAGCATACTACTAGACCGCCTCAAAAAACATATTGACATTAAAGGCTCAGCACTTTCTGGGTTTACATCTTATCTCTCAAAGAGGATGTGCCATGTAATTCATGGTAATGTGACCTCTGAGTATTGCAATGTCGCCTTCTTTTGCTCAGTATTTATATGCTGCCGCTTGGCAATTATCATACGCAAATATCAGATTAGCTTTCACTGTTATGCTAACGATACATGCCATTAAAACTACTGTAACTAACCCACGTGATTGCTGTAATGTGGAGTCGTTACTCTTTGAGCTTAAACAATGGATGTCCTGTAACTCTTTGCTTCTTAACCCTGAGAAAACTGAGCTATTGATTATTGGCCTTGCTAGACAGGAAATTTGTTTAAGGACACCACTATGGGTTCCATCAAAAGTACCATTAGCCAATGTGACTCAGCAAAATATCTTTGCGTAATATTGTACTCGACTCTCTCATTTCAAATGTATATTAAGAATATTACCAAAACTGTGTTTTTGTTTTGTTTTCAACTCCGCAATATTGCTAAGTTGCGGCCTGTCCTATCCTCACTAGTGATGCAGAGATCATTGTCCATGCATTTGTTATGTCTCGCCTCGACTATTGTAATGTGCTGCTTAATGTTCTTCCCATGTCTAGTAATAAAAGCCTGCAGTTAGAATGAAATGCTGCAGCAACACTTGACGTAGACAAAATGTTATCCTATTACTCCAATACTGGCAAACTTGCATTGGTTTGCGGTCCACTTCAAATGTGACTTCAAGGTTTTGTCACTTACTCATAAAATATTTCATGGCTCAGCACGCTCCTGTCTCGCTGACTTAGTGGTACCCATTAGGCTTTACACGATCAGGATTTTTGGGGCCGATCATTGATCAGCGAGTTTAAAAAAACGATGACCGATCACCGATCCGATCACACGATGGAGGAATGTGTCTATTTAAATGACCTGTTCATTTACTGTATATACTTGTGTACTTAATTGCTCCAAAAATTATATTTACAATAAATAATGTATCTTTGTTCCTCTATTTATGCCAGTGAGGCATAGTGACAGACAGAAGAAACTGAATGGTCTTCTATTAGATGGCAGGAAGTAAATACAGTCATGAATGTATCCACTTTTTGTGACATTTTTGTTTGTTGGTGTGCCGTGAGATTTTTCTATTGTAAAATATGTTCGTTGGCTCCATAAAGGTTGGAAATCACTGCTCTAGTCAGATCGTGTATTCTAATCAGTCAGGTCAAACCAACATTACAACATGACAGAAATAATGGGTGCTAACTTACTGTCATTACATTATTTTGAAATAAATTACTTCACCCACACTGAAACTTTAGAGCATGATTCGACAGAACGGAACAGATTCTGCAGCGAGCAATTTGGAAAAGATCTGAGGTGCACCACTTCCTGTGTGACGTTCCTGTGTAGGATTTTGCACCGACCGGCCGGGCCAGGTCCTGAGGCAGAGCCACTTTCCTTGAAGGCATCTACCTTTGGCACTTCATATTTTTAACTTGACTCTAATACTACTCTTAATGAACACTGTACAGCAACATACTATGTGATAAATGTTGCCCACTCCGACTTCACATCCATGGCAGCCTGGTTATCCTTAAAAGGGGATCCCTCCATCTATGTTCCCTTCTTAAGGTTTCTTTTTTCCCCAAATGGGAAAATGGGATGTCGTCAATCTTTGTCAACTGTGGGCCTGTGAAGCCTGTTGAGACTCTTTCATGATTAAGGGCTATACAAATAAAGTTTACTTTTCCTGATACACAGTATATACACAAATATGTACACCTCATTGAATATTTGCAAAAAATATATTGCTTTATATCACATGCAAACAATTATCGGCAGGGTAAGACTGAGAGAGCACAAGTCAGTAAAAATAAACCAGAAAGTCACACAATGGCCAGATTCTCTCCTTGGCCTGCCTTTGATGGGACTTACTGTGCCTGCTGTGCTGGCCCAAATTAACTTCTGAGAGGCTTTATTGACACTGTATAGAATAATCATAACAATTTTTTTTCTGCTGGATTTATATAGAGTACACTGAAAAAAAAAATGCTAAGTGCAACAGTTTTGTTTTTGCTTCCATTTTTCACTCAAATGTGCACAAATATGTTAAATCTGTTTTAGTTAGCACTACTCCTAACTCAATCCAATTAACAGGTGGAGAATATAACATGCTTATTAGACAGCATGTTTATTGCAGTGGCCTTAGGCTGTTCACTCACAAATGTGCAGTTTTCCTGTAGGGGTGGGGGCGGATTGTGGTTTACAGGAGTGGTCATAAAACCAGTGACTATCTGGTGTGACCACTATTTGCGTCGTGCATTGCAACTTATTGTATATGTAATAAAGTCATCTAGTGGTGATATATAGGCATTACTGGAATGTTGTGCAGTACATAAATAGGTGAATTTACAGTAGCGCCCTTTTGCTAAAATAAATACACTTACAAGTATGTGTTTTACATGATTGTTACCCGCCTCATGAAGTCTTATGCCCACCGCACGCAGTGCGACACAGCCGAAAGCGACTGAGGTGGACCATCGCAAGTAAATTACAGTCAACATCTCTTCGCCACACACCAAGCGATACAGCAGTGCACATTGACCGCTGCAAAGGAATAAAAGCTCCTCTGTAGCGGGTTTTGAGGCTCCTCTGTACTGTATTAGTTTCTATTGAACCACAAAAACATGCAGTTTTTAGGGATGAAGCGGATGGCCAAAAAGAGGAAACAGGCGATAATGAAGGCGAGATTGTATACGTACAGTATATTTTGAGAGGCAGTTGGCAATGATCGATCTTCCCATTCACTGATTGCACCCGTGCATTTCGGTGACAGACACGCAACGCACTTTTCTTTCTAGGCACAGGTACATTTACAATTATAAATACAGTTTACATTTTTGCAGATCACATCTTCCCACTGACAGAGCGACTCTTATGGCGTAGGGGAATGAAGTTTATGCACAGTTGGCATCATTTACTGTAAATAAGGTGAACAAAAATATATTTTTCATTTTTCATGAGCTGGACTCAAAGATCTAAAATTTTTTCGACATACACAAAAAGCCATTTCCCTCAAATATCGTTCACAAATCTGTCAAATCGGATATTTGCCTTTAGCTTCGGGCTAAGATTTTTTCATTGCAACAATGACCCGAATCACCCAAAAGGATTGATATGATAACATATATGATAAAACGAACAGAATAGAGGCAAAGGTCAATGTTTGCCTTATTGTTGTTGTTGTTATGAAAAAAAAATAAAACAATTTGCCACAAATGGGGAGTATTTATTATCTATGACGATGTGAAGATATAAAGCTCACACCTTTAGCAGTCCAAAGTGACATCCGCTAGCATGTATAAGCATACATTCACACACGTTCTAATGATCCTTGACTTTTGCAACAGCGGAATTCATGCATATAGAGTGCTAGTAAACACTGTTATAGATCATCTGAAATCAGATTACATTGAATTATTGTTGCTCACCAAACATGCTCACATTCACATGGCTTATTGAAAAGAAAAAAAGCAGAGTAACAGCAGCTGTGGTATTTAAAATATAAGTGAACCTTGCAAAATGAAACAATACATTCCGTTCTGCAAGGCTTGTATACTTCCAAGTTGTTTTGATTTTAAAATGTTTTGCACAATTTTGTCTGAGGTCACACAAGAGGATGTTTGAACCAGTTTTATTTGACTTTTGAGGCATCCAGAAAATGTTGGCTGTACTACAAATGTTACCACTCTGTTGGTGTGTTTGACTCAGGATTTAACTATCAAAACATTCAATTATTCAATTTCATAATGTTTAAACCTGACTAAAGACGGGGGGGTGGGGGGGGGGGGGGGTAACAGCCAGCTTTCATTGCTGTCGTCTTTGTCGTATACTGTATGCAGTTCCAGTAGATACAGAATGGTCACGGTTATCCACACTAGGTTAGAGCTTGCCATGAACTGGGGACATCATTTTATGGTTAATTTTTAACTTTAGAACAGGAGCCTTTCACTGTTCCAATTTCAAAGCGTCTGGCCTTTGAAGCTGGTTATCTTCTCTCAGCACTGCTTCTGTTTTTAAAATTAATAAATATATTAAGAATGTCAGCATTTTTTCCCTGCAATATGACAAGAAGGAAAATTCTGTTCATAACTGATTAGATATTTTTTTTTACTGAAGGATTATTTCTTCATACTAGTACTTTTGGTCCTGCCACATACACAAAGTACTATACAGTACATATTCACTGTATTTCTATAAATCAGAGGTGTCAAAATCATTTTTGTCGTGAACCTAAAATGGACAGATTAATGTTACAGGTAAATTACAGGTTCATCTTGAATTTCACCTGGAAACCAAATATCCCTATACCTTTTGGTGAGTGTATCATCGCCTCACCATATTATTACACATGCAGCATACCACAAAGTAATGGATAACTAGTTTTGAAATCAGAAGTCAAGGAAAATAGTTTCTTCACTTGAAAAGGGTTTGGCAACAATGAATGCTTGCAATATCTCAGCATTCATAAAAGTGTCGACACTGCAATTTGGTGCAGAGTTTACCAAGAAACATGAAGTAGATGTAGCCTACATGTGCTATAGCGGGCCACATTAAAAGATGTGCTGGGCTGGATCTGACACCACTGCCCAAAACAATATGGGACCAAAACAATTTGCTGCAATTAATGCTCAAAAGCAGTGATTCTCAACTGGTTGGTCGGGACCCAAGAGTGGGTTGTGGTCATGGAGAGCTAGCAAAAAGTTGCTTGAACAGTATTCGTTACCCACGCGGAATGTTAATGTCCTTCCCTCCTGTAGCAGTGGAACGTAGTGATGTTAAAATGAACCCGAAGCCTCAAAGCTTGTGTCAGACTTCTTGAATCACACTGCGTCGAAATGGTGCTTCGGAGCTTGCATCGTCCCCCAAATATCACGCGTATCGAGAGCTCAAACGGGATTGGTTAAGGTCATTTGATGTGACTGCTCGTTTGGCGCAAACTTGTGTATTTAGGAACCACCAAGCTATTGAAGAGCTTGGTGGTTCCTAAATAAGCCATTGAACAATTATTTTTGAATAAAAACTTGTAAAGACATCTCTGTGCCCTTTTGTTTCTGTTCACAAGTCATACCTTTATAATGAAGATGCACGCATCTTTTTAATGGCAACTTCAACTATTTAAATTAACACAAACTGACTTATGTAAATAATACATTTGACCAACATCGTATTTTATCTTGTATTGCTGAAAGATAACCAGACGTTAGTGACGCAGGTTGCTGTGACTTTTTTCCTCCACCAGATGTCACTAATGTTCTCACCGAAGCACCAAAGCTCCAAATCTGTTCCGGCACAAATTGAAGGAAAGCCTCAAAGCTTCACGAGGCTTCAGCCACACATCACAAGTGGAAAGCGACGTTGCAATTATCGGTGTAGCGGACATGCTCCCCGCAAACGGAGGTGACACAGTGACTCCCCACGGTTTGATAAATTGCATCCTTCGAAGCCGCCCTGCTGTGAGACTCCCTCAACAAGACGCTTTGGAAAAAAGTAATTAGCAGATCCCCTCGAAATCTTGGTTTACTGTCATCAAAGAGTCCTTTCATCGTTTGAACTCACAGCAGCCCAAAACAGACCGATAGACGATGGGAACAAACTATCTGTTTAATATCCAAACGTGGCGTTTGAGAGGACTGCAACCCGTGAACTCTCATCTGATGTTTAACCTAGGATCAATGTCTGTTTTAATATTTCATGAAGTCTGCAAAAATATTCCAAATGTATGCCTTGATGTAAGCCTCTCGAAAAGTTGCCGTTCGGCGACCAGCCAAGCGTGAGTCCTCCGAAGTTGCGAGCGGATCCAGGAAAGCAGGCGGGGAGAGAGACGGTCCTATTCTCCCAAGAAGGCGTGACGCACAACAGTTGTTCTTCTTCTGCCTTTTTTGCTTTCGTTTCATTTTTCTACATGTTTTTCACCCACCACCTTGAGCCTACAGTCGTGAGTAGACGCAGCAAAACCTTGGCCAGACTGTAGAATATTGGTGCCTAATCATTTCGGGGAAATTACTAGCTTCAGACAAAATCTCAACTTTCTCCTCTCTCTCTCTCACTCCCGTCCGCGCTGGATGCAGTAAATGCTCCTTCTTTTTATCATTATTAGTATTATTTTCTTTCGTTAGTTAGACCCCTCTATGTGTTTCCATCTAGATCCCTTGTAGATGTCATTAAATATACCATAAAATTACACTCTTGGTTGTATTTCGTGTGTGTTCTGAGTTTAAGTAAACCTCTGTCATCTAGAACCCAAAATTTAATAACGCGTAGCAACCTTCAAATTACGAGACTGACAAAAAGGTTTGTCGTCCCTTTCCCGAAATTTCATACCTATAAAATGTGACGTGGTGCCCCTTTACGAGACATATTAGTTTGATTTTAACAATTAAACTTAAAATTACGGTGAACCGGAAGTAACGCTAGCGTCGCTTCCGGCTTATTCTTTTCTCCTAAATGAATTACATTTTTATTCACCCAATATACGCTACATAGGCAAATGCAGGTGACAGGGTGACAACAGTTGAGAACACTGCAATGGCAGTATTTGTATTTGGAATTTAAGAGTTATAGTATCAGAAGTTAAACAACAACAACAAAATTAACATATGTATATTTATTTTTAACACATATAACACATTAACATATAGCAATGCGCTACATTTACTGCATTATCTACTTGAGTTAACTTTTTATGATGCCGGTTTTTAATCCAGTGCCACTTGAGGGATTGAAAGTAACAGGCATTCTATGCTGGTTTTCTCCAGATTCTCTGAATTTTTTGTCACTACTGCGTAAACATGCAACAAGTTCAAACCCAAAGCAAACACCACAAACTGAGCAGATTTAACAGAATGTACTAAACAAAAGCTGCATGGAAGCATGAGAATGAAAACAACAAGAAGCGCCATGACAAATGGTCGACATGGAAAACAAAAATACCAGAAGAACAAACTAGAAGAGGTGGACAGAGTGCCACAGGAGGAAGTTGCAGTACAAGAGGACAAACAAAAATTCAAAAACCTACACAAGGTTGAGCAAGAAAACGAGAATAGAAAACACGAGAGGTACTACCCAGGGGACTCCGCCCACCAATCACCGCTGATAAAACTGCAACACAAAGAAAAAACAACCAGCAGACGGCAAAACAAAACAGGATATGACACTTTGGATGATATTATGGACTGTAGACGATGAAATCCCTAAATTAGTGATGTTAGGAGATGTGCCGAGTCTTCGAAGCGTGTGCCGGGCAATAGAGGGAGCGTTTCCACAAAACGTGTATTGAGGCTTGCTTCATTTAGTGAAGGAGCCGGAAATGATGATGACCGTGACCGATTCGGGAAGTGCTTCAGATTTTGCCGTGAGGGAAACTCGAAACTTGTGGGTTTTTTTTTCAACTATATATGTTTGCAGTCAGCTCAGAGTTTGGATAAATATATGTTGGAAAGGATTTGCAAATCACTGTATTCTGTTTTTACTTAAGTTTTACACAACGTCTCAACTTCATTGGAATTGGGGTTTGTATATATTACAAAAATAATGCAATGTATTATGCAGTTAAGGATAATAATGCTCAGTTTTGCATATACATTTAATATAATGTACGTCCTCTTAAGATGAGACAGCCCAGCGATCTTGATATAAAATGATTCTAAGAGTTAAACCTTTTGAATCATGTGATAAAATTAAGACATTTGCACCAAGCTACTGCAGCACATCCCCATCTCAAAATGTGATCCATGGATGGCCAGCGCTTAGGCTGCTATTGTGTTTTATTATGGGCTTGATGAGCATCATTATGATTTTGCTACCATTCATCGGCAGCTTTTCCATTATCATTAGGCGGATTTGTGACGGAAAGCTCCAAAATACAAATATGGCTATTCAAATGAAAATAACACAGCCTTTGAGAATAATTTCGCAGGACTGTTGTTTACGCTCACATAACTGTTTATAGATACATCACGTATGGATTGTTTTCATTTACCAATCATGAATGTAATAAATAATCCATTAAAAGATGGCAGAGGGATGGGTATTATTTATTTGAATTATATTTTAAAAAAACAACTTTTCTGTCAATAATTTCAATTAAGATATTGGTAATTTGGTAGCTATTTTATTTATTTGTGTTTTTACTGTCACAATTAGGGTTGTCGAAGGCGAGGAAGGCAAGGCAAAAATAGGAGGCAAGCCAGGAGTGCAGGAGTCTTGAAAATATTTAATTCCAAATCAAAGGTAAACAAGGGTCATGGTTAAACCAAACTAAACAAAGTTCCACAACAGATAAAGTAACAAGGAAACTCTTGAATAAACCTAAAACTGGAACCAAACTATGACTGATGACTAAGACGTGGAACAGACAGGGACAATGACACCTGACAATGACATACCGCAATGACATTGAACCGACGAGAACTGAAAGAAACCAGGGAATTAATACAAACAGTTTGACGAGACAACGAGGAACACCTGGACAAGACACAAGTGGCATCCTGCCCTTTCGATTGACCTTAACGATGACTTCGGCTGGAAACTTTTCTTTAGACAGCGTCTTCCTCTAAAAAATCACCATAGGTGGCAGTTTCTGTCCATTACCATGGCAACCGAGCACAACAGTAAAAGCCGACTTGTCGTGCCCCGTTGTGCGTATCGCTACCGTGGCGGTTCACCGGGATGTCGAAAGTGAGCAAAAGTGAGCGGCACCTCGTCCATGTTGGTGATGTGGTTGGGCTGGATGTGTTTGTCAGTAAACTTTTTTTACTGCAGAAGGAGCGGAAGATGGCCAGCTTTTCCTTGTAATCCGCCGGAACTTGCTGCGCCACAGTAGTCCTTGGCCGGATGGATAGATGGCGGCGTTTCATAAAACGAAAGGACCAAGTCGAACCTCCTTGAAAATGTTCGATTTTAATTTCTTCTGCAAGCGTTATTGCCCTCAGTCGAACGGTGACTGTCGAGATGTTCTTTGCTCATTAATCTATTGCTCGAGTTGCTCTTCCAACTCGGGCCACCTCGCCTTGTTTCCACGGAAACTCGGCTTCGTCTTCTTGACTTGGCGAAGCTCGTTTTCCTGCTTTCTCCACTTGCGAACCGTGGATTCGTCGATCTTGAATTCTCTCGCGGCTGCTCGATTCCCATGTTCCTCCGCGTAACTGACAGCTTGCAGTTTAAACTGTGCTTCGTAAGCGTGTCTCTTCGCAGGTGCCATGTTCGGGGGTCCTTAGCCAAACCGATGCACATACCGGAACTATATACCTACTTTCCTCACCCTTCCCTCTTTACGTCCGCATGCTGTCCTCAGTCGCATCCGCCTTTCCTCTATATAGGCAGCGTGTCGGCAGGAAATGCTCCCAGTCAGTCAAGCGGAGCGCTCATTAAAGTCACACAACAACATTTACAGATTTTGGAACTCGGTTCACACATAAGGCGCATTATAAGGCGCCCCGTCCATTTTGGAGAAAATGTAAGACTTTTAAGTGCACCTTATGGTTGCGAAAATACGGTACACTGCAGTGTTTTTGCAGTCGTTACATTTACAAAACATTTATTCAGTAACAGGGAAATTTGTTTCGTACAACAATAATTTCTTTTTCTTTCTGAATTTCAAAGAGTAAGAGTAAAATGAAACATCTGCCCTTGGTGGCCAAGATGAGTCTCCGTGACACATTTAACTTATAAATTATAGCAAGAGAAAGTAATACGTATTGAGTTGGAATGGATCAGTGAGGCGACACATTAGTTTTTTTGGCCTAGTTTCCCTCCAGCTTGTTAAAAGCAATTGTCTGGACAATCTGTCACCCAGCTTGGAAGCGGTTCCCCAATGAGGCCTGTGACACACACACACACACACACACACACACACACACCACTGACCACCCATCCTCAAGCTAAACAAATGAAACAAAGTGGAGCAAACTGCAATGACAAAAGTGTTTGCTTAGTTTAGTAACGTTGAGCTCTGTCTCCCCATGCTCCCTTTACATACAATGTCATAAACAAAAATTCAATAATATTCAATGCTCTTTTCTGCCTGAGAGAAAAGGCCATTTCTATCTGACATACGTTGGCAGTTTTTACTTTAGCCTTTGACGAAAAACCCCACAGACAACAGATCCCTAGCACAAATTAAGCCTCTTACATAGTCCCCTTTAGCTGACAGGATCAACTAACACCATATTTGATTGTCAGAAGCCCAAAGAAAGCAGTGTTCCCCTTTGCCTTGGAGAATTAAGAAATAACATATTGTCAACTAAAAGCTTCTGGCAATTTTGCCCTTCACTTTAAATGATTATCGCACTGGCTACATTATTCTTGGTACTTCAATTGTACTTTATTTCTTTGTAGGAGTCAAATGGTATGATTTTTATTTGCTGTTCTACCAGTGTGGATAAAACGGAATACACTGGGAACATGTAACGCATGTATACAGGTTAAGAGTCATCATATAATTTTTTATTTAACTTAAATAGTCTATGAGTATTAATGTTAAAACAGTAAAAGAAAACATTTTATAAGCATTTCCGATTACTAAAATGGAATATTATGAGATGAAATAAAATATACATGACAAATAATTTAATTTTGTGGTAGATTAAGTATTTAACTAACACGCATCCAAACCAGCTACCGTCATTCATTTCCACAGTTAAGACAAATCTGTCATTTTTTCCTTTTTTTTTTTTTCCAGTTAAAACCATATTAACTGTGCGCCTACTTTTGTCTTTGGTCCGCATGGGGAAAAAACATCATCATAACATTTATGTCTGTTAGGTCTACGAAATGAGCTTTGAATACGTACCCTACCCCGAACATCAAGCAAGTACAAAGTAATTGAGTGCTGTTATATGCCTAAGAGTGTGTGTGTGTGTGTGTGTGCGCACGCGTGCGTGCGCATGTATGGATGATTGAGCCAATTGAAACAATTAGAAAACAGTTATGTTTTGTAATTATTAGAATTATGGAAATAGTGAAACGAGAGAGTGTACTGTGTACACACGTTACGTTGCATGAGAAACAAAGATTCAGAGAGTCAGTGCAAATCTATGACAGGTAAATGGGATTAAAATGAAATACTGTACGTTCAGCAGAGCACACATCAGACACTTTAGATGAGAACATCTTTTTTTTTTTCTGGCATGCCGCCTTTTTGTCGGCAGGTCCCAGCACAAGCACAATCCAATCAGAACCAACAAAAATGCATTTTCAGAGATAATTGTACTCAGTGTTAATTAGCCACGAGGCATTCATTTTAAATAATATTGCCCGTATAGGTGAATGTGAATGCGAATGGTTGTCTGTTTGTGTGGTCTGCGATTGGCCGGTGACCAGTTCAGGGTGTACCCCGCCTCTCGCCCGAAGATAGCTGGGATAGGCTGATCTATAGTTTTAATCCACCTTTTAGAGGAAATATCTAACGGTCCTGAAGATGCGTACATTCATAATTAAGAAAAGTCATCAAAATCAATTTTATGTAATTAGTTATATGACTTGGAGAAAGTAATTGAAATACGCTAGTTACACTACTATTACATTTTCAACAGGGTAACTTGTAATTGTAACCAACTACATTTCCAAAGTAATCTTCCCAACACTGTTCATTTGTGCAGGTATACTAATATTCGGTATAATATAAATGACCAACTTTTTGATAGTTGGTGCTGTATCAGTATTATAACTTATGATTTGAGTGATGCCAAAACACACACACACACACACACACACACCAGCTAGAACATTGGTACACACACATGCATGGACACTGTGAAACACAGCCCCCATGCTCCAGTACCTTTATAGCGCAACGAGTGTGTTGGTTGTGTCCTCATCTCTCCTT
Organism: Phycodurus eques; assembly: GCF_024500275.1. Lineage (NCBI taxonomy): Eukaryota > Metazoa > Chordata > Actinopteri > Syngnathiformes > Syngnathidae > Phycodurus > Phycodurus eques. Next base: position 14,311,095 of record NC_084545.1, on the reverse strand, counting down.
GTCTCTGTTGTAGTTAATGGCTTCTGCCTAATGTCTCCATAAGCTCTATTGAGAGGAATGAAAGCCAGGTAACACTACAGGCCTCATCACATTTCTGCCTCCCTCTGCTAAACTGCGCTACACTACTACCCGGAGTAATTATCTCTACACAGGGAAGAAATTCAATCTGCGCGCACGTGTGTGTGTGCATACGTGCGCGTGTGCATGCGTGCATATGTTTGCGTAGGACATTAGCTCAAGGGCCTGTATTTATGAGAAAATATGTGTATTAGCTTTCGCGACAATTCAGTTAGTGATTCTATTTATTGAGGGAATATACAGATTAACTGAAGGTAAACATTTAAATAGCAAAGGCGATAAGGGTATATATATATATATATATATATATATATATATATATATATGTTTGAATTCTTCCTGATCTGGTTAATAAAGTTCAGAACATTATGGGTCTGATGCATGCAAAAGTGGGCAAACTTGATTGGGAACATAAACAGATATGAGAGCTGATCTACTAACCGGGTACATCCCGGTTGTCCCAGTTGGACATCCCCGGAAGATAAGATTAATGCCCAAGCCACACCAGCTGCATCCTCTCCATGTGGAGGAGCATCAGCTCTTCTCCGAGACCCCCTCCCAGATGCCCAAACTCCTCACACTTTCTCCAAGGGTGAACCCAGACACTCTACAACAAAAGCTAATTTCCATAATATCCATGACCTTGTCTTTCAGGTCACTACCCAAATCTTATGACCATAGGTGAGGATGGAAACGTACGGTAGACGGACCTGCAAATCGAGAGATTTACCACTTGGTCCACTACAGTGGCAGCATTATAACAGACACAGCCGTGATTGGTCTGTGAATCTCATGGACCATCCTACCCTAATTGAACCAAGAGATACAGTAAACAGTTCCTTACCTGAGGCTGGATTTCCCTTCAGACCTAACGGAAGGTATTGTATTTAAAATTCCTAATTATACACACCAAGCAGTTGACAGACAGTTGTATTAACAAAGGCACTGTCGTTAAAGAAAATAAAAAACAAAAATGTGAGCCGGTCTCCGTGTGATGGACAACAGAAAAAAAGAAGACCGTACATGATATCTGCAGTTCAGTTGGCGGTGACGGCTGCGTTGGCATTTTTCCTGTCATCTTAGAAATGGAACCAGACGGGGACGGATGTGAACGCCTTCTCGTTTCACTCATCTATCCTCGGCATTAGCAATGACACATAGCCCCTCAAGTGTGCATGGTTTTGATTTTACACTGACAGGAAGTTCTTAATGTAATCCAGGTTCACATTTTGGAAATGGGTTATTCCTGAACCCTTGTCTTCCAGTGATAGAAAGTTTAATGTGGGGATCTTTATGTGGTCAAAGGCCAACACGTTCTTACTGTATATGATGAAGCTTTATCAACATGACTATTTGTGGTACTTGAAAAAAAGGGCTGGACCAGTTACCCGGAATTACAGAATAAATGATCAATTTGAGGCCGCTGTCTTGCAGCTGACAAAAAAATCATTTTATCACAGAAGAGCAGGAGGGAGAATCTTCCAGAGTGCTGTTGATACCCTGATCACTGCATTGTAGAAAATTTTGAGTATCTATTAATTATAGACTGCTAAACTAGAATAAATGATAAATTTGAGGCCGCTGTCTTGCAGCTGACGAAAAAATTATTTTATCACAGAAGAGCCGCAGGGAGAATCTTCCAGAGTGCTGTTGATAGCCTGATCACCGCAGGGTAGAAAATGTTGAGTATCTATTAACTATAGAGTGCTAAACTAGAATATAATGTACGATCACTGCCTGGAGATGGGACATAGCGCTCCTGTTGGATCCTTTATATTGTTGTCAGGCCTATGGTGACATGGAGGAACAGGGGAAGTTTGATTGCTGTATACTGCATCATAAGACAAGTGCAGGGGACATCAACAGGGGGTTTAGCCTTGTAATACCTGCGGCTTGGACAAGATCTGAATCCCTGGTGAGAAAAGGCTGGATTTGACAGATGTTATAAATCTCTTCAGTCACTGTGCCAAACGGAAGTTGCTGGTGGTCACGCCGGGAATCTCAACAGAGAAGGACAAGGGTCAGGAAAGTCTACTTATCACGTAGACTATCCTGACCCTTATCACGTCCTCATGACTGATAGAGGGCTATGACATCACTGTCAGTAGCCCTATTTTGTCGATTGAATCCTCGTCCTCTATGAATGAATGATCCATTTTTATTTGTTTATTTTTATGGCTGTTGTATATGTTTCATATGGTTGACAATTCTCCAAAAAATATTGCATATGTGCTGTTTTTTTTAAAGCTTTGACTTTAAACGAGAAACAACTAAGTATTTTCAAACTACTATACTATACTATACTATAGGATATAGTGTTGCAGATACTGGTGGTAAGAAATTGGCTGCGCCTGTATTTTCATTAGGGTTGGAAATCTCTGGCACGAGGCCGATTCAATAAATATCTAGATACACAGGTAGCGATTCAATTAAAAAGAAAAACATATCTTTACGGGCAATACGATTCGATATGATTCGATTCAGTATGGGAGTGATACGATTCTCGATTCGGTCCAGAAAATTTTTTATAGTTAACATTTGCACATGTGCTCATCATAAAGAACGTTGACTTGACTTAACCCAATTCTATAAAATGACATTTTTCTCACCTTGTTTTCAAACATCCACAGTAAAAGACCACTTAACCCTGAGCATTGTAGCTTTATGGCACTGTAAAATATAAATATATTATTTAAATATCTAATTAATTATTTAAATAGACTACAACAATACAATTATTTTGAAGATATTCTCTCCACAAACAATATTTAAAGGACCATGGGGGGTCTCGCACACCGTACCATTCAGGCTTGGACTGCCACTGCACACACGCACTGCTTTTGTTTTTTGTTTTGTGGTTTTTTTCCCTGCTGCTTGCTGAGTGCTGACTGACGTTTTGAACTTTAAAGTCGTGATAACTAGCTTAGTTTAACTGCCGATTGTTGTCTCAGTTTCGGGACATACCTGGCTTTGTGTCTTCTCGCTAGTTTCTGATGTCATTGATCGGCTCCGCAAAAGACATTTACCGGGTCAGACTACAAGAGAAATTTGGTCTTTCACAATTGCACTATGTCAGACTACTGCAATAAAATCTTGTATTCCGATACCACCGCATTCCGTCTTTTACAATCACTGGGCTTTATCTTTTCAACTCAAACGCGATCGGATACACACGTTACAAAGGCCACGACAACAACAATCGATCGCGTCGTGTGTATTATAAGAACAAAATGTGGGGGAAAGGTGTGGTGGCGGTCACCGGTGCTCGGGAGAGGACTTTAATTCAAGGCTTGCTTGAGGTATGTTCACATACTTATAAGACGATACGGTTCGCAAGCAGGCAGCAAAACGTAATGTAGCCTAGCAAGCTAGTGCTAGCACAAACGGTTGTAGCGGCATTCTGTCGAATCATGCTCTAAAGTCTGCGTGTGTGAAGTCATTTAATTACAAAAAAGTAATTTAATTACAATGTCTTACCACCCATTATTTCTGTCATGTTGTAATGTTGGTTTGACCTGACTAATTAGAATACATGACCTTAAAAGATATTTTTGAAGATACGCAGAAAACAGTACACAAGTATATACAGTAAATGAACAAGTCATTTAAATAGACACATTGCTCCATCTTGTGATCGGTTATCGTTTTTTTTTTTTTTTAAACTCGCTGATCGGTGATCGAACCCAAAGATCCTGATCATGTGAAGCCTTGTACCGACTTTTGCCATATTGTCTGCATGTATACAATCTGCGGCGCACATTTCGCCACCAGCCCCAGTCTCTACGGCGGACTTGAGATAAGGTACGTAACGTGACATCGCATTCAGTGTTTACAACTGAGGGAATGCTACTTTGCTATCGCTGTGACCACAAAAGTAGCTTAACTACTGAAAAGCTATTTGATGTTGAAATAGTGACGCTACGGAGAAATGTAGTTAAGCTAGTATCCAGCACTGTTACGTTCGGTTGAAAACATAAAATTACCTGTGGAGCACAGCGCGAGACCTCTCGCGCCTGTTTTACGAGATGAAAAGCTAACGCCTCAGGCAACCGATTCCTAGCCTCGCGATATCCGGTCCGCAGCCCTACAACCGATGTATCTAAGGATTACTGCCGGATTTTGTATAGATAACAGAATCCGCTACCGATACAGACGTATGTCTCGCCTTTACGAACGGATATCCGGTCACATCGGTTTATCGTTCCCAACCCTAATTTTCATACAGATTATGTTCATGTATTGTCTTCAACTTGCTTCTCCCTAAGGGTCTTCATAAAATGGTTAAACACAATTAACTTGATGGAAACCAAAACACTGAATTTCAATATCAAGTCAGAATTATGACAAACAGCCACATCAGTGGATTAATTTGACTAATCCCTTACTTGGTGGAAAGTATCTAAAATAGCAAGGAGCACCGCATGTAAACTTTAAACTTTTATCTCTTCCAATTCCCACTTGGACGTTTTCTTAATGCTTTCTAATATCCTTCTACTTCTGAGGAGGAGGGATTGGTGCTGCCTCAGCAGCAGTCAGACAAAAGCAGTGAGGGACATGGAGAGAGATTCAGGGGCTTAGTGTCTATGCCAGGATGACCCCATATTGCTCCAAAGGCAGAAGGGACTAAAAAAAGCACCCATCACGGAGGGTGCTGAGCGCATATATTATATGAATTTCTTACAGACAGAGACCACCCTCAACCCGCAACTTCACATCATTTCCCACTTGTTCACTCTAATTCCTTCTATCCCTCCTCCTATATAATATACTTTACCATAGGATGTTCAGCTCCTCAAATCGATTTAATGGTCATGATAAATGCAATATTGCGTGTGCATCTTATATCGAGAATGAGTCAAAGAAAAAAGTAAATTTTTGTGCGTGAGGAGGGAAGAAAAAATTAAAAAAAATCAAGACATGATGTGTCAAAGTGTTTCAGAAAACCAAGCGCAGTCAGTAATTACTCATCACTGTAAATGCTAATGTGGCATCATGACTGCTTGACTGATTCCCAGATGGGATTTTAAAAGTTGCCAGCTTCTAATTCAATTATTTTTTAACCCACCAAGCTGCAAATCTCTTTGAGTCTGTTTTTGTGTGTGTCCATGTATCCAGTTTGTCCAATGCCCTTGGCTGTCAGTGCTCAAATTAATAATCTCTTGCTGTTTGAAGGCAAGACTAGTGATATGCAGTATTGAAATATTGATAACTCTGATACCATGTATTTTTGCCCTAAAATTGATTCTCAAATGAAAATATCAAATCTTTTGATACTACAGTCATTTGCGGTGATGTATACAGTGTGAGGCTCGAAATATTTTTCTTTCCTTTTGAGGAGCAGTTTTGCTCATCATTTCTTCATTTGAGGAGCAACTTTTTAATTTTGAGAAGCAATTTTCTTTCAGGTTTATCACAGAGCCCCAAATCAGGGGTTTTGTTAAACAATAAAAGTATGACACTATATTGGGTGAATGGAATGTAGGGCTGCAGCTATCGTATATCTTAGTTCTCAGGTATCCTCCGAAACCCTCTTCAGTTTGTGTACATAACCCACTTTTTACCTGTTATTCCTCTCTGACCACATTTGCCATGTTTTTCACCTATATGGCTCAAAGTGTAGCCACTTACAGATCAAATGGTAGTATACTGGCAACAAAATGCCACAATCCAAAGAAATTCAAGACCATATGAGAAATAAAGTAACTGACATCCATCTCTGGAAAGGTTTACAAAGCCATTTTTAAAGCTTTAGGACTCCAGCGAACCGCAGTGAGAGCCATTATCCACAAATGGCGAAAACCATGGAACAGTGGTGAACCTTCCCAAGAGTGGCTGGCTTACAAAAATTACCATTTTCCATAATAATTAGTTCCTCTGTATTGAAACATGTACTATACTGAAACATACTCTTTTGAAACAATGCATCTGTATATTGTTAAGATGGCAAATAATGTATAGTGATGTCTGTAACCTATATTTTTATGAACATTAGTGGGTGAGGAGCCGAAATGTTTAATGGTAAATGTGATGTTTGACAGCAATATGAGCATCCATTTTAAAGAAAAATTTAAAAAGATGAGTCCAGACCAAATAAAATCCATAAAAATAGAGCAGTAATGTTTGATATTGAGCTTGAGACTGCTCTCTATAAAGTGCTGAGTTTCAAGTTTGGACAACCCAACTCAAACCAAAAGAGGCTACAACCAGAACTTTGGTTAAAAAAAAAAGATTTATTTCTGAAAAGGATCAAAAGAGGTTCACACAATGACTGAGCTGTACTGAATGTTCTACTGCTTGCTAATTAATTGTTTAGCACAATGATTTCCCAGAAAAATAAAAAAAAAACAAATCTCTAATGATATAATAGAAATAGGGCTCAGCAATTGACAAGTTAACAGAGTTTGAAGTGCGTAAGAAATGAAAACGGTAATAAAGAGATTCATTCATTCATTCATCTTCGCAGGGCACATATAAACAAACAACCATTCGCACACACATTCACACCTACAGGCAATTTAGAGTCTTTAATCAACCTACCATGCATGTTTTTGGGATGTGGGAGGAAACTGGAGTACCCGGAGAAAACCCACACAGTCACGGAGAGAACAGTTTCCACCCAGGCGGGGCCGGGATTTGAACCCCAGTCCTCAGAACTGTGAGGCAGATGTGTTAACCAGTCGGTCACCATGCCGCCGAAATAAAGAGATGTTTAAAAAAAAAAAAAAAAAAAAAAAAAGGTGATGGTTGACTTGGGGGTAGAAAGCACACCTGAAGTGTTAAAGCACATTTTCCTTTCAGTGAAGCAGACATGGATGTATTATGGTGCAGTAAATGTGTCTGCACTCCAGGAGTAAAGTAGTTTCTTTCATCGAGACTTTCAGTTTCTTAGGCTGTTCGAGGTGCCCAATTCCAATTTAGTGCATGCATTCAGTTTTTCTCTGCATACATTTATTTTCAAATGACCCATACCTGATTATGTTACAGAAGAGTGGAAGCTGTAACAGCTTCAAGTGAGAGATCAACTCAATGTTTAACAACCCCAATTCCACGTTGCGATGTTGTGTTAAACATAAATAGAAACAGAATACAATGATTTGCAAATCATCTTCGTGTTAACTATAAAATAATAATTATAATAATTATTATAAGACTGCTTCTTAAAAATATCACATTATTAAATGAAACTGTAATAGGAAAACTGAGTGATACCTTTTTTTAAAACCAAAATTTACTTCTCTTTACTCAATGTGGAACATTGTGGCTTCGTGACAGGAGCAAGAAGGCTGGTGCAAGTCTAACAATGGCGCTTGAAACTCGCTTGTAGGGTGGCTGCTGCCAGTGTGGATTTGTGATGGGAACTTGGCTGGTTCAGCTGGAGCTGAGAAACACAGAGAAGGCAGTGGGATTTGAAACTATGCTTGCCAGACAGCACCTTTGTCACCACCCGAGCAGAGCATAATATGTAGTCGACTAAAAGTGTTGTCACATACAAACCCCAATTCCAATTAAGTTGCAACATTGTGTAAAAAGAGAATAAAAATAGAATACAACGATTTGCAAATCCTTTTCAATGTGTATTCAACAAACGACACTACAAAGAAAAGTTATTTAATGTTCAAAGCGATAAACACTGTGTTTTTTTTTGCAAATATTCACTCATTTTGAATTTGATGCTTGAAACGTGTTCCAAAAAAGCTGGGACAGGGGCATGTGTGACATCACCTTTCCTTATAACAACAATCAAAAAGCATTTGGGAACAAAGTTGAAGCACTCATTGGTGGCATTGGTGGACACTCATTGTTGAAGCTTTGTAGGTGGAATTCTTTCCTATTCCTGCTTAATGTACAACATAATTTGCTCAAAGGTCCTGGGTCTCCGTTGTTGTATTTTGCACTTTATAATGCGCCACACATTTTCAATCGGAGACAGGTGTGTTCCGCTCGCAGGCCAGTCTCGTACTAACACTCTTTTACTACAACGTACAAAGCAATGTTGTAACACATGCAGAATGTGACTTGGCAGTGTCTTGCTGAAATAAGCAGGGATGTCCCTGAAAAAGATGTTGCTTGGATGGCAGCATATATTGCTCCAAATGTACCTATGTACCTTTCAGCATCAATGATGCCTTCACAGGTGTGCAAGTTACCAATGCCATGGGAACTAACACACCCCCATACCATCACAGATCCTGGCTTTTGAACTTCGCGCTGATAACAATCTAGATGGTCCTTTTGCTCTTTGGCCCCGAGGACACATCAATCACTTCCAAAAACAATTTGAAAAGTGAACTTGTCAGACCACATTTCCAAAAACTATTTGAAATGTGGACACGTCAGACCACAGCACACTTTTTCACTTTGTGTCAGTCCATCTCAGATGAGCTCGGGCCTAGAGAAGCTGGCGGCGTTACTGAATATTGTTGATATATGGCTTTGGCTTTGCATGGTAGAGTTTCAACTTGCATTTGTAGATGTTAACTGACAATGGGTTTCTGAAGTGTTCCTGGTTATCAGCGTTGTCGCTTACATGCAGCGATTTCTTCAGATTCTCTGAATCTTTTGATGATATTATGGAGCATGGATGATGAAAACACTAAACTCCTTGCAATTGTATGTTAAGAATTGTTGTTCTTAAACTGTTGAACTATTTACTCATGTTCACTAAGTGTTGAATCTCACCCATCCTTGTTTGTGAACAACTAAGCATTTCGGCGATGCTCCTTTTATCCCCGATCATGACACTCACCTGTTTCCAGTTCACCTGTAGAATGTGTCAAACAGGTGTGTTTTTAGCATTCTTCAACTTTCCCAGGCTTTTGTTGCACCTATTCCGGATTTTTTGGAACGTGTTGCCAGGCATCAAATTCAAAATGACAGAATATTTGCAAAAAAAACAACAATGTTCATCAGTTTGCACAATAAAATATAGTGAATACAATTGAATATAGGTTGAAAAAGATTTGCAAGTCATTCTATTCTGTTTTTATTTACATTTTACAAAATGTCCCAACTTCATTGGAATTGGGGTTTGTATTTACGTCAAATTATCTACCTCCACGTAGCTGACATGGCTCCTACCCTGAAGCTACAGTACCTGTATACGACAGGCTGGTGAAGTTGTATCAGTGTCGTTTTTACAAGTACTGAGAGGTAGTATAGCGGCACCGGTATCGGTGCATCGCTTGATTCTATATTTGAGTATTGGATATTTCCTTAAAATTAGAAGTCTTTCCCACCAAATATGTTCTCATAGAGAGGGAAGTGTGATGCACATCAAAATGTTGTACTCGAGTATTGGATTTTTCCTTAAAATTGGAAGTCTTTCCCACCAAGATACTTTCTCAGCGAGAGAGAAGTGTGATGCACATCAAAATGTTGTTACCTGACTTGTTTGTTTCCCATTTCTGCCTTTTTAAATCTCACAAATGTATATCGCGCACCTGTTATCTGCTGTGCGCTCTCAATATGTCACCCATCTGTTATGAGGCCAAATATGAGAGAGAAATCTTTCATTACTTGGGAACTGTTTTCAATATAATATATGTTTATATATTTTTTCCTCCTTACACCCAGTTGGAGCATGATATATGCGTGGTGCTGACAGCAGCAATGCTTCATATTTAAAATCGGCAAATAATCTGCCTTCATTGCTTATTTTTGTTGTTTTTTCGACCTTTCGAGTGGATGTTATGAAATTATTTGGTTTTCTTCTTCAAGCATTTCAATGTTAGTCTTGGGGATTAATGATGCCATATATCAAGTTTGGACGAAGAAAAAAAACCCTCTATTTTTAAGTCATTTTTTCAGTGTAAAGAAATTATATTGGGTGATTTTAGTTCCTCTGAATATCTTTTTTTAGTTAAAGGTGACCCAAAGGTTATTGTTTTAAGAATTTAGAAGTGTCCAAGATAAAATAGAAAATTTATGGAGGACTTTTCAGAACTACTGTCAGTTATTTGTACTGACTACAACGATTTTGTCATAACGAGAGACTTTAACGTTCATGTTGACAATAACACGGAAAAATCTAAAGAACTCTGCTATACTAGACACATTTGTCCTCTCTCAACATATTAAGAGTCCAACCAACACTCAAGGTCACATCTTAGACCTGGTCATCTCTAAGGATCTATCTATTGACATTAAGGATATGGCTATTTCGGACCATGTTTGTGTATTCTTTGAATTACAGATTCTTTCAAAAGTTCAGACAACCTCTATGTCTATTAAGAAATGGTACATAAATGAGAGTACCGCCACTAAGTTTATGGAGACCATTGCTGTGCCCCTGTAAAATCTCAAATGTCATGAAGGCTGTCGCTCCTATTAAAACTAAGACAATCTTGAGGTGACTTAGAACACCGTGGAGGAGGACAATGATGGTAAAGACCTCTAAATCAAAGCGTAGGAAAGCAGAACGTAGGTGGAGAAAAACTCAACTCCGAATTGACGATGACCTCTACAGACAAAGTCTTTGTAATTTTACCCAAGAGTTAGTCAGGGCTAGACACCAACACCTTTCTGAAATAATCACTAAGAACTTCAACAATAGCCAAGATTGTTGAGAAAGTTATTTTTAACCAACTCAGCAATTTCTTGAACTTAAAAGGACTTTTTGACAAATTTCTATCAGGGTTCCGAACTCATCACAGTACAGAATCTGCTTTTATCAAAGTGCTACATGATATAAGGTTGAATATTGACGAGGGAAAGGTGTCAATTCTGGTCTTGTTGGACCTCAGTGCGGCATTTGATACGGTAGATCATAATATACTGCTGAACAGGTTGGAAACATGGGTATGACTAAATGGAACAGTCCTTCAATGGTTCAGGTCCTACCTGGAGGAAAGGAGTTATTTTGTAACCATTGGAAGGGTTCAATCTCATTGAATGGCAACAACCTATGGGGTCCCTCAAGGGTCAGTACTTGGACCCCTCCTGTTCAGCCTGTATATGCTACCCTTGGGTCAAATTCTTCAGAACTTTAACTTTGACTATCATAGCTATGCAGATGGCACACAGTTATATCTAACTGGGTCTCCGGATGACTACAGTTCAATTGAGATGTTGTGTCACTGTCTAAAACAGATAAATAGCTGGATGAGCAAATATTTCCTTCAATTAAACCACAACAAAACTGAGATAATTGTTTTTGGCCAAAAGGAAAAGAGGATTGCTGTGAGTAAATACCTGGAGTCACTCTCTTTAAAAAACAAAGACCAAGTCCGAAACCTTGGTGTTCTGATAGATTCCGACCTGACTTTCAATAGTCATATCAAATCAATTACTAAAACTGCCTTCTACCATTTGAAGAACATATCCAGAGTGAAGGCTTGCATGTGTCAAGCAGACCAGGAGAAGCTCATCCATGCTTTTATCTCAAGGAGACTTGACTATTGTAATGGTCTTCTGACTGGACTCCATAAAAAGAGCATTAAAAAGCTGTAGCTCATTCAGAATGCGCCAGCTCGGGTTCTGACCAGAACAAAGAAGTCAATTACTTCAATTCTAAAGTCTTTACACTGGATTCTAGTCAGCTTTAGAATAGATTTTAAAGTTCTTCTACTGGTCTATAGATCACAAAACGGGTTAGGTCCTGAAAACATGAATGAAATGCTCACAGAATATAAACCCAGTAGGGCTCTGAGATCGACAGACTGAAGTCAAATAATGGAGCACAGAGTCCAAAGCAAACATGGTGAAGCAGCATTTAGCTATTATGCTGCACACAAGTGGAATAAGTTGCCAACAGAAGTGACATCAGAACCAAGTCTAAGTAAGTTAGTCCAGGTTAAAAACTCTTCTTTTTCCCCATGCTTTCTAGAGCATTTCCACTTTTAAATGATATTTCTTGGTTTAAATGTTTATAAGCTGTTTTTTTTCTTTGTTTTTAAATGTTTTTAAGCATGTAAAGCACATCGAGTTACCTTGTGTATGAAATGCGCTATATAAATAAATTTGCTTTGCTTTGTTTTGCTCAAAAAGTGTAAAAAGAAATGATCATTCGGTGCGTACACCTATAGTAAATGTACCTATAGTGGAGCAGCTTAGCTAAAAAATACAAAGGCAAAAGACCCAAAAGATATGGAGGCATCATGAATTTTCAACATGGCGCCCATGGCATCCATTCTTTAAAATGGCCACCAGCATGGATACTGTAATATGATATTAAAGACAAAATTAGTCAAATTTATAGACCATACATAGTACTTGATAATTGTCTTTTGGATAATTGAAAAGTCAAAATGGCCACCATTTTTCAGATGTGGCATAGACTTGTGGTTAGATATGGACATGTTGTTGATCTCAGCTACGAATTATAATTCAGAATTTGAATTGGGAATGTTTACAATAATTTCTTGTTGTAGAATTTGAATTACGAACTTTTCTAAGAATTTCTAAGAAGCGTCGGTCTATCTCACAAGACTCATATTAAAGGGAGGCTGACCTAGGTCTATAACAGGGAAGATGATTCACCTTCTGTCCTGGGTGTGTGTTAGGGTTGTTGTCTTCCCCCTGTCTCGTACACAGAGAGTCCGTCTATGGAGGTCTAAATAGCCACAATATGTGACCTTAAAGTCTATCTACCAAGCTATCCATCTATCTATCTATCTATCTATCTATCTATCTATCTATCTATCTATCTATCTATCTATCTATCTATCTATCTATCTATCTATCTGTTGGTCGGGTAGGTCGGTTGGTCTATCTATCTATCGTTGCATCAGTGTTGACAAAGGAACTGATTCTCTCAAACAAATTTCACGCATTTGATTCCATTATATGCCACATAGCAAATTACAAAATTCATTCATTCATTTTCTGCTTATCCTCACTAGGGTCATGGGTCTGCTGGAGCCTATCTCAGCTATCTTCGGGCGAGAGGTGGGGTACATCCTGAACTGGTCGCCAGAGCCAGTCGCAGGGTACATGTAAACAAACAACCATGCGCACTCAAATTCACACTTACGGGAAATTTAGAGTCACCGTGCCGCCTGAGGACTAAATTAATGTGTAAAATTGGTATTAATAGTCACAAAAAACTCAGACACGATCTGCCCCCTGACAGATGTTGGGAATCAACCACAGCCACTGTAAAGTAAAGCCAGTCACAATGTAGCTGCACTGCAGAGGATGCAAACAATGAACAGTAATTGTGTCTGCCAGACAAAGAGGCCAAAGGCACATCTTGTGCATACATCATTTTGGCATCACTAAAGATGCCAAATGATAATATATATTATTCTACATTCATCATCAGCTTTTTGACTGAATGGCCTTTTTAAAACCATTTTGCTGACACATAGCTGATGCGCCATCATTACTGAACAATAGGATTGAATACGTAGTCAGGTAAGGATGGAATTGTGTTTTTTTTTCTTCCTCCTGAGCATCACAGATAAATTCGGAATGCGACATCGAATAAGTATTGCTTCAATGATGTATTGAAGGCTGCACGTTGACCTAATGCAGTTCTGTCTCACAGTTTTGAGGTTTGAATCATGGCTCCAGCCCTGAAGTGTCGAGTTCCTCCTCATTTTTGTGTGGTTTTTCTCCGGGTAGTCCGGTTTCCTCCCACTTGTCCAGAAATATGCACGTTAGGTTAATTAAAGACAACATTTTACATAGGTGTGGATCAAGTCAAGTAAATGTGATTCATGTCACAACATAAGTTAACTCAAGGCACTTTACATATTTAGCAGGTCAAGAAGACACTCCTCATTTATCATTTATGCCAAAAATAAATAAATAAAACAACTGAAAGCACTTGGGAAAGGAAGCAAGGAAAAACTGTCTAAGGAAGAGATTTCAAACAGAACCCAGGCTCTGTGGTGCAGCGATCATCTGTCGCGGCCGGTTGGATTGAGATGGAGTGACAGAGAAAAGGTAGATACAGCCGACAGACTCATCAGGATAGTGGGGCTGAGCAACCGGGGAAGAGACGAGAGAACAATGGCCACAACAACAGCCATATGAACAACAATAATAGTCTAATGATGACAGCAACAACTGTCCCTGGAGAGTTTTTTCTTTCTGTTTCTGTGTGGCGTTTGCATGTTCCTCCCGTGCTTGTGTGGGTTTTCTCCGGTGACTCCAGTTTCTTCTCACATTCCAAAAAACATGTTTCTTAGGTTAATTGAAAACTTTAAATTGCCCATAGGTGTGAATGTGATTCTTAGTGGTTGTTTTGTCAATATGTCGGGATGTACCCGGCATCTTGCCCAAAGATAGCTGGTAGCGATTGTCTAGGGTTTCCCTGCGGCCCTAACGAGTACAGACACTATAAAAAATAAATGGATGATGTATTGGACAAATGCCATGATCTTGACTTAACTTTAAGTATCTACAAAGTTTTGCTTTATTGTATTGTTACAGACAGCACAGCAGTAGCAGCATCATGAGATTTCAAGTTGCAAAAGTGAAATGGATGCATGAAAAAACACCAGATTAATAATGGGACATGCTGTTTTCTATTTTCATTCATTACTAAATATTTTTCATCAACATCCTGCATCATCAATCAACACAGTCAAACAAGAACCCAGTCTATTGGCAAACCAAACAGTAATCAACTTTCCAAACTTCAACTAATCACCTCAACTATTTTCTTGCGTCATTGTCTTCCTAATGAGCATCATACATCAGACGCATAAACAAAAAGCATCTGGAGCACCACAGAGAAAATTCAAGTAATTATTATTATTTATTTTTTTTATGTGTGTTTGTTGTGTCTAAACACCTTAGAGGCAAAAACATTGCACAACTGGTGTTGAACATCTGGAGTAAAGTCATTGTAATGCAGCATGCTCAAACATTTAGCAGCGGGTTGCCATCCCGTCTTTTGCATAAAGACTGGAGTAATAAGTGCCATAGATTAAAAATAAAATATGAGTCACCTTGCTGGTCTTCAAAATGCAAGCCACATTTGAATAGCTTTTTTTGTTACTCTATTATTACAACTGAAAGGTTTAAGGTTTAAATGTGTGTAAGTAGCAACTGAGGACATACTGTACGTTCTGGTCCGAGGACAAATCATTTTGTAGGTCTATGCTATTTAAATTCTATTCAAAAGGTATACACTGGTTATTGTATCACAGCATGAAATAAAAAGCCAAGGGTAGCAATCTGAGTTGTCATTGAAGATTTTTGCTCTTGCTGTCATGCCATATCATTGCCAAACGTCGCTTTACTTTGTATTAGCTTGCCTTTCATCTCAATTACAGATTCCTATATTTCCCAGTTACGTTCATGTGTTAATAAGTTATTTTGATTAAATAAATTGGAATCTAAGGCACACACATTGGTTTATCATGCAAACAGTATTGTATTATGCCTCTGACAGTGTTAATCCAAATTGAGGATTATTACCTTTGTATGTGCTGTTTTTTTATTTTTATTTTATTTTTTTTATCAGATCATTTGTGAACTACAATAATAGGTTGAATGCTGATAGTCAAGCATTCACACAATTGGCAGCTTCAAGGAAAGAGTGGGAAGATGAGAACATATCCGATTTGGAAGACTTCCATGCAGTAATGTACAACCCCAGTTCCAATGAACAATTTAAAATGTGGACTCGTCAGCCCAAAGAACACTTTTCCACTTTGCATCGGTCCATCTTAGATGAGTTCGGGCCCAGAGAAGCCGGTGGCGTTTCTGGGTGTTGTTGATAAATAAATGGATTTTGCTTTTTTTTTTTTTTGCCGAGCTGTATTTACTGACATCGGTTTTCTGAAGTGTTCCTGAGCCCATCCTTTACACATTGATGTCGGTTTTTGATGCAGTGGCGCCTGAGGGATCGAAGGTCACGGGCATTCAATGTTGGTTTTGGGCCTCGCCGCTTACGTGCAGCGATTTCTCCAGATTATCTGAACCTTTTGATGATATTATGGACCGTAGATGATGAAATCCCGAAATTCCTTGCAATTGTACGTTGAGGAACATTTTCCTGCCTGTTCACCTGTGGGATGTTCCAACCAGGTATTTGATGAGCATTCTTCAACTTTCTTAGTCTTTTTTGCCACCTTTCCCAGCTTTTTTGGAACGTGTTGCAGCCATAAATTTCTAAGTTAATGATTATTTGCTAGAAACAATCAAGTTTATCAGTTTGAACATTAAATATCTTGTCGTTGTATTGTATTCAATTAAATATAGGTTGAACATGATTTGCAAATCATTGTGTTCTGTTTTTATTTATGTTTAACATAACGTCCCAACTTCATTGGAATTGGGGTTGTAAAAGCATTACAGGTAAATTGTGCGTTTTGACTAACAGACCTACAGTACTGACATTTGCCCTTACCCATAATCTGCTGTACGTATAGATGTAATCATTCAAAAATATTTCAAATACATTTCCTTAAGGCATCCTGATTCTGTGTAACTGGGGATTTGGATTTAATGAAATCAAAATAGTGACATGATGGAAAATAAATCAGTTTGCCTTTGTGAAGGAACCCAGCTAAATGACAAAAGAGAAAGTATATGGACAGTTTCAAAGCATCCCCTGTGAATACTGATGCATATTACACTGTGAATAACAAGCTCATATGTTATATTTATCTCCCCTTTTCTCATCAGTACTCAACACAATTTCCTTACAAATGGATACATAATCTACCCATGGCCATGTATCTTGCAGCCGTGCATATGATGGAACTTGGTCTCCATGAAAACTAAAGTGTACTCAGACACCCCAATAACCATCTCTCAGCATCACATTGATCCATTCATTGTGCCAAAAACAAGAAGAAGAGCCTCATATGTCCCCTTCACGCACCAACAACAAACAGATCACAACCCTCATCTGACAGTAAAGTGCCCTAGAGGGGGAGTTTAGGGTCGATTTCGCCGGCGCCCAGCGATTCAGTGGCTACTGAAATCACAAACCGAAATTAAATTATTTCAGTCAAGGCAAGAGCAATGCACAATTATTGCTTCCTTTGTTCCACCAACAGAATAACGTTATTTTAAACCGAATGAAGCCTAATTTAAGGCTCAGAAAACAAATTTAAAAATCCCAAACAAAAAACAATTGTTGATCAACTACTTTGAAATATTAACCCTCAGCTGTGATATACGTTAACATTGGATATTAATATGTATTGAAACAACTGTGCAAGAAATACATTTATCTTTTTGGGGAGTCTTCCTTCCTTTTAATTTGCGTACTCCTTCAAAAATGAAGAGAAAATCGGAGAAAATGTGCCATGTAAAATGCATGTGCATCAAGTCTCATACTGCATTATATTTGAATGACACACAGAGAAACAAAAATCACATTGTCAGCAGAAGAGTTACTGAAAAACAGAGTGCCGCTTCTCATTGCCGGCGTATTGTATACAGTACAGTGGATATTTATACAGTATTCAGTTGTAACATTTTCAAAACTCAAGATATTGCCTCTTGAAAATATCCTTTCAAAAGAAAGAAAAGGATGATGAGAGGATCTTTTAAAGCTGTCTTCACTTCACCATTCACTATTCCCTTAATCACTTTATCAAACCCAGTGAGCAAGTGCAAAGCAGGAAAAAAAAGCAATTCAATATTGTAATATATATTTTTATCTTAAAATACAAAATAATATTAAGTAATACTATTTTACAAGGGACTGCCATTTCATTAAATGTGATTAAATGATGCGAATTGATGAACTGTTATTTGTTTAGATACTGGGATGAGAGGCGCTTTCTGAATGTTCTGAACTCCTGTTCCAAAGCCACTGTTTTATTGAGCAGAATTATGTCGCCTGGACAAGTTGTGCGATTGTGGGTTTCTGTGGATGTCGCTCAACTTCCCATAGCTGCCATCATGTTCTTCTTGAGACTGTAAACTAGTGGAGGCTGGAGCGACTGCTCCTCTGCAGATTCCAGTCAAGTAATGGACTCCATTTTGCCTCAGTTGCTCCAAGACGTGATCGATCAACAATCAACTCTGCAAAATTAATCCTTGATTCTTCACAATCGATGACTTCATTATTATGCTAATGAGAAAGTTCATGAACTCTTATGTGTCACTTTCATCTAATTTGATAAATATCGGTAAAGGGAAGTAAAAAGAATTAATAAGTAAAATGAAACATTTCAGCAATTCAGCAATTTGTTTTGTTTTTTTGTCTCCCATGTGCAAACAGCCACGCTTAAAGTCCTATTTTCAACAAATTATTGACGATTTGTAATTTTAGGCCTTCATAGTAACGGAAATCCTGATTGACAGAACAAATGGTGGCAAACCATTGAAACACACTTCTTTTTATAACAATAAAGACAAACATGCAGAACGGCAAAGAAATAAACAGCTTCAGATGGGTTGAGTGACAAAGAACCAAAAAAAGGAACTCTGAAGACACTAAGGCTGTGTTGACACTGCAGTTCATGATGCCCAATTCAGATTTTTTTAATAAATCGATCTTTTTATATAATCCTTCGCATCCATCCAGCCATCCATTTTCTACCGTTTATCCGAGGTCGGGTCGCAGGGGCAGTAGCTTTAGCAGGGATGCCCAGACTTCCCTCTCACCAACCACTTCATCCAGCTCTTCCGGGGGGATCCCGAGGCGTTCCCAGGCCAGCCGAAAGACGAAGTCTCTCCAGCGTGTTCTGGGTCATCCCCGGGGTCTCCTCCCGGTGGGACGTGACCGGAACACCTCACCGCATCCGAATCAGACACCCCAGGTACCTCATCTGGCTCCTCTCGATATCCTTCGCATTACAAAAACAAATGGCACACCTATTATTCTACTATGTCACATTGGACAAAAAAAAAATGGAATTGACCTGCAGTGTGAACATAGCCTGAGATGCATTTGTGTTAGGTTTCATGGAAAAGGCATATTAAACAATAGGAGAAAAAATCCTCCAGTATATATGAAAAAAAATAATCTAATTAGCATCTTCAGAAAACTTCATTTTGGACACCTAACGATAAAGGCATTTTGGCATTAAAAGTTAGAAAAATATGACTTTAGAATATGTTTGTCTTTTTCCTATGAACAATTATAACCTTTGGTGTATAACAATTGCCAATAATTCAAATACTCATGTAGGTCAAATTAATTGATTTTCGAAAGGACATTCAGTGGCCGTGTCTTTACAGTTATTGATCAAATTATATGAAAATTACCCTTTTTCTAAAGTTCTGCTGCATTCTGAAACACAAGGAGAAGAGATGCCTCCTCTCCCATGGCATCTGTCCCCATTGCTTGCTTGACCTGGCCTGCTACATCTCCGCCAAGAAGCTTCCCAGCAGCCTGTTGGTAGTCAGCAGTCTCCAGATCAGTCCAGTATCCTGATCTGCAAGATAATACTAACCTTCACTGATCTCTCCCCTCAGGTTGTCATGCAAACAACAAGCATGATTCATGTTCTGCATTACCTTCTCTTGCCTCACCCTGGATTCATGCACCCTGGCCTATATTACATCATTTGTTAATGTGCACCTCAGTTGGTGCCAGACCCTTGGTACAGAACCAGAGGCCTGAGTGATTAATAAATCATATATCATACATACCCTGAGATTAGAGCCCAGCAGTCAGATGACAGGCTCAATCCACTAGAGACGCTGTTGGCTGCGTCAAGGTCACACTTCACCCCTGCTGCTGGACAAATGAGGAACACCAACCAAGTAATTTTTTTGTGACTCCATAGAAATCTCCTGGCTGTATGACAAGATCCTAGGGCGGAATTACAGGGAGTATGTATATAAATATATATATACTTCCTAAATCCTGAGATATACCCAGGGTAATTTTGAGTCTGTCTTTTCCCACTGTGGACTATTTGTTAGATTTGAAACAGAAATTGCCCTCCAAATGGCACAATGTGCACAGGGGACTGAAAACAGTTCCTCTGTCTAGCCTCTGTCTTCTTCAGCCCTAACTCAAATAGGTCATCACTGCTGGAAAATGAAAAAGAAAATTGGCCTACTTAGCCCCCCCAATTCATCCGGACATGCCCTCTTAAAACCAAATACTGGGGAAAGGAGCTTACACCAAACGCTGTAGACACACGATGATGTTTTGACAACATGATGTTTTTAAGCTGGCATCCACTTTTTATCAGAAGAAATAAAAGGGATGGAAAAAGACATGTTGCCGCAATACAAAACAGGTAAAGTCTAAAGCTAAAATATTTTAGAAGAACAGATGAACAAAACGATCAAACAAAAGTGTTGGAAAAAGATGTTGCAGTGTTAAAAATGCTTGTAAGATTCAAATGTAGTCTCAACCCACCCCCACCGTCTCATGGTCATTCAGAATGGCATTCGGTTATGAAAGTGCATAATTGTAATAAATAGTCACAAGAAAGCATATCCAGCTTCAACAAAATAGCAGCGCTAGCAATACTAAACTAGCATTAGCACTGTCTACAAGCCAACATGAGCCATAGCTGCTATATGAAAGAATGACTTATTTACTTATACTATACTAATCTAATGTTATACAATAACATTGTGATATCGTTTTGAAGTACTATACAACCCCAATTCCAATAAAGTTGGGATGTTGTGTTAAACATAAATAAAAACAGAATACAATGATTTGCCAAATATGTTCGACCTATATTTAATTGAATACACTACAAAGACACGATATTTATTGTTCAAACTGATCAACTTTATTGTTTTTAGCAAATAATCATTAACTTAGAATTTTATGGCTGCAACACATTCCAAAAAAGCTGGGACAGGGTCTTGTTTACCACTGTTTTACATCACCTTTTCTTTTAACAACATTCAATAATAATGTTTGGGAACTGAGGACACTAATTGTTGAAGCTTTGAAGGTGGAATTCTTTCCCATTCTTGCTTGATGTACAGCTTCAGCTGTTCAACAGTCTGGGGTCTCTGTTGTCGTATTTTACGTTTCATAATGCACCACACATTTTCAATGGGAGACAGGTCTGGACTGCAGGCAGGCCAGTCTAGTACCCGCACTCTTTTACTACGAAGCCACGCTGTTGTAACACCTGCAGAATGTGGTTTGCTATTGTCTTGCTGAAATAAGCAGGGGCGTCCATGAAAAACACGTTGCTTGGATGGCACCATATGTTTCTCCAAAACCTGTATGTACCTTTCAGCATTAATGGTGCCTTCACAGATGTGTAAGTTACCCATGCCTTTGGCACTCACACAGCCCCATACCACCAAAGCTGCATTCCGCTTGGCCAGCCGGTACCCACTAGCTGCCTCAGGAGTCCCACAGGCCAAAAAGGCCCAATAGGACTCCTTCCTCAGCTTGACAACATCCCTCACTGTTGGTGTCTCATGGGAAGGGGGAACCACGTTACCATTTCGGGCTGTGCCCAGCCGGGCCCCATGGGTGCAGGCCCGGCCACCAGGCAGCTCGCCTTCGAGCCCCACCTACAGGCCTGGCTCCAGAGGGGGACCCCGCTGACCCGCGTCCGGGCAAAGGAAACCTGAGTCCATTGTTTGTCGTCATCATAAAGGGTCTTTGAGCCGTGCTTTGTCTGTTCCCTCACCTAGGACCTGTTTGCCATGGGTGACCCTGCCAGGGGCATAAAGACCCAGACAATTTAGCTCCTAGGATCATCGGGACACACAAACCCCTCCACCACGATAAGGTGACAGCTCAAGAAGAGGACGACCGCCTCTTTAATCCCTTTCTAACTTCTACCTTTCTAATCATTGCCACTTCTTGGTCCACCACACTTGCCTCTTCTACTCTCCCTTCTCTCTCATTTTCCTCATTCATCAATTCCTCAAAGTATTCTTTCCATCTATCTACCACACTACTGGCACCAGCCAACACATTCCCATCTCTATCCTTAATCACCCTAACCTGCTGCACATCCTTCCCATCTCTATCCCTCTGTCTAGCCAACCTGTATAGATCATTTTCTCCTTCTTTAGTGTCCAACCTGGCATACATGTCATCATATGCCGCATGGTTCTCTGCTCTGCCTTTGTCTTACTCATCTTCCTCCCCACCACCGGAGTCATTTTGCACACCACCATCCTATGCTGTCTAGCGACACTCTCCCCTACCACGACCTTACATTCGGTAACCTCCTTCAGATTACATCGTCTGCACAAGATGTAATCCACCTGCGTACTTCCACTCTTGTAGGTACATCCGCTCTTGTAGGTCACCCTATGTTCCTGCCTCTTCTGGAAACAAGTGTTCACTACAGCCATTTGCATCCTTTTTGTAAAGTCTACCACCATCTGTCCCTCCAAGTTCCTTTCCTGGATGCCGTACTTACCCATCACTTCTTCATCACCCCTATTTCCTTCACCAACATGTCCATTACAATCTGCACCAATCACGACTCTCTCTTCTTCTTTGACTTCGACCCACAGTAGCTGAATTTCCACCAGCGCCGGACGTTGTTAACCCGGACCACAACCAATCCGGTACGGAATTCTTTGGATGAACGCTCATATTTGTTTGGCAAAGTTTTAAGGCAGATGCCCTTCCTGACGCAACACATTTATCTGGGCTTGGGACTGGCCTACAGTTTGCACATATAATAAAAAAGGCATCAGAATCAGAATCAGAATCAGAATCATCTTTATTTGCCAAGTATGTCCAAAACACACAAGGAATTTGTCTCCGGTAGTTGGAGCCGCTCTAGTACAACAAACAGTCAATTTACAGAACACTTTGGGGACATAAAGACATTGACAAAAAATAATTGTGCAAAAAGATGCAGAGTCCTCTAGCACTTAGAGCAGTTCGAACGACTAATATTGCAATAGTCCGGTGCAATGACCATTGTGCAAAGGGCGCTGAGACTTCAAGGAGTGTATGCGGTTTAAAGTGACGAGTAGTGCGATCATCTGGGACAATGTCGGTTGTGCAAATGTTACAGATACTCCTCAATCAGTGTGCAAATGGAGCAGATGCTACTCTGGCATGAGTGGCCAGTATATGCAAATAGTGCAGCATGGCGAGACAACTACAGTGAGTGCACAAGTAATAAATAATTGGCCCCACAGAAATGTGACAACGAACTCAAGTCAAAAAATTGCCAGCTTGTTGTAATGGAATTATAGGTTAGGTGTTTAAGAAGTTGATCGCAAGAGGGAAGAAGCTGTTGGAATGTCTACTAGTTCTAGTTTGCGTTGATCGGTAGCGCCTACCTGAGGGAAGGAGCTGGAAGAGCTGGTGACCGGGGTGCAGACGGTCCGAGAGGATTTTGCACGCCCTTGTCTTAGTTCTGGCAGCGTGCAAGTCCTCAATGGTGGGTAGGGGGGTACCGACAATCCTTTCAGCAGTTTTGATTGTCCGTTGCAGTCGGAGTTTGTCCTTTTTTGTAGCAGCACCAAACCAGACTGTGATGGAAGAACACAGGACCGATTCGATGACCGCTACAAAAGCTAAATGAACAACATCTGAGAGTATCAAATAAAATGTATCCTTTATATTCTTATTTAGAATAATGTGGTTTTTGTTGTTTTCTTTTTTTTGTAGCCAGCAGCTGGAAGCGTGCCTGCCAGTGCCTACAGTCCCTCCGAGCACCACCAAACATCCAACCACATTCATCTGTGGACAATATGGGTTAAGTGTCTTGCCCAGGGACACAACGACAACAGGCGCTCATGCAGCAATACATACTCGCAGTGTTGCACCTGAACGAGTTCAATGAACGAAAGTTCATTAACTCGTTCATATTTTTGGCGAATGTGAATAGAACTTTGTTCATTTCTGCCTGATGAACGTTATTGAGAATGCGCTCATTCTGGCGCCTGTGAACAGTTTTTGAACGAAAGTTCATTTTCATTCAAGAGTGCCAGGTTTTGTTAGAGACTGACGGGACAAAACCCAGCTGAACACATTATATATGAGCCTTTATATGACGGGGTAAAAACACTGTATTTGGCAACCCTTTCAGTCCCACCGCAGCTGTCAATCATGTTTATATTGCAATTGCACGAGTGTGTGAGTTGCCTCCAGGTACACTGTGTAAATGGGAGTAAATGTGTTATTTGGTACATAATTGTAAAAATCGATTACTAGGAAAATGAACATTTACATCAGAATGCTTTAGCTAAAACACTGTATTTCCACACTGTCATAATATGGAATCTATTTTGGTTTTGATTATAAGAATAGATCAAATATTTTGTTCATATAGTTAGCCAGAGCTGCGAGAAATGCATTTATCATTGTCCATTCACCCTCGTTCGTGTCACACCGTGTTGCGTTTTTTTTTCCTCATGTTTTTGAAATTGTTGGGTGAAAGCTGCAGCTAGCTACAAGTGTGGACAGAAAGGGTGGCAACATTGGAGAAATAAAATTCGAGTATTTTGTGGGTAATAGCCTGTCAGCAACATATTGGGGGAAAAGAATTCTGAACTTCTGGCTGAAAGGGAAGTTTGGGCTTCCCTGCTTAAACATCTGCCCCCGTGACGCGGAATTAAATGGCTGGTTGTATGGATGAATAAGGCAGGCTGCCGTTTGGTAAAAGAAGAAAAAGATTATTCCCACAGCGGAATTCACTGGTTCAAAGCAACAAACAGTATTATGAAAAGGAAAGGTATAATCAAAATAAAACAGGTATAAGAGGGAATTTTTTTTTTTACAAATAGCATTGTTATTAAAAAAAACAACAACATTGTGTAAGATGAATTTCACATTTTGATTTTAATGTGCAGAGAATATGGCACATAAGTGGCATTTGAAAGTGTTCCTTCCTGCACCGAGGGTGTAAAAGTCTGACACTGAAGGAGCTGGTGAGGGACTGTACAGTGTGGTGCACAGGGTGGGAAGAATTGTCCATGATGGATTTTGGCAAACATCCCTCTATCTGCCACCTCCTCGATGGGGACAATTTGGCAGCACGAGACAGAGCCAGCTTTCTTAACCACTCGATTAAGTCTCTTTTTATCTCTGTCCGCGATGCCTCCTCCCCAGCACACAATGACATATAACAATGCCGAGGCGACCACTGTGTCTTAAAAGGTCCTCAGCAAGGCTCTGCTTGTATAAAAGGACCTCAATCTCCTCAACAAGTGGAGGTGACTCTGTTCCTTCTTGTACATACAATTTGTGTTTTCTGTCCAGTGGCGTTTATTGTTTAGGTGAACACCCAGGTACCTATATTAGTCCACTGTCTCAATGTCAGACCCCTCAATGTTCACTAGTGTGTGGCTGGGAAAGGTTTTCTACGAAAATCGATCTCCAACACTTTGGTCTTTTTTTGGTGTTTAGGAGAAAGGTTGTTCTGCTCACACCAGTCCACAAAGTCCTCAGTGACCCTCCTGTACTCCAGCTCGTTCCCCTCAAATACACAGCTGACAATGGTGGAGTCGTAGAACGTCTGACAGAGGGAAGAGTTGTAACCAAAGTCTGAATATATGACCCATATATGACTGAGCCAGCGTCCTCATGAGCTATGTATGGTCTGTCAGTTAGGTAGTCGGTGGTACATACAGTCAGATTGTTATCCACACCTGCCTCCTCCTTCAGCAGTGATGGTCTGATGGTGTTGAAAGCATTGAACAAGTAATAAAAACATGACTCTTACAGTGCTCCCGGGGGACTGCAGGTTGAGAAAGGGATTAATGCAGCAGAAAGATGATGGCATCATCCACTCCAACGCAAAGTTGATAGGCGAACTGCAGCGGCTCCAGTGATGACCCCACCTTTGAGAGCAAAAAAGATGAATAAGGTGAATATTCATGTTCCCCAGCCACAGCACTGAGGCAGGTAGAATCCATCAGCAGCATACTACCACCCTTCCACCATAGCAGCAAAAAAAACAATGCAATACAGTGTAAAATGAAGTCTAGCTCTTAGAATCAGAGTCTGGACTATTTCATTTATTCCCTGAGGGAAATATGGTTCATTGGTACAATTGTCCCAATCCCAAAACAAGCATGCCAACATTATTGCAACATATTATATACATCACTCATACGTTCAGGCTGTTCTCTTTTAATCCTGGTAAATATAGCTGCACAGGTTTCACAAATGAAGTTTCAAATCAACGACGTATTCATACTCGATCTGGTAAGGAAGGCTCGAAAGTTTGAAAGGAAGGACCTTTTTTCTCTCTTTCTGACCATATGATGAATTACACAAAGGTTAAGGAAAGGTGGTATAAATGTTACAATACTGTACTGTTAGAAGATTTGACTTTCCGGAGAGGCCCTATGTCACATGCTCAAAAAGGAAGTGCTGATTGGCTGAAGAAGAGATCTGTGTATCGCCGATTGATTGCTATTCCTAAAACACCCGGATGTCTTTCACCGCTAATTTGAAATTGAATTTGTTGAACTGAATCTCAAATGAGAAAACTGAATGTGAAAATATATAATTCAAGTTTTGATAGCGGATAAAATAAACTTTCATTCACTTTGAAATTTATAGGATTTCAGTTCCAAACAAATAAATCCAATTTCAAATTACACTATTCAGATTCAGTTTTTAATGTTTCAAATTCAACAATAGAACTTCAAATTATGTTCTTCAAGCAATTCAAATTCAAATATACTGTAAATGACATACAACATACAGCGGCTGAAATAATTATTTAACACGTCACTATTTTTCTCACTAAATATATTTCCAAAGGTGCTATTGACATGAGAATTTCACCGGATGTTGGGAACAACCCATTTAATCCATACATACAAAGAAAGTAGAACGAATAAGATCAGAAATTAAGTTGTGTGTAATAATGTGAAATGACACAGGGAAAAAGTATTGAAGGCGCCAACTGGTGTTTATTTAATACTTTGTACAAAAACCTTTGATTCCCAATAACCTCTTCTAGACACCTCATGTATGGAGAAACTCGTTGCATGCATTACTCTGGTGTGATTTTTCCCCATTCCTCCACACAAGCAGTCTTCAAATCTTGAAGGTTCCGTAGGCTTCTTTTATGGACCTTGAGTTTAAGTTATTTTTCCATAGATTTACGATTGGATTCAAGTCAGGTGATTGGCTGGGCCATTCTAGCAGCTTTGTTTTTTTTGTCAGTATGTTTTGGATCATTATCCTGGTGAAATGTCCACCCTCGTTTTATTTTCCTCCTCCTCATAGATGGCAGCATATTTTTGTCAAGAATGTCTCGGTACGTTTGCCCATTCGTCCTTCCTTCAATAACGTGAAGTTTACCAGTTGCATTTGCTGAAACGCAGCCCCACACCATCATGTTCCCACCGCTGAACTTCACTGTTGGTATGGTGTTTTTTGGGTGATGTGCAGTTCCATTTCTCCTCCAAAGGTGGTGTGCATTATGGGATCCAAAAAGTTCAATTTTGCTCTCATCAGACCAGACTATATTCTCCCATTATTTAACTGGCTTCTCCAAATGTTGCTCAGCAAACTTTCAACAAGCTTTGACATACTTTTTCTTCAGCAATGGGATCTTGCGTGGTGAGCGTGCATACAGGCCATGGCGGCAGAGTGCATTACTCCCTGTTTTCCTTGTGACAACATCCATCCATCCATTTTCTGAGCCGCTTCTCCTCACTAGGGTCGCGAGCGTGCTGGAGCCTATCCCAGCTGTCACCCTGAACTGGTTGCCAGTCAATCTCAGGGCACATAGAAACAAACAACCATTCGCACTCACAGTCATGCCTACGGGCAATTTAGAGCCTCCAATTAATGCATGTTTTTTTGGGATGTGGGAGGAAACCGGAGTGCCCGGAGAAAACCCACGCAGGCACGGGGAGAACATGCAAACTCCACACAGGCGGGGCCGGGGATTGAACCCGGGTCCTCAGAACTGTGAGGCTGACGCTCTAACCAGTCGGCCGCCGTGCCGCCCCTCGTGACAACAGTACCTGCTAATTCCAGGTCTTGTTGAAGCTCTCCACAGGTGGTCCTTGGCTCTTGGACAACTCTGATGATTATTCTTTTCACTCCTCTTTTCATAAATCTTGCGAGGAGCACCTGATCGAGGCAAATTTATGGTGGTATGATTGACTTTCCACTTACGTATAATGGCCCCAACCTTCAGAAGCTTAGATATGTGCCTGTAACCGATGCCATCGTTATGTTTTGATAGTCTTGAGACAGCTCTTTGCTCTTGCCCATTATGAGATATATCTTGACTCACACCTTGGCAATGAGAGCTTTTTGTAGGCCATCAATTAGGACTGACCCAGATGATATTCATTTGCACTGATAAGGGGCTGGATTGCTGTTTGATTATTGATAGATTTTCGATGTTGTCTTGGCTTTCTATGCCTTTTTTCACCTCCCTTTCTTCATGTGTTCAATACTTTTCCCCTGTATCATTTCACATTATTACACACAACTTAATTGCTGATCTTATTCGTTCTACTTTCTTAGAATGTATGGATTACTTGGGTTGTTCCAAACATCTGGTGAAAACTTCATGTCAATAGCACCTTTGGAAATATATTTAGTGAGAAAAATGGTGACGTGTTAAATACTTATTTCAGCCGCTGTATTTCAACCCAAACCAGAAGAAGAAGAAGAAGAAGAAGAAGAAGTATATAAGGGTATATAAGAGTATTCATATGAGGAAATAAAACTTACCGGACGATGACGAAACCACTGGTGATTTTGCATCAGTGAAAGGGTATTGGCTCAGCAAATGGTGCTGCCAATAAAAAAAAAGCTTGTTACATACTTTTTAAACAATTTAAAAAAATCATATTTATAAGATAGTAGTATAACTGTTGAATTCATAAATACATGTTTCTCATAGTCCTTTCTTCCAACTCTGCTTATCCCTGTTCTTTATTTTAGAAGAAAAAGAAGAAGAATCAACTTTTATTGAGTATTCAATGAGTATGAGTATTCGATGAGTATTCATAGAGTAGCACACCCGAGCCTTCCAAAGAAAAAGCATCGTGAGACTGATTAGTTTGTGCCATCTTTTAATTTGCACTCATTAAATGTGCAATAAAACTTCCATAACAACAACTGACCGGTTACACATACGATGCAAACAAATAATATGAGCAAATTCTGTTGATGTAGTTGGTGTTATATTTCAGCTGTGAAGGTTTGTATCATTTAGACTACATGCAGACTTTTGATGAGTGTGAAAAGGGTGAGAAAGTAAAGAGAAGAGTAACACTATCATTACTGGTAAGTGATGGACATAAAATGTCAGGGAGAAGCAGGAGATCTAAGCTAATCTCCGCAGGGGGTAAACGTGTAAAAAAATAAAAAAATAAAAAGAAAAATTCCTCCCAACAACTAATCCAGTCAGACGGGAATTTATTCATAGATGTATTTATAATGCATGCCTAAAGGATGAATGACTCCTTGTGCATCTGCACATAGCGCGCGCGCGTGTGTGTGTGTGTGTGTGTCTGTGTGCGTGCATGTGTGTATTCCCTCTATGTGCAGTGTGTCAGGAAGCCCAGAGAAGTGCTGATTGATGAGGGGGAGTTTGTTTTAACAAGCCCCCACAGTGGATTCACCTTGAGAGGGATTTGGCTCCGCACTTTACATGCCTTCTAGTGCTGTCACAACTTATCTGAGGCGTGCACCATCACTACAGAGTGTTGTATGCACTAAAGTGAACCGTATTGATAGAAATTACTGGCAGCACGCTTACACAACACTGCAT
Organism: Phycodurus eques; assembly: GCF_024500275.1. Classification (NCBI taxonomy): domain Eukaryota; kingdom Metazoa; phylum Chordata; class Actinopteri; order Syngnathiformes; family Syngnathidae; genus Phycodurus; species Phycodurus eques. The sequence goes on along the minus strand of NC_084545.1, from coordinate 14,281,495 downwards.
ACACTTTTTGCTTGATACATCCCATTACAGATACACACCCATCTCTTCTCATAAACATGCCGTTGCGTTACACTTAGTCACACATAAAACAACACCCACACAAAATATCGACAGATGGTACCTTGGGAAGTTCATTCCAAGCGCGCTGTCTGTGCCCTGGAACGTTCGGAAACTTGGGGTGTTGTTGGAGTGTGCCATTCAGTACAAGGAGAACTGACACATTCAATATGGCGGATGTACTGACATGTCCCTGCCAATGGCCAACACGTTCATTCGTAAATTTAGAGATAATGGAGCTCTGTCTCTGAGTACCGCAATCTCGGGGCACGGTGGGAGCGTCTGACTGAATTTCCAAAAGTACCCCGAGACCGAGGCAAAGCTAGGATTGGTCCTAGACTGCATGACATCACGACAGAAACCTGGCAGTGAGTGAGTAAATCTGAGTTGTCTGGATCATGTCTATTTTCTTTTTATTATTATTCAGCATCAATGTTTTTTTTCCCCACATTTAATGTCTAAAATTTTTAATCTAAACCTAAATGTCTAAAATGTGTGGATCGGCAGCCTGTTACAAGAGTGCTTCTTTCTCCTTTATTTTCCTTTTACACCTATTTAAAAAATATAATTTAGTGTTCGTTTTGTATTGTGCTAAGCAGCTTTTGGACTGTTTCATTTTGGCCGTGACATTCTTTAGCGGAGAGTATTTTGCACTTAACCAAACCACTGAGGGTTACTCTGGGTTGAGGATATACTGTTGTCATTTTGCTGTGTTTTTCGGGAAATAATGCATCTGCACACCTGTTCGGGGGTAAGTGAAACAGCCTAGAGCCACACAGCAAACCATTTCACCACCAATAAATCCACTGGACAAAGGTAAAAAATCGACTAAGGCTAATGCAAGGCAATGCCGGGAACGGGGACCCTGGTTGATACAATGGTGTCCATAAACCATGTGACCTGGGGCCTCACAGATATGAATCGGTAGATATGACACGCCCTTTTTGAGGTGCGTGCCTACTGCGACCTAGGTGTGTGCCTACATGTATGTGGACGGCAAGAAAGCCAAAAGACCAAGGATTCAGGTACATTGTGCTGCATACAAGTTGTACACTGCCATACAATTACGACAAAGGAAATGGGAGTAGACTTTCACAGGCAAGAAAAATAATAATTCGTGGAGGAGAAGGCGTTTGACCGTGTCCCGTGTGGAGTCCTGTGGGGGGTGCTTCGGGAGTATGGGGTATCGAACACCTGATACGGGCTGTTCGGTCCCTGTACGACCGGTGTCAGAGGTTGGTACGCATTGCCGGCAGTAGGTCGGACTCATTTCCAGTGAGGGTTGGACTCCGCCAAGGCTGCCCTTTATCACCGATTCTGTGCATAACCTTTATGGTTATGCACAGAATGGGGAGAGGGAAGTCTGGGCTTCCCTGCTGAGGCTGCTGCCCCCGCGACCCGACCTCAGATAAGCGGAAGACAATGGATGGATGGATGGATGGATGGAGGGATGGATGGATGGATGGATGGTTATCGCCAAGCGGCAGGATGTAAATACTGAATAAAAGAGGCCCTGCCCTGACATTATAATACTCAGAGGTCACATTACTATGAATTACATGGTGCATCCCACCCGAGAGATAAGATTTACACGAAACGCTGGGCCTGTAATACCAATACGCCTTCGAAGCAATGTAGTAGTATATTGTGATCAACGGTATCAAAGGCGGCGCTGATATCGCGTAATAAAAGTATTGATGAGGTGTCGCTATCCATAGCTAGTAAAAGATCGTTCGGCACTTTTGCCAGGGCTGTTTCAGGAGAGTGTTCTGCCCTGAATCCAAATTGAAGAAACTCAAATAGATTGCTAGAGGCCACGTGATCATTCAGCTGTTGTACTTCATTTTTTTTCAAGAAGTTTTGAAATAAACAGGAGATTTGACACCATCATATAATTGCAAAGGCTCTCAAGGTTGAGGTTGGCTCTTTTGAGCAAACAGCAGTCTCTCTTTTTTTATTTTCTTTTATGCATTTGACAGCCAAAAACCTGGTGTCTATAACTGTTTCAATTCGCAATTTGCAAAATCTCCATCCATCCATTTTCTGTACCGCTTATCCTCACCAGGGTCTATCTCAGCTATCTTCGGGTGGGGGGCGGGGTACACCCTGAACTGGTCGCCAGCCAATCGCAGGACACATAGAAACAAACAACCATTCACACTAACATTCACAACTACGGGCAATTTAGAGTCTTCAATCAACCTACCAAGCATGTTTTTTGGGATGTGGGAGGAAACTGGAGGACCAGGAGAAAACCCACACAGGTACGGGAAAAACATGCCCAAAAAAAAAAAAAAAAGAAAAACATGCAAAAAAATTTTATTTTTTTTTAAACACAAGCATCTGTACCTCAATTGAATAAAGAGCGTGCCTATTTATTAATTTACCTCTGCTGTTAAGACGTTGACATTAAAAGACGGGATGACTACGTTTCAGGAGCAGAAAAAATATATCCCTCTTTGGCCTCTAGATGTCTCTGTAACAAAATTCCACCCCTTTTCCCTTCTCCTGAAGCTTTCTTGCTTGTGTTCGTTGACTGTTGACGTCGTCAATGGCGGAAGTATCCCGATTCTGTACGTTTTTTTTCTCTCCCCGAAACAAAAATAATATTCACATTTAAACGCCGCTACAATTTTGTTTCAAGTGATCTTTCTTATGTGGGGTTAATTGGAATGATTTCTTTTAAAATTAGAGACAACGTGGCGGCGTGCACGCTGTCGCTCATAAACTCATGAATACCGCGGTGCACACCTGCAGTTGGGCAAAGTCCAAATTACTAGCCTCGCTGCCTGGTTCAATTATGAATTTTGCCTGAGTAACAACATGTTTACCTGTCTTGCTGTAATGTTACAATTCGATGAAGGGTGACAACAAGAGAATACAGTTCTTAATTTTATGGTTTAAAAATACCGAGGAAGTGCCCGCATTCACCAAGAAGATTACGTTAGGGTTATGTAATTCTTGGTGTGAAACTTCAGAAACACTCCAGTGTGGTAATAAACAACTCACATTTTTTAATGATTAATTCAGTGGGATGTTATCATTTTTAATGATCAATTCAGTGGGATGTCTAAGTGTTGGGAGAAGAACTGAGGGATATTATTGGGAACACTCACCACACAACTTCTTCTCTGCCAATTTGACAAAATGTGAGTAGGATGAAATTAGGATTTTATACATATTTATTATTATTTTTTAAAAATAGAAATATTGTGTTTTTGTGAGAAATAGGACCAGACGTTTGAAAGCTAGCTCAGCAAATACAGCTTACTATTAAATTTGTGATTTGAAATGAAGATGTATGCTTTTTAAGGTCCAGGCATTTATTTTACCCAATGTTTCATTAACGTTTATACAATCGTATACTAACATGCATCATCTTCATTTCAAATTCAAAAGAGTTATACTGTATATTGTATTTTCTGTGTAGATTCTCCGTCATCCATGTCATGGTAATCTGCAAAGGTTGAATCATGGCGACTGGACTGTTCTTGTTTGTTTGTTCAACAAGCACAAACAGTCCAGTTGCCATGTTTCAACCTTTGCGGGTATATATTTTTATCTCTGCACAAAATGAACCACGCATCAGTTACACACAAAATCATTATGTTCAAAGAACAATACCAACAAAACATGAATTTCACACAAAAAACCCGCAAAATAATTCCATTCCATAAAATATTACTGGAATTTATGTGAATTTTGCTATTGCCTTTCTCCTTTGCAAGTGCCACTCGTATCATTTTCACAACAAAGTCCATTATTTTTCATTGTGTTATTGGTACAATCTTAGAAAATGGTTCATAGGGAAGAGTAATTTTTTTGGGCTCTTTTTTCCCCAAAATCTAGCGTATTAATAGTACATGCATTGATGTTGACAAAAAAAAAGTAAATCTAATAGAAATTGGTTGAGAAACGAGCAATTTATCATTTATTTTCAATCAACATACATTGCCCTTGATGGGACCGCTACAAAGGCACGTCATTTAGCCGGGCTGCTACAGTGCACTGGCGTATCTAGTATGCTGTCGATTCACATCTAAGTATTGCTGTTTCCGCTGTGAAAGCATTCCGCAAACGCCCACCATTACACAACGTTATGTTTTGAACGCCGTGCTTGTATGGACACACACACGCACACACTTGTGTGTGTCTTGTCCGCCGTTCAACCCCTGCGACTGCCTCTGGGGTTCGGTCGAACCCAGGTTAAGAACCACTGATCTAGACTGACTATAACTATTGCTGTGCTGTGGTTCGCACCACTATTCCCCTTGTCCGTTCTATCCCTCTGTCTGTCCCCTTAAACCCTTTTCTGTCCGGCTGCATTTTCAATAAACATCAGAATAATTACAAAAATCAAAAAAAGAGTATTTCAAACTTCCCTGTTGCACAGCAAAACTGGCATACAGATCCAGCATTCTGCATGGCCATGTTAAACTGTTGGAAAAAATAAAACAATTCCTTCTCATGATCAATGAAGTGTCTGTCTATGTGTTGTATTTCTTTTCTGTATCTGTTGACTCATGGTACATTTGTAGGAGGAGGCAGAGCTGCTTGTTGTAACAGGTGTGCACTGAGTGAAATGAGTTAAATTGATTGAAATTGTCTTCTATTTCTGAATGCGTAGTGAGGCAGAACCAGGAAAGGGGAAAAAAGAAAGCCAGACAGCAGCAGGATTTTCAACAATTTTTCAGCCCACATCATCAAACTGGATGGAGACTGGAGAATTATTACACCGGGAAAAATGAGGTCCGTGATAATTTGCAAACACGGCAATCCATTTTTTTAATCAAAGGTACATAGTGTATATAGTCCACTGTGATCTATAAATTGCACATGTGTAAATGAAAACTCTAATTCATAATATTGTTGAGATTGCTCTCAGTTTTGAGAAAATTTAGCGAGACAAGATAATAATAATCCATCCATTTTCAACACCGCATATCCTGGTTAGGGTCACGGGACGCTGGAGCCTATCCCAGCTGACTTTGGGGCGAAAGGCGGACTACACCCGGAACTGGTCGCCATTCAGTCGCAGGGCACATATAGACACGGACAACCATTCACACTCACATTCACACCGTCACTGAGTGGGAACTGAACCCACGCTGCCTGCACCAAAGTCAGGCGAGTGTACCACTACACCATCAGTGACTCATAATAATAATAATAATAATAATAATAAATGTGAATATTGTTATCTATAGCTTATGAGGCCAGAAATCTACTTTGTACTAGTGTGGCCCAATTCAGAAAAAATTGGGGTGAATGTGGGCCCTAAACTAAAATGAGTATGACATCCCTGAACGATAGTATATTGTGTGTCTCTTCACTTTTACTGAAGGACGTTCGGTGAATTTGCTGATAGCTGATATGACGATTTGAGGCTGCTCGTTAGCTAGAATTAGCGGGTGCCTCTTTCAGATGGGTGCACATAGCACTCGTGCTTTTGTTATATTTGAGGATAGACTTCCACATTTTGCAAGTGACTGTGCTGCAGGTCACATATTTAATAGCATATTTTCACACGCATGGGGTGCTGCTGCTAGTTTACAGCGTGAACATGGTGTTGCCTGAACCTGTAATTGCCGATTAAATTGACCACAAGCTGTAACAGACATGCGTAGTGGTAAAGTCGACGCGTCGGCTAGTTACTTAAAACCCCGAGTTGACAGACTTAAATATGTATTAATTGTGGTAGTGAGAGGAGCGAAAATAAGGAAAGGAGATCCATTGTTTTTGTATCGTGTAAAAATATACCATTATTAATTTTAATAGTATGATATGGCGAGCTCTATCGCTAACTCACTTACTCAACCATTGCACTTGTGTTTCACTTTTTCCCTACCAGCATTGTGAATTATAAGTGGATCATTGAAATCTATTCATCGATTCAGAATCATTTACATCTACATCGCGTTGAACGTGAGAATCGATTATTTCTCCCCTACTCACTTGTGATTTTATCATTTATTATCAGTATATTAATTTTACATAGATCAAACCAAGAGATGTGAGAAAATGGAGCGAAACGTCATGCTACAACGAGCAAAAAAGGCAAGGTGAATAAAGAACTGTACTCTTTTCCTCAGTTCCTGACGAGTTGCCTGATTGAAGACAAGCTGCCACAGTCATGGATGAGGAGCTGTCACCTTTGGACTGCTTGCTGCCCTCAGGTACTTCCTTTCAAACTGCCATCCGTTTGTGCAAACACACGTGCACACAGTCAATCAGAATGGATAGAAAAGAAGCCTGCCTTTGCGACACAAACGCAAGTTGGTTTGTGTGATTTATGCAGCTAAGAAAAACACTTATTTATTCACAATGCTGTCATACTTTTTTTTTTTTTTTTTTTTTTCTCTCCCCCCCCCCCCCCCCCCCCTGTTTTTCCTCCCAGTCCTACTCAGACACGCTATTCTGAGGGAATTAAAACTCCCAAAACAAATCATTGGCATTTTTGTGACAAAAAAAGTATGTGATGCGTTCAGATTTGTTTGACTTCTTTGTATAGTGAATCTATACTGAAAGCAGGCTTTTTCTTGATACATTTGAGGTGAGAGGTTTCTGAAGATAAATTCAGTTGAAAACTGAAACATTGTTGTGATCCTCCGGTTTCTTTCCAGGCATGCCTTGCTGCTGCAAGTTGCTTCGTGCAATTTGCCTATTTCTAAACAGTTAAATATTGTGCACTGTTGAGGGAAGTTGGACAACCCTTATTGTCGACCTCAGTATTCTGTCTGTATGGCTGTTCCAATCAGTGCCTGACCGATTATTCAGCGATTAGGGGACTCGAGTTGCCAGTTTTATGACTTGCCACTTGCTTGCCAAATACTTAAGACTTGACTTAGGAGGCAAGAGACTTGACTTGGCTTTGACTTGAACTACATGACTTGAAAAGTCATCAAGTTTAGAGTTGTAAATTTGCTTTGTATTTAAGACACTTTGCCTTATTTTGAAAGAAAGAAAGAGAAAAAAAGAAATGTTTTGGGGGGTCGTTTGTGCCAACACAGGAATTTGTCTCCGGTAGTTGGAGCCGCTCTAGCACGACAATAGACAACCAGTTTGACAAAAAATACTTTTGAGAGATAAAAACACACTACGAAGAGTCACTTTGTATGTTGGAATGTCTGCTAGTTTTAGTTTGCATTGAACGATAGCGAGGCGGCACGGTGAACAACTGGTTAGCACATCTGTCTCGCAGTTCTGAGCACCCGGGTTCAAAGTGTGGAGTTTGCATGTTCTCCCCCGTGCCTGCGTGGGTTTTCTCCGGGTGCTCCGTTTTCCTCCCATATCCCCAAAACATGCATGGTAGGTTAATTCTGAATTGCCTGTAGGTGTGAATGTGAGTGTGAATGGTTGTTTGTACATATGTGCCCTGCGATTGGCTGGCGACTAGTTCAGGGTGTACCCCGACTCGCGCCCAAAGATAGCTGGGATAGGCTACAGCACATGTCAAAGTCGTCAGTTAGAAAACTAGTCATGTCTCGTTTGCTGTTTTCTTTGTTCCTGTGTCTTTCTTTGTTACTTGGCATTACCTTGTTCCGGTGGCGCTCGTCCAGCGACCGCCACCCGACCTTGCTCCGGCGGCACTCGTCCAGCGGCCACCTGCCGACCCGGCTCCGGCGGTGCTCGTCCAGTGGCCACAACCCGACCCTGTTCCGGCAGCGCTCGCCCAGCGGCCGCTACCTCACCCTCTTGCCTGGCCCCTGCATCGCCATTGGGTCGGCATCATGGTCGCCCGCCTGAACGGCCATATGGAAAACCTTGTGATTGGCGTCCTGGCCGACCTCCCGGAACTACCCAGCCAAGCACCTCATGTCTGGTGGCCTAGATGTCCACCAGACTGACTCTGAGGGACGGACTCACCCAAGAGGACGCTACCCACTCCCCAGGACGTTCCCCCAGCTCAACCGAAGGGCGCCGAGCATGTAGCATCTGTTGAAAAATCCATTAATGGAATCTGCCAGCAGTCTGCAAACCATCTCCTAGAACAAATATTATACTCAAATAAGTGATATGCTCCTCAGGAAAATGTCTGTATTATCCAAGATTTGAAATGTTAATTCACTTTGTGTGTAAATAATCCCTCAAAGGATGCAGAAAACAGCTAAAACACCAACCTCCTCACGAACATGGAAAGTTTACTTATCATACATGATTAAGTTGTTTCAAAATCCTTTCTCTCTCTCTCTCTCTCTCTCTCTCTCTCTCTCTCTCTCTCTCTCTCTCTCTCTCTCTCTCTCTCTCGCTTTCTCTCTCTCGCAAAACTGGATTGAGACATTCCTCTAAATAGAATATGTTTCTGTTGCTTTCTTAGCTTAATCTCTCAGAGGAAATACTTATGGAGACTCCTGGCACAGAATATAAAAGAAGCTCCCGAATGAATTTTAAAATACCCAGTGTGCAGCGTAAGACTTCTAAATTCCAAAATTTAGTTACAAATGCCACTTCCTGGAGTGTATGCTCCAGCTGTGAGTTTCGGCATGTGTATTTGTGGTGTTTATGCTGTCTAGCGCTTTCCAAGGTGACATTTCTTTGAACAGTGTAAGAAAAGCCTCATTCTTGTGCATGTGTATTTATTTACAAGGGGTTATTGAAAAAGATTATTCTGCAAAGTTGTCGATGTGGTGGGGTAGTCAGCTGCGGTTTGACTGGAGGTTATTTGTATTTGACGATGTTTTGGCTTCTTGGGCCATATGGATCCGCATGCTAAATTGTCATGTGTAATTTGGCGACTGATGAAGTGCTGACTGCGCTAATGAGAATCATGGTGTGAATCAGGCAGCTTGGTTCAAGCGCAGCTATTTTCGCATGGGTGAATATCTTCTGCTCTGACTCCAGGTGGGAGGGAGTCTTGAGTGTTCAAAAGTCTCCAATAACACCAGAAAAAGTAGCTACACTTGTTGCTAGTTGGTTTTTGGAAAAATATCTCCAAAAGTGGTCTGAATACTTAATTAATAATTTTTAAAGTTGGCAACTGACACACTGGGCACTTCAGCACGGTCAACAGTAGGGGGCGGGGATGATGTGAGGAGTGTGTCATTTGCATAAGACAGTACAGCCCTCTAAAAACAAAGAGAGGGTTAAAAGTGCTATAATTCTTGTTTTCATCGAAATACTACATATTTTACATACACTGTGAAATCCTATTATTGCTATTTTAGTATCCATAAATGTCTCATCTAGGGATGTCCCGAGCCAACTTTTTCACTTCCTATCCGATACCGATATTGCATCCTTGAGTTTAGGCCGATAACGATAGCTGTCCGATCCGATATCATAATCAGAATAATCATACGTACTTAACTTCCCCTCCTTGGGCCGTCACCTTATTGGGTTGCAGGGGTTTGTGTGTCCCAATGATCCTAGGAGCTAAGTTGTCTGGGGCTTCACGCCCCTGGTAGGGTCAACCTCGGCAAAAAGATCCTAGGTGAGGGACCAAACAAAGCAGGGCTCCAAAAACCCCTATGATGAATAACACAAATGGAGATCAGTTTCCCTTGCCCGGACGTGGGTCACCGGGGCCCCCCTGAGGAGCCAGGCCTGAAGGTGGAGCTCGAAGGCGAGCGCCTGGTGGCCGGATCTGCACCCATGGGGTGCACAGCCTGAAAGGGTAACGTGGGTCCACCTTCCCATGGGCTCACCACCTGTGGGAGGGGCCATAGGGGTCGGGTACAGTGTGAGCTGGGCGGTGGCCGAAGGGGCTTGACTTTTGCGACAAATCTTTCCAGAAATGTTGTGTTGAACTCAAACTTGCACCACTTCAGGCCATTCATCTGGAGTTTCCACTGTATTCCAAAACGCTACAAGGAATCCAGTTTAAGTAAAACCACATACAAATATGTATTCAGGAGAAAGATGGCATAACAATCATTAAATACTTTTTGACACAAAATGTAACAACATTAAAAATGCATGGAAAATGATTTATAACGGCAAACACGAGTGGAAGATAAATTAAATATAGCGTGAAGTTTATGGGGGTGAGTGAACGGTCGTGCTGTAATCTTTGGCCCATTAAGGCTCTTGGAGCAGCTCTAGTTTTACTTTGTCAAGGATGCATAATTTCCCATTATTTCTTTGCTTCCCTGCAGATAGAAAAATGGCAATTGCAAAGTAGCAGTGACGGTATCTGCATTAGCAGTGGAGCAACAGGTGGAGGAAAAAAAACAAGTGGAGGCAAGATGGATTGGTTTTTGAGGGAGGAGGGGAACTACATTTGTGTAGCGATTTATCCCAGGACAGGGACTTTGACAATGAAGCATGGACGTTCTTAGACAGGAAGGAGGGAAGTCACAGACTGACATGTTTGTTTGTTGTTGTTTTTTTCCTGCTGCATTTTAAAGGGCCATGTTGCCATGTAGTCGCAGATGGTGTGCTATCAAGGTCACAGTATTCTCAGCCCTGACTGTCTTGCTTTCAGGCCACTGGGGTCGTACACATTATTGTACAATGCTGCAGAGTTTGGGCACACATCAAGAGCTAGTGCCAACAATATTGACTTTCAGTTTTAAATCCCACCCTTATTTATGTTGGTGAGGAGGACAGGAGTCATTGTTTATACTACAACTTTGTAAGGCTTTTTAATTGTTGAATCAAACAACACAAACATCACCACCGTGTTCTTAAAAGTGTGGTTATTCATTCAAATGCACTCTATTTTTCCCACATTTATATCCATGCTGTTCACTTTGTCTGACTATAGGCAAACAGAGGATCGCTCTGATCATCCTGAACCAGCCTTTGGATAAGGACTACCTTCACATTCTGTGGAGTAAAGGTACACTGTCTGTACATTGGGTACACTTTCTGGACCCCCTTTTTTTTTTGTTACATATGTCTGCAGATATGCACTGAGTTTTCCATTTGTAATCTGCAATGTTTTCATCCGTATATCTGTCAGTCTCCTGCAAACTGAATATGGACCAAACATTGTTAATTTCTTGTAGTAGCAATGCTAATTAAAAAAAAAAAAAAAGTCTGTCATTAAAATGTATATAAAACTATACAACCCAGCACAGTTGGTCAAAGCCAGGAAGTATCTATTCTTTCTTGACAGTTTTTAGCTACTAGGAGACCTTTTGTTGTCCTCTGCCATTTGACCGAAAGAACTGTGGCCCATTTGATATCTCCTCCCTTAGTGTAGATTGTGCATGAAAACTTCCCTCGTAGATCCACTTTCTGCATATTCAAAGGCAAAGTAAATTCCTTTCCTCCAGTTTTAACTTAATTTCCTTTTATTTGTCCAAGACCTCACTTAGATCCTCTTTATATTCATTAGCGCTGAGGTTGTGTTCCCCTGTTGCTTTTTTCAAGTGCTACGAAGGCTTTGCAGACGCTGATGTGCCAAATGTGCTGCTTTGTCACTGAACATGACCCCTTCCCTGCCCTCTGATCACATTCCCTGTGCGATGCCTTTAAATGATATAGTCATCATAAATAACCTACCTCTCTGCATAGCAAACATTTTTTAATACTCCTGCGTCTCCTCGACTGCAACAATTATCATATCCAAAACAGAGCTAATTTCATACAATACAGTCCCCCTGGGCTGTCACAGGCGGAATATTCAGCATGACTGTCTTACCCTGAGACACAGATCCTATTTAACGTTCTTAAAAAAAGAAAACGATTTGCAAATCTGAAAATTTACGAGCCACAAGCGTTAACAGTTGACCTCAAAGATAGTTCAGCAACTTTATAAAATCTGTTTAAATGACTGACTGCAATCTATAATTGTTTTTCCAGGCTTTTTTTTTTTTTTTTTTAATCATTCTTTGAGTTTAAAGTGTTTTGCAAGGTCTTAAGGTAGCTGCCTATTCACAATGCATTAATTGGAATGGGCACAATAGATTCTGCTAGTGGTTGGTGAATTATGCAAACACAAATGTGCACACCTCTCAACTGGTGTGCACCATGATAGATAAATAAATTAGCTAAGAGGAAACTCGACCGCTGCTTTCAGGCCATGAAAAATAAGCCTATAAAACCTCTCTCTAACATTTTGGATGGTTGATTGTGAAAAAAAACAAAACAAAAAAAACCTCTCCGTTTCTGCCCTGGAAGCATGTTTAAGTCTCAGCTTAATGACTTGCAAATTGTCGTACAGCTCATATCCATTTGTGCATGTTAGTGACTTACTGAATGGCCCCAATTTAGTAATTTTCAAGCGCCAGTTCTGTTAGAAGGCAATTGGATCATTACAAAGATTCGAAAAACTGTGACCTTGCTGCAGTCGCAGACATTGCAGTACCCTTTATATCTGAAAGTACCACTTCACTATAAAAACCGAACAATTGTTTTACTGTGTGCGTCATAACTAATCCAAGGCACTTTATGAAGTAAATGAAAAACAAACAAAACAAAATAGATTACACTCATCAAATATTCGATGCAGCTTGATGTTGGGATGTGACAAGTTTGGGCATTTCTTTACAAATGAAATTTGAGGTAATTTCCGAGTGGGATTGTGAAGTGCCACAAGCGATGCTGAAGAAGACGTTTTCCTTATCACTTTTGCTCCTGGCTCATGCTTGCTCGTGAGACTATCTGAGATGAGTGTGGTGCCGCAATGGTGGATCATAGATCACGCGGAGCTTGAAAGTGAAGACCTCTAACACGATATGCCATGTATTCTTAATAATGTTTATGGGCAAAGCAGATGTTACGGAGTGCGCGTCACTCTTCAGGTTGTGGTTCACATGGCAGCACTGCAGCCAGGTCTCCACCCTCACCGACCCGATCTCACACACACAGATACACGCGCGCACACACGCGTTGAGTGCACTTCAGTCTTGTGATGTGCTGCCCCTGGGCTCCACTCATCACCCCTGGGAGAGGATGAGCAGCAGGGTGCCAAAAACCTACGGGAAGCTAGAGAGCAGCATACTGATCAAAGGGGAACGTAAACAGGTGCTGGGTGTGGTGATGTGAAGTGGAAACAAGCTGCTTATCTCACTCACGCACCTTCTCACCCACATCTAGTCTATCAGTCACCCACTTTCTCCTTCAGTCACTCACCCATCGACTTACTCGCACTCAGACACGGTGCAACAACTTAATGAGGCAATCAGGGTAGGTGACGCTCTATATTAGATCCAAATTGTGCGTGCATTTACCCCCAAGTACACCATGTCATCATTTGTTGATGTGAAACAGCTTGCTGAGGTTTGGGACCATACTACATTAGTCAATCAAGCATCAACTTTGCAATCAAGGTTGGAGTGGTGTATAAAAATGTGTCATTGAGAAGAACTCAAAGTACTGAAGAGTGGAAGAATAAAGTCTCACAATAGTTTCAATTCAGATTTGTTTTAGTTCTCAAGGTTAAAGGTAGTTGATAATGTACACGTTTCTCTTAATTCGTTTAATATTAGGCCTCTGATTGTCACGTTATCGTGGTATTGTTTGTCATTTGGCCTATATTTTTGCATCACAGCCACTGCTATACTGTGTATAGAGTGCCAGTATTAGTTCAAATGTAACATTCTCATTTTCAACAATGTATCTGTGTGCAAAGATTAGGGCTGCTCGAGATTGGGAAAAAATGACATTGCGATTTTATTTTTTTATTTTTTTTGTAAACCTGCCATATATATTGCTATGTGAAATAATACAGGATCAATGTTAGGAAAGTTCGTTTTCTACGTGAACTAGTTCAAAGTTCCAAAAATGAACTATTTCAGTTCATAGTTCATAATTTTGAACTTAGTTCACCGGTCCAAAAACGAACTAGTTCATAGTTTGTTTGTTTTTTCAATATGTTGCCGAAGGGCTATTACCCTCAAAATACTGGCATGTCATTTCCCCATTGTTGCCACCCATTCAATCCTCATAGCCAGCTGCAGCTTTCACCCTAAAATCTCAATAACATGAGAAAAAACGTGTTTCTTGAATGGATTTTTTTTTTAAATGAGGCATTAAAACAAAAACAAGACTTTTGTCCTTAATGTGCAAACAAAAACACGCAACACAGTATGACAGGAACAATGGTGAAAGGACATTGAGAACGTTTTATTCCTTGCAGCTCTGGCTGAGTGTATTAACACCATAATGTATCTATTATAATTTTACAAAACAAAATAAATTCTATATTATCACAGTGTGATCTTTTGACTAAATCATTCTGATACAAATAATAATTGTCCTAGTAATCGAGCGAAGACTAAATGAGGCAAGCGCCTTCTACTTATGAAAAGAAGAGCCAAGTGTGGAAAAAAAGCGAGTGCCCGTGAAGACAAAGCATTTTCACTCGTGGAGTCAGTACTTCATACGCACTTTATACAATTCTCAATTAGTGCATTAGTCTGTGTATGTTGTGTATCATGCTGCAGACACTTACCAAAAAAAAAAACCCATATCCAAAACAATGCCTGATTTTTATTAGTTATTTTCATTAAATGTTTATTATTGTCAGGTGTTTTTCCTTGAACAGAAGGATACCAGCAAATACTGTATATATAGCCCGGTTGTAAATGTGCACCTACTTCCAGACAGACATGGTAATGGACACGCACAAAAAAAGTATTAGTTCAAGCAGACAGACGTGCAAGTGTTCGCCCTCTTTTTGGTGCAAGCTAAACTTACTTGCACAAGGTACAACTAAAAAAAAAAAAGGAGAGGTAAATCTTTGAAGTCTCTCCCTTGTGTGCACCCTAACAGCCCAAACATAAAAGGGCTCTTAAAAAATCGTCTGCCTGTTCCATTTGAATTGAATAGTAGCCATGAAAGAGAATACATTTGCAAATATTTTGCATCTCATTTTGAGGAACTGCATACCATTCATTACAAAAAAACAAAAACAACGAATAACATCCTCATTTGTCTGCTTTTAAAATCAGAACAGGTAATAACTCCCTCATGAGAAAAGATTTTGGAAATTATTACTATAGGAGAAAGTTGTTTTCCTTCTAAATACTTTTGACTTCATACTGTTGACTTTATTGTTAAAGTACATTCTGAAATCACATCTTGGCATTGATGGAATTGTGATGTTGCTTGTTTTGTTATATGGAGAGCTCTGAATGAAGCAATAACACAAGAAAACACCGAGATAATCCTAAAGTGGCTTCATAAATGAGTCTGCGTGTTTTCTTTTTGAAGAGACTAACCAGCAGGAGACCGGGGTTCAAATCCCGCCTGAGTGGAGTTTGCATGTTCTCCCCGTGCCACGAACGGCGAAGGAGGAAGCAGAAGCGAGGCAAGCGCACGTGTGTGTGTATGTCTGGTCTCATTATTTATATCCGTGGACAAAAGCATCATTGTAACCGGCCAAAGTTTAATAGGAGTCATATTCAAGAAAAAAAAAAAAATCCACTGTGCCATGCCAATGATTTGTACCATGTCTGCATCTTACCATCCATCCATCCATCGTCTGAGCCGCTTCTCCTCACTAGGGTCGCGGGCGTGCTGGAGCCTATCCCAGCTACCATCGGGCAGGAGGCGGGGTACACCCTGAACTGGTTGCCAGCCAATCGTAGAGCACATACAAACAAACAACCTTTTGCACTCACATTCACGGGCAATTTAGAGTTCTCAATCAACCGACCATGCATGTTTTTGGGATGGAGGAGGAAACCGGAGTGCCCGGAGAAAACCCACGCAGGCACGGGGAGAACATGCAAACGCCACACAGGCGGGGCCGGTGATTGAACCCCTGTCCTCAGAACTGTGAGGCACACGCTGTAACCAGCTGTTCACCGTGCCGGTTGCACCTTACCACGCAGTATATTTTATCATCCAGTGTGCTGCATGTGACAGTAACTATGTCATATCGTAACACACCATGGTCCTGTTCACATCAATTTATCAAGTTTTCATTTCCCTCATGTCTGTCTTTATCTTGCTGTCTCTTCGTAGCTCTTTTGACAGCATGTGCTGATGGTGCTGCCAATCACCTGTATAACATCACTGCTGGAGAACGTGACATGTGAGTCTGCCAATTTTCTTCATCGATAGATGATACCTACATTTGATGTACTGTATTCTTTGTGTATTTATAATGTTGAGAAATATTTATATACAGGAGCTAGGCCTGGGCGATATGGCCTTAAAATAACATCTCAGATTATTTTCCCCAAATGTATGATATCTGATTATAATCGATTCTTTGTCTGCTTCAATAAAAAGCAAAGGCTGCATTAACTGTTTCAACTTTCACAAAAATTCATTGTTTTTCTTTACAATGTGAAAATAAAAATCCTTCCTGTTAGAGAAGATGGCCCTTTTGACAATAAAACATTTTAAAAGGCTGACAATTGAACATTAAAAAATTGACAAAAAATATTTCGGTTTGCGATTAATATGTAACAACAAAACTGTCAAATGAATAAAATGTGCTGCTTCATATAAAATGTACGTTTGTCCCTGAAAATGTAAACAACATGCTTCATATAGTAAAATGCACTCTAGGTACGTGCCAGGGCTTGCTTAGTTTTATACATATCTTTGGCAAGGAAATAAGATGGTCTAAAACATCAGGCTTTAGCCATGCCCTATTACATATTTGAGTGCCACCCACTACACTGAAAACCCTCACTGATAGGGCATTATTTCATGCTGCTTCCACCTTTAAAGTGGATCAGCATGTGGATAAAGGTCTGATTTTGCAATGTATGAATGGGCACCATGTCTTCGGTAGTGTTCAAGGTGATAGACTCCGCATCTGTCTTCACTGCGTTCCTTTCATACACAAAACAATGTGAACGTGTTTTTTCAGCGGGGGTTTTCGGGCTCCCTTCCATGTTCTTCCGAGTTGCATACTGAGCTACATTTGCAGCTGTGTGTCTCTATTTCAAATGTTGAAATAAGGTGGTTGCGATGCTCCCTTTTATTTGTAGAGCCTTTGAACATGTTTGCAATAGGATTTTATTTTATTTTTTTGCTCATCTGCTCAGACAGTGCAAAATCAAACTAATTCTTAACTACTGACAAAACTGCCTCTTTTGGAAACTACTGTAGCGGCTCAATCTTCACCACCATGTTGCCGGTGTAAGCAGTGCACATCAGTACATTTCACCATGGAAGGCACTAAAAAAAAACTTTATTTTATTTGATTATGAATATTCATTTTTCTATTATTAAAAAAAACAGCTTGACCCAAAAACTCAAATTAAACCCTTAATCAGTTTTGTGCTCATTAAATCCCTACATTTATTGTTTTACCAATAACTCTCATCCTAGCTGCTTTACAATTTTGACATATTATAACATGAGTACATTTTTTGTGAATCGTGTCTTGGAGAAATTGAGGCAAAATGGATTGTACTATTCTGCTTCAACCAGCAGAGATGCTGTTCTAGTCGCGAGCAGGTTTTCCTCCATATTGTGTCCACGTAGCAAGAGCTGCTGTGGAAGTCTCACGGAGTAACGAAAAGTATAGAAAATAAAATTGATGATCTCCTTTTTCTATATCGAGCATTAATGAAATATCGGTCGAATCGAGCTTCACTGTATCTCCCAGCACTACTGACACTGTGTATAGTGTATCCCATACTGTAATGCATGACTTTTGTATAGTTTAAGAACAGAACACTGGGATGTTTATACCACCCCAATTCCAATGAAGTCGGGACGTGGTGTTAAACATAAAAACAGAATACAATGATTTGCAAATCATCTTCAACCTATATTTAATTGAATACACTACAAAGACAATATATTCAATGTTCAAACTGATAGAATTTATCGTTTTTAGCAAATAATCATTAACTTAGAATTTTATGGCTGCAACACGTTCCAACACGTGGGACAGGTGGCAAAAAAGACTGAGAAAGTTGAGGAATGCTCATCAAACACCTGTTTGGAACATCCCACAGGTGAACATGCTAATTGGGAACAGGTGGGTGCCATGATTGGATATAAAAGGAGCTTCCCTGAATTGCTCAGTCATTCACAAGCAAAGATGGGGTGAGGTTCACTTCTTTGTGAACAAGTGCGTGAGAAAATAGCCGAACAGTTTAAGGACAATGTTCCTCAATGTAGAATTGCAAGGAATTTCGAGAATTCATCATCTACGGTCCATAATATCATCAAAAGGTTCAGAGAATCTGGAGAAATCACTGCATGTAAGCGGCAAGGCCGAAAACCAACATTGAATGCCCGTGACCTTCGATCCCTCACGTGGCACTGCATCAAAAAACAACATCAATGTGTAAAGGATATCACCACATGGGCTCAGGGACAGTTCAGAAAATCAATATCAGTACATACAGTTCGGCGCTACATCCGTAAGTGCAACTTGAAACTCTACTGTGCAAAGCAAAAGCCATTTATCAACAACACCCAGAAACGCCGCCGGCTTCTCTGGGCCCGAGCTCATCTAAGATGGACTGATGAAAAGTCGAAAAGTGTTCTGTGGTCTGACGAGTCCACATTTCAAATTGCTTTTGGAAATTGTGGACCTCGTGTCCTCCGGGCCAAAGAGGAAAATAACCATCCGGGCTGTTGTGGACGCCAAGTTCAAAAGCCAGCATCTGTGATGGTATGGGGCTGTGTTAGTGCCAATGGCACGGGTAAATTGCATATCTGTGAAGGCACCATTAATGCTGAAAGGTACATACAGGTTTTGGAGAAACATATGCTGCCATCCAAGCAATGTCTTTTTCATGGACACCCCTGCTTATTTCAGCAAAACAATGCCAAACCACATTCTGCACGTGTTACAACAGCGTGGCTTCGTATTAAAAGAGTGTGGGTACTAGACTGGCCTAGCTGCAGTCCAGACCTGTCTCCCATTGAAAATCTGTGGCACTAAATGAAGCATAAAATACGACAACAGAGACCCCGGACTGTTGAACAGCTGAAGCTGTACATCAAGCAAGAATGGGAATGAATTCCACCTACAAAGCTTCAACAATTAGTGCGCTCAGTTCCCAAACATTTATTGAATGTTTTTAAAAGAAAAGGTGATGTAACACAGTGGTAAACATGACCCTGTCCCAGCTTTTTTGGAACGTGTTGTAGCCTTCAAATTCTAAGTTAATGATGATTTGCTAAAAACAATAATGTTTATCAGTTTGAACATTAAATATCTTGTCTTTGTAGTGTATTAGGTTAAACATGATTTGCAAATCATTGTATTCTGTTTTTGTGTTTAAGACATCTCAACTTCATTGGAATTGGGGTTGTACTACAGTGCATGTGTATCGAAGAAAAATGCATACCAGGGCTGTGTTTGCACTTTTTGCAGCCAAATGCAATATGTGTATCTAGCTAATGGAAGACTGCTGTTAGCATTGAGATGGATCTGGGTCCTCTGTGGTCCCTGAAGTGTTCAGGCTTTCACATTAACACTTAAAAGTGTGAACATGAGTGTGTGTTCTTTAAAGGCTGTCGATGAAAATGAGGGTTTGACCTCTGGTTTTCAGCAGCCGTTTTGGGACATGAGCAAGTCTGTATTTTAGTAGTCAAGGTCGGTTTAAAATTGAATCCAACAAGCGTTCCACCTTTATTCAATCATCTAAATTATCATTCTTGTCTGACAGACCTTGCTTTACTTGATGTTTCCATCTCATGAGTAAAATAGATTAAGTGGCAATGATCTGCTGCATCCTCAAACAACAAAGAAATACACCAGAGAGGAAGGTTGATTGGTTTGTGTGGCTGCACACTTAAGCACTTTACCCCTAAGAAATCCACCCATGACTACCACATGTAAAAACTATAAAGTATAGAAAGTGGGCTATTTTGTTTGTCATGTGCTTGCAGATCAGTGCACACTCTAATCTAAACTTTATCTTGCAAACAAACCATGTCATAAAAGGGTTGGTCCACTGAAGCCCAGCAAAGAAGTACATGGCTGACAAATGATGCTGCAAAGCAGTAAGAGTTACTGCCTCTGGTGGGGAGGATGGAAGCTATGTCACATTTTTATATTCCATTTTTGTTGGAAATATTCCATTCCAAATGCTCACTGAGATGCCGCACCTGCAAGATTGCGTTCTGAAGGACAAACATAAATGGGATATTTCTGTGAAATGCAAATGATGATAACTTATTCTGCAGAAGCAATATTCTTATAAAGTAGCAAGTGATCGTTTGTGTGTACCAGTCTGCCTGCATGGAGTGTTTGCACAAGACATAATACAGTGAAATAAACACTAAGTTGTCAGAGCTATGCTTGGTTTGATGACCTCCAAATTTTAAATTAGTTTAGATAAAATAATGCCAAACACCAACAATATTCAGATGATAAATGTTTTTCTCTTCGTCTTCTACTTTCAATTGTATCAATGTATTCTTTCTTGCTTTTTCCCATGTTATGGGATGTTTTTCCTATCAACCTTTATTCACATCCCTGTCTGTCCTGTTATAGCGATAACATATTCAGAGTATTGTATATAATTTGCTGATATACAATGCACATGGCAAACATCAAGCAATCATTCTTTGCTTGGAAACCACGTCACTATTTTGTTCTCTTCACAATATTTGCATGAAATAATCCACCTTCTATAATTATGTGTCTGTAAGTGCCTCAGCCACTCTAGTCTTCTGCCTTGACTCTCAAATCTTGTTATTCAGAATCTACCACTCCTTTTCCACACTGACACTGCGTACACAAATGTATGTCTCTAAAGCCATTAGCTCGGTGTGTACTAAATCTGCCAAATGTGATTGAAATGTGGCTATTTAGAGCTGTTTTAACTTCTGAAGTATGTTTTAACTTCTGCTCTCTTTATCATCACAGTCACGCAAGGACAGAGCTCTATTATCATAGAGCTGCTCAAAACTGAATCTATAGTTAGATTTGATTGAAAATGCACCCATCTGTCTGTTGAAGCCCTTGAATAGTTTAAGCTTGACAACAAGAGGTGTAATAAACAATGGCAATAGACACTAAACCATTTTCCTCAGTATCATTGACTGGCTAATTGTTATGATAGCTCTGTAATAAAACATTTTTCACGGGGCCTCAGGTGTTTGTGGAACAGCCCCCCCTTGATGCCCCTGGCACGCCTCCGACTCTTGTCTTCTATCTTCTCCTATTTCTAATTGCAAAATGACATTTGTCTAATTTGTGCATCTAATCAAATCATCCGTGGGAGGATAAAAAGTCAAGAGATGAGTGCAGAGGTAGAGGATCATGGCTGAATGTAATTTGACAGCTGTGTGCATGTATGTGAACATTAATATGAGCATGGTTGTTTCAGCCTCAGTACCAACTTTTAGAACCATGCATAGCCTATACACTCGTGCCTTTGTCAGATTTTGTACCATTGCCTCTCCATTCACATACTTTAATACTTTGCACAGCTTGGGATCTTAAATTGCCTGGCAATCAAGAATTATAAGATAGGGGCTTTAACAACTGGATCATGGGTGTGCAATTAAAAGGCTTTTACGGCAAATTAAGATGGGCACTTGGAGACCATTTACTTCATATATGTAGTGCTAAGTTGCTAGGCAACAAATACTGAGTACCTACAAGGTACTGTGTCAGGTGGCAGGCCCAGGTGTTGGAATAAACTATAATTTCCTCAACCAAGCATCATAATTTTACAATGCTCTCCTCTACGTGTGAAATGTTGTAGCACACAGACAGTATTATACATTTAAATTTATAAACAGTATGTGTTCTGCATTCATACATACTATACATACATTTATATTTTCATTTTGCACCCTTTTTTTTTTCTTATAATACATAGTGGACGTGTAGCAAATACGAAGGATGGGCATTTGAATATTCCTCTCCGATTCTCTACAAAGTGAATATATTTGATAGAATCAATTATATATATATTTTTAAACATTGTTATTAAAACAGTGTTTAATTTTTTTTTTTTTTTTTTTTTTTTAAAACATTCTTTTCATTTTAAACGTTATTAAACCCCTCCTGGAAGCCGTCACCTTATTGTGGTCGAGGGGTTTGTGTGTCCCAATGATCCTAGGAGCTAAATTGTCTGGGGCGTCACGCCTCTGGTAGGGACAAAGCACGGCTAAAAGACTCCTATGATGAAAAATATAACTGAATTGAGGTTTCCCTTGCCCGGATGCGGGTCACTGGGGACCCCCTCTGGAGCCAGGCCTGGAGGTGGGGCTCGAAGGCGAACTCATCAAAGTACAGAATCAACTCTTATGAAAGTGCTAAATGATACAAGGTTGAATACTGAGTCAGGAACGGTGTAAGTTCTTGTCTTGTTGGATATCGGTGCGGCGTTTGGTACAGTAGATCATAACATGGCTGACAAAATGGAACACTCCTTAAATGGTTCAGATTCTACCTGGAGAAAAGGAGTTATTTCATAACAATTGGAAGTTTTCCACCACATGAAATGACATATGGGCTCCCTTAAGGGTCAGTTCTTGGACCCCTCCTGTTCAGCCTGTATTTACTACCTTTGGGTCCAATTCTTCAGAACCTTAATGTTGACTATCATAGCTATGCAAATGGTACACAGTCATATCTAACAGTGTCACCAGATGACGACAGTTCAATTAAGAGGTTGTGGTGTTGCGTCCCTGTCTAAAAGGAAGCGGTAGGCAGTAGAGCCCACATTTTAAATGGAAAACTTGCAAACGATCAGGCTAATTTTATTGTGGCAGCCAAACACGTGATCACGATTAAAATTCTATTAATTTTGCAGCCTATGCCCATCCCCAGCAAAAACAGTTGTCATGAACGGAACAGAGGACAGGAGAACCATCCATCCATCTAGTATGCTACTTGTCGTTATTTGGGTCACAGGTGTGCTGGATCCCATCCCAGTGCCGGGTACATCCTGGAGTAGTTGTCAGTCAACCGCAACAGGCACAACAACCATTTACATGCACCTTGACACCTATGGGCAATTTAGAGTTTTTGGAAAGTGGGAGGAAGCTTGTGAAAACCCACGTAAGCACTGGGAGAACATGAAAACTCCACACAGGAAGGTTGGAGTCGAGATTTGAACCTGAACCTCAGAATTGTGAGGCAGATGTGCTAATCACGCGATACCATGCTGGCGAATATGTCGGACCCCGATGCAAAAGTACCAATGACATTGAATGCAAGTGGGACTAAGAACCAGTCTCTTTATCATCTCCCAGGTAATCACTTATGTCAACAACAAACTACATTGCCATTTAAATTACACTTATAGCCAGTTAGTGCTTGTGTGCACCTGAGAGTGGCGCTTGTCATCTCTGTTTTGAACAGGACTAATCAGAGCCACACCACAATGGAGTGGTTGTCTCACTTTTGCAGATGAAGGAGGGATATAGTCGGCAGCAGAAAACAAGAATAGAAATAGGATGAGCTGAGAGAGATGGCGAGAGAAAGAGAGAGACAAATACTTAAGCAGGCTAATAGATGCATGCCCAAACCCAGACGAATGTCACATTGCCGCTGCCGAGCACTCTTGGACAAACTGCCCTCAAAATGTTCTATTTCCCATCCAAATTAAAGTGTCAGTTAATATTAATGTGGAAATAAGGCCTTGTTAGACGCACAAACATTCACACAAGCAACATTTGTGCTGATGCACACTATTGACACCACGGAGTCAAGTACATGGGTCTGTGCGTGCGCGTGAGTTCAGGCTTGGTATCTCATCTCATCTCATCCCATCTATCATGAGGGTCATTGGGAATCCCTTTATTGTTAAAAGAAAACGTGTCCCTGTGTGATTTTATTTAGCATATTCATTGTGTTAACATGTTTGTTTGCAGTAATGCTTGTTGGCTAGCCAAGGCAGAGGTGTGTTCAATGGAATATGTGCACCAACCAGCACCCGGAAGCACCTTCGATCTTGTCAGTGATCGGCAAATTAGCTTCAGGTGAGCTTCCTGCTCCTTTCAAAATGAACGGACAGAAAAGCCTAATACTTTAACTGCCAGAAAATGTAGTACATATAATGAATAAAGCATACTTTTATGTTCCGTAACACAGTGGGTGGCTCAAATGTGAATTGCTGTGTGGCACTTTGCACCAGATCAAAGTGAGTTTTTTCTATCCGTTCATTTTGAATGGAGCAGAGAACAGAATGCAACAGTAATTTTATGATCAGAAGTGCTTGCGGGTGCTGTTGCACATAGTTAATTCATTGTCTTGATGCATATGTGTAGATCTAGCAGCAAATATTACGCCCTTGCTGTTCGGTTTGTCTTGCTGGATCCCGAAGAGGGTGCGGTGGCGTCAATAATCCCTTTTTATCTCACTCTTCAGCCAACCGGATTATCGTTCCTGCCACTTGCTGTTGAGCTAACAAATATGCATCCCTGCTTGTTCCTCTGTCCTTGTTAGGACATCCATTGTAATTATTACTGAAACTTCAGCAATCACAACAAAACGCCTGACTGAGTGAATTTAAACCCAGTTCTAACTGTAATCTGTCATGAGGTTATACGAAAGAGGACCTTCAGCGGGAAAGGGTTCATTCCCTCTCCTGTCACGTCTGAGTTTGTCAATGTCAAACTGAAGCTGATCCCCAGATGAATAGATTTACAAATATACATAGATACACTACCCAACCAGCCATGAAATCATGTTGGTTGGGCACACCTTGAGATAGCAGCAATCATACTCCAGGAATGGGCCTGCTTCTTATAAATAAACACACACTTAAGTGTAATGAACATAGACACATTATATGTGTACGTATGACAAATGTTCCACTCTGAACTAGTTACACAATGCTTGTGTGTTTTGACTGATACCCGCAACAGACCTTAGTAATTCATTTACTGTGGGCATGCATGTTGTACAGAAACAGTGTTGCATTTGTTTGAGTATAATTAATATTCAGCGCCTACGTACACATCTACTCCCAAGCCCCCTGCCCAGTTTAATTATCAGTTGTAATCCTCTTTATTGTATGTACTAACAAGGAGAGTTGTATATAGTAAACATATATTACTTCCATTTTTAACCACTGTCTCTATTTGAGATGGTAAATATGGATTATATGAAATAAAATGAACACAAAACTGGAATTACAGCTAGGTGCCACTTGATAGCCACTAAAATCCTGAAGAAAAATACTTCCACATTTGCATACCCAAACAGCATGCAACAAGTTAAGGAAGTTAAGAGAGTTGGGGGATGGTATTTTACAGGATGGGGCATTCTTGAACAAGTTCACATATAATTTGATTTTAAATTATTTGGGATGTTAAACAGTTAAAAAGTGAAACTTAATGAGTATTGCTCCATTTGTACCTCCCATGTCAATTGTGGAAGTTCTGTTTCAATTTGTCTTCTTTATATTTTGCTGATGTCCCCGCAGTGAAAATGTGTTTGCTGTAGCAGTTAGGTGCTTACTTTTGAATGTGCATTACTGCCATCTACAGGAATTGAAGAGAACGGTATCAGCCTATGATGCGCTTTCACGTGCCATTCTAGTTTTTCATACATCCAAGGAGTTAAACAAAATATGTATTGTGAAGGAGCATTAGCGTTATGTTGTGGCAATATCTTCTATATTGTAATAACTTGTATTATTGCAAGAAGAGGAGATGTTAGAGACTGTCAATGATCTTTTAATAGTCAATGGTTTGATTGACACCATCAGTATAAACAGTTTGATTGTGGCTGTTCCTGAGAAAGCGAGGCAACACAGACTAATGTCTCCTCTTTGTTGAGCTTGTCCAATAACATACCTAAGTGTTTTTTTAAAAAAATGGGCGGTACAGCGGCCGACTGGTTAACACATCCGAGGACCCGGGTTCAAATCTGGCCTTGCCTGTGTGGAGACAGCATGTTCTCCCTGTGCCTGCATGGGTACTCTGGTTTCCTCCCACATCCCAAAAACATGCATGGTAGGTTAATTGAAGACTTGTCCGTAGGTCTGAATGTGAGGGCCAATGGTTGTTGCCCTGCGATTGGCTGGCAACCAGTTCAGGGTGTTAGCTAGGAGAGGCTCCAGCATACCCGTGATCCTAGTGAGGATAAGCGGTGCAGAAAATGGATGGATATTTAAATGGTAATATCGGATTAATCTCTGTCAGCTCGAGAGAGAGAGAGATCGAGACGTCCTTAAAATTTTGACTTTATGTTTGTAAGAGCATGACTCCTCGGAAGATTCCAACTTTATTCTTGCAACTATGCAACATATTTTCCTTGTATTTTTTCTTGTTTTTAATACTACATTGCAATGTGTAATATGTTGTTTTGAATAGATGTAGCGCTGAATAGATGTACTCTTAAGCGAATGCGTGCAAAAGAGGGCCAGGCGCAGTGTCACCGAGCAGTCGATGTCCATGTCTCTGTCTTCCCCCGGTGAATCAGCCCTCTCCCTTGCAGCTCATATCAAAGTGTACTGACACATCCCCTAATGTCCTCTCTTCTCTATACTATGCTTTTGTATCCCTGCTCCACATTTGCTGTCTTGCTGTTTTTCTTGCAATCCTTGCAATGTTTTTTTTGTCTGTCACTCACTCAGTATCTTTTCATACAGCTTCCGCCCCGACTATATCAGCGGTGATTTCGATTCCATTACTGCAGAGGTGCGAGCTTTCTATGCCAACAAGGTGAGTACTACAAATGCCCAGACCCACACTACATGGACACATATAGCATACTATACATCTCATGATCAATAATCAATAAGACCCCTGAGTTCCCCTGAATCTTTAATTTTAATCTTACCAAAACATGTTGGTCTCTTGTTTGGACTGAGGAGAGGAGACAAGAATACACGGAGATGTGGCAAAGGCCAAACAAGAGGCATATGATGACATGTGTGCCGGGTTGCACACTAAAGAAGGAGAGAAAGAGGTATAAAGGTTGGCCAGACAGCAAGATGGAGATGGGAAGAATGTGCAGCAGGTTAGGGTAGATAAGGATAGAGCTGGAAATGTGTTGACTGGTGCCAGTAGTGTGCTAGATGAAAAGAATACTTTGTGGAGTTGATGAATGAAGGAAGAGTAGAAGAGCCAAGTGTGATAAACCAGGAACTAGTAGTAATTAGTAAGGGGGAAGTTAGCAAGTCACTAAAGAGAATGAAAAATAAAAATGCAGTTGGTCCGGATGACATACCTGAGGAAGTATGGAACCATGTAGGAGAGGTGACTGAGGAGTTTTTGACCAGGTTGTTCAACAGAATTCTAGAGGATTAGAAGATGCCACAGGAATGGAGGAAAGGTGTGCTGGTGCCCATTGTTAAGATCAAGGGTGATGTACAGAGTTGTTGGAACTATAGACGATTCGAGTTGATGAGCCACAAAATGAAGTCATGGGAAAGAGGAGTGGATGCTAGACTCAGTACAGAAGTGAATATTTGTGAGCAATATGGTTTCATCGCCTAGGAAGAGTACCACAGATGCATTATTTGCCTTGAGGGTGTTGATAGAAAAGTAAACAGAAGGTCAGACGGAGCTGCATAGTGTCTTTGTAGCTCTAGAGAAAGTCTATGTAAGAAATCAAATTGTTAAAAATGTAGGTGCTGGAGTAAAGAGTTTTGTTCTGTCATAATACTATTTCAACATTTACATTGTGCATTCCTATAGCTCCATTGCTCCAAGTGATTGCTGTACAGTTTCATCCACTGATCCACTTGCTGGCCTGCAAGAGGGAGCGTGCAGCAAATGCACTTCCTATGTGATCTTTGTGATTTGTTACTTTATTTGTATTCCTGTCATCATACCAAAATGTTTGTGTGTCGTGTTTACAGTTTGGAATGCAAAACGTTCAACACAGATGTTCCCAAAAAAACTCATTAACACATTTATCGTCTCCTTCTCACCCCCAGCTCTATCACCCAGTGATACTCATCATTTTTGTTTTATTCAGATACAGCACAAAAAGAATTGTATTGCTTTAGGAACAGAACAATAGGAAGGTTTGTGGCATTCCCTCCAAGATTTGTTGGATAATAATTCTGTATAAATGGAAGAGAAAGAACAGACTGTCATCCACAAGAGAGGGCGAGACACACGGCAAGGCTAGAATGAATGGATGAGCTGAAGGAGGATGAGTGTCGCCATGTGTGTATGTATGGACCAGAGGGATGCGTATGTTTTAGGAGGAGAATTGTAACATATGGAGAGAAAATGTGTATATACCTATACTTTAGATGTACTGAACCTTGTACAGTAAACGTCAACAAATGTGATTGTGACGAGGATGATAAAGATGATGGTGAATTACTGTAGTGGTGCTAATCGGTGTATAACAATGACGATTTGACAGACTAGCAAAGCAGAGGAGTTACTCCAGGTTTTGATTCGCCCGCTCCGTCTGGTAGCCGGAAGACAGGCTGCTGCGCCCACCGCCTTGCAGAACTCCTTCCAGGGGTGGGAGGAGAACTGAGGACCTCGGTCTGAGACAATGTCAATTGGGATGCCATGAAGTCTGAACACGAAAAGGACTAGAAGGTTAACGGTTTCGAAAGCAGAGGGCAACGTGGGAATGGGTACATAATTGACATATTTGGAGAAAACGATCTATGATGGTAAGGATGATGATGTTACCTTCAGAGGGGGGTAGGCCGCTAAAGAAGTCCAAGGAGACATGGGACCAAGTGTGGCTCGGAATGGGTAAAGGGCGCAGGAGACGTCTTTCTTCAGGCACAGACAGAGCAAGCTAGGACAAACTCTCAGGGGTCTTTGACCATGCTGGGCCACCAGAAGTGTTGTTGGATGAATTTAATGATTTGGGTGATTCTGGGGTGACAGTTAAGTTTGGAGTTATGGGCCCACTGAAGTACCTCCGACCATGCAGAATCTGGTACGAAGAGCCGGTCTGGAGGTCCAATCTTGGGATCCGGTTGGGTTCTCTGAGCCTTTTTTACCACTTGTTCAATCTCCCACGTGGCCGCCCAAACGAAGCAGGAGGAAGGAAGGATGGGTTCTGGTTCACTTGGGCTGGAGGGGGGTGAATGGAGGCGAGAGAGGACATCAGGCTTGCCGTTACGGGAACAGGTGCGCAGGCGAGGATGTGGTAATTGGTAGAGAGAGAGAGAGATAGGACAGGAGAGGACGGACAGGTCAGGACAGATAGGACGGACGAACAGAGTGCCATCCAAGCTCCAAAATAGGGAACTGCAGGGCACCAATCATGACAGCGCTGACGTTTTAAACGACATTTCCGCAGTGGAGCAAGCTGTTTAGCTCATCAACTCGTTAGCTTTTGGGCTAGCTTGTTAGCGTGTGGACTAGCAAACATAATAAACAGTTAAGTTTACCTTAAGTGTCTCTGTTGTTTGAATCTGCATGCTCCAAAGGTGTGGAGTAGTACCAAGAGTGTACCATGTGCCCACTAGCGGCTAATGACACAGTCGTCTGTCTCTTGTTGGCTCACTGTGTGATCCGCGCCCTGGTTCACCACAACAATGATAATTTATCGAGTCCGGAAAAACTATTGTGTCCGTTTTATTGATCAACCGATAAGTTATTGGATGAGCAGGTCAGGGCTGGAGAGTGGGAGCTGGGAGGCGTAACTACAACCATCTGCCACCCGCTGCGGAGGTTTGGTTGAGCGAACAAGTTTGATGGTTTTGTTCTTGGCATGGTTATGGCTGACAGGACCGTTAATTGTCTCAATTAAAGAGACGCTAAACCACAATAAATATCATACATATCGTCGATAGTATTTTGCCACAAAAATTAAAATGAATTTTCAGACTGCAGATAGGCATTTTTCGTGAATAACGGCAGATATGTCCCCCCCAAAAAATATTTGTTTATTCTGCTAAAATCATTGTCAATGGTTTTTTTGTATGTAGGGGTCCCGGCTGATAGAAACAAGTGACCAGGATCTTACAGACTACACTAAGTGTCTGGTCATCATGGTGGAGGAGATTCAACAAAGGAATTTGCAGGTAACAGTTTTACTTTTAGTAACATTGACAACAACAAGCCTTTTTGTCATAACAGACCCTTTTTCATATCCATGTTCAGATCTTTAGTTTCACCTGAGCCATGTGAAAACTATTACCAAAATCTTGGTATAGTGTGCATGTCTGCAGCTGCCCGATGTGGACGTGTTGCAAAAAGAAGTGTGTACGTGGGAGGGTCAGGGGGGGGGGAATAATGGATTTCTGCATAAACTGGTGATAAAATACATGATGGTCTTCATCTAAGTCACAACAATATGAAAACAGAGTTTCCTTAAACTAATACTACACAATCAATTCCTGTAAATGTGTCCATCTTTTTACTGAACACACTGTACGCATGTATCTAATCCTTTGGATTCAATTGGTTGAGTCTGACCTCAATGACCTCATAGGCTCTGACCTGCAAAATTGGTCAAAACGAAATTTGGACCATTCCTTTTTACAAACTTATTTCAATTCAGCAATATTCTTGGGCTGTCTGGTCTGTATCGCTCTCTTGAGGTCATGCCATTGCATCTCAATCAGGTTGAGGTTTATACTCTGACTGGGCCACTTGATAAGGTTTTTTTTGTCCTCTATTGAAGCCATTGATTTACTCCTTTTGCTCGTTGTCTTGTTGCATTACCAATCTTCTGTTAAGTTTCAATTGGCAGACGGATGGTCGTTGTCCTGGTAAACGTCCTGACAAGCTTGGGAATAATTTTTTCCGGCGGTGATAGCCAAGCACCCAGGCCCTTTGCCAGAGAGCAATCCTTAACCATGTGGCACCCGTCGCCATACTTCACAGTTTTGATGGGGTATTGATGGTGGTGTGCTGTGCCTTTTCTTCTCGACACATAGCCATCTGTATTCCTTGCAAACAACTCAACTTTGGTTTCATCTGTCCACAAAAACCATTGGAAACATTCACTCTTTTGCAAACTGAAAAACTGAAGCAATGTTTTTTTGCACAGCAGTTGCTTCCTTTGTGGTGTCTTTCAATGACATCTACTCTTAATTGTTTTACTTATTGTCGAGATTTTAGTATGTGACACAGATTTCTGTAAATCTTTTGCCAACGCTCTAGGATTATTCTTCATTATATGCCACAAAATTCTGCAGTTTTTTTTAATGATAAAAAACAGCACTCTAAAATTTATACTTCATAAAAACATACGGAAATGAACATTTTAAATAGAATTGCAAATAATTGAACAATTTTGTCACACTTTCTCATTAAATTCAATGATTCTGGTGTGCATTCCTTGGCCACCTGGGGGCAGTATAAAGGTTGTCGTATTTACTTCACTCTTACTTTCCTACCTGGATGCAGTGGGGCATGTCCTGTCTAGTCATTCACCTAAGCCAGTGTGGTGGACCAGGAAGTAGCAATGATTAGTAAGGCGGAAGTTAGAAAGGCACTAAGGAAGATGAAAAAAGGAAAGGCAGTTGGTCCTGTTGACTAGGGTTGGGCATCGAGAATCGAGAACCGATTGGAACCGGGACTAACGTTCCGGTTCTCCCGGAATCGTTCATATTTTAAAATGTTGGTTCCCAGTTTCAATGCCTCGTCCGCCGAGCTGAAGAAAAGTGTGGCAAAAACCAATGAAGAAGAACGCGCATGAAGACGTGCTTGTGCCGCGGGGCCCCAATGCGTCAGCCACGTGATGCAATGCGGGCGCGGGGGTATAAAGAGGCCTTTACTCTTCTCCTTCTTACTCATTCCATAACTCTGCTTTATTCAGTATTCGGGTTTTTTAGCACCCTGTGTTTTGTGTGAGTGTTGCTCCAATCAATTTTGAGTGCCACAACCGCTCAGCTTTTCAAAGATGATGTAACATGCTCAAAAATGTATGCGTCATCTCCAATGCATGCAGATTGCCACATTTTATGTTCCGTTTGTTTTTAGGAGTCAGGTTTTAATGTAAGATACACCCTGCCCTTCCTTCAACAGACTCTTTGTTCCTAGCCTGCCTAATATTTAAACCTGCTTTCAAAATTGGCGCTGAGTGTTTGTCCATCTGTCTGTTTTGGAGCGATAGGAGCCTCACCATCCATTTTTTTGAAGCTCTTGTGAGAGTCATGTCGACCTCTTTGGTTGTTTGTCAAGATTTTTATGCTTGTCTTTATCCACCATGAACTTGTGTCCCCTTCAACTCTGTGTAACTAAGACAAGGCTACATAAAAACAAAACTTTTGTTCCTTTCGTCCTCACGCACACCCATGCAAATTTCCATCCCCGCAGCCGGTTAAAATGGATTAAATGCAAAGATGTAATCGTAGTAGGGTGATTTGCAGGTTTCAGAGTATTGTGCTCCTGTTTGGGCTGTTAAAATATTCATCATATTAGCTCTAGAATGTTTTCTCTCTCACGGCTTTGCCCAGGATTTGTACAATTTATCTGATATTGTGTTGGATTTAATACTAAGGGACACAATCGGAGGATTACAGTGGATGGATTTTTTTTATGAGTATACATTCCATAGTTTGTTATGTTACGGTGTTTACAGTTACACGTTGCCGTTTTTACCTACCCATCCACATACTGTATGTGCAAACACTTACTCATGCTCTGTTGTAGCACCTTTGACCTCATTCAAATGTTGAATGATGAACTTTCTGCTTTCGTTGAAACCCAATGTTTGATTTGGAAAGAAAACACAACAAATAGGATGGAAAAATTGGTCTTTTAAATCATGCTTTCTATGCATTCAGCACGCACCTACAAAACATGAACAATGCTGTTTTATACAAACTACCTTTGCCGAGTATAACGTAAGATGTCTTTGTAATTTGACTTGTACCTACAGACTCCCCCTCCTTCTGGCCATTGGGATATATTTTGTTTCATAGCCTGGCCCCATTTCGAGATAAAAAATATGTTTTATTTTTGTTTTGTTTTTTCCTATTGAGTCATTATCTCTCTTTTGCTGGAAATGGCACAAGAATGTGAAAAAACCTACAAATATATATTGGAGGGATTAATGGAAAAATAGTTTTGTCTCTAATACAGTGCCACCAGAAAATATTCACACTCCTTTACTTTTTCCACATTTTGCTATGTTACAGACTTATTCTAAAGCTGATTTGAGTATAGTTTTCTTTTTTTTAAATACCCCATAATGAGAAAGTAAAAACATTTTCAGACAGTTGTGCAAATTTATTGAAAATGTAAACATTTAAACATAAGAGGTACCTAAGTATTCAGACCCTTGGCTTAATACTTGGTTGAAGCACCTTTGGGAGCAATCACAGCCTCAGCTCTTCTTAAGTGTCTCTACAATCTTGACACACCTGTTTTGGGGCATTTTCTCCCATTCTGCTCTGCAGATCCTCTCAAAGTCAGTCACTTTGGATGGGCAGGGTTTTATGAGCTGCAAGCTCAAATTATGTAAAAATTAACAAATAAATACTTGAAATTGTTTAAATTGTGGGCCCTGAATCTATAAGCTATGAAAGTTTAACTTTTTGAATGGAAGTATGGAAATAAACTTTTCCATGATATTCCAATTTTTTGGAAAGGGTCTGTATATACAATGGTTATTGAAAGTATTCAGACGCCCTTCAATTTTTCACTCTTTGTTATATTGCAGCCATTTGCCAAAATCATTTAAGTTATTTTTTTTCCTACACAGCACCGCATATTGACAGAAAAAAAATGGAATTGTTGAAATTTTTGCAGATTTATTAAAAAAGAAAAACTGAAATATCACACAGCCATAAGTAGTCAGACCCTTTGCTCAGTATTTAGTAGAAGAACCCTTTTGAGCTAATCCAGCCGTGAGTCTTTTTTTTTTTTTCACACATGGATTTGGGGATCATCTGCCATTCCTCCTTGCAGATCCTCTCCAGTTCTGTCAGGTTGGATGGTGAACGTTGGTGGACAGCCATTTTCAGGTCTCTCCAGAGATGCTCGATTGGGTTTAAGTCAGGGCTCTGGCTGGGCCATTTCAAGAACGGTCACGGAGTTGGTCTGAAGCCACTCTTTCGTTATTTTAGCTGTGTGCTTAGGGTCATTGTCTTGTTGGAAGGTGAACCTTCGGCCCAGTCTGAGGTCCTGAGCACTCCGGAGATGGTTTTCGTCCAGGATATCTCTGTTCTTGGCCGCATTCATCTTTCCTTCGATGGCAACTAGGCTTTACATGATCAGGATTTTTGGGGCGATCACCGATCAGCGAGTTAAAAAAAAAAAAACGATCACCGATCCGATCACAAGATGTAGGAATGTATCTATTTAAATGACCTGTTCATTTACTGTATATACTTGTGTACTTAATTGCTGAAAACATTACATTTACAATAAATAATGTATCTTTTATCTATTTATGCCAGTGAGGCATTTTGACAGACAGAACAAATGATAAATGGTCTTCTGTTAGATGGCAGGAAGTACATACAGTTAATTAATGTATCCACTTTTTGTGACATTTTTGTTTGTTGGTGTTCCGTGAGATTTTTCAATTGTAAAATATGTTCCTTGTCTCCATAACGGTTATATATATAAATATATATATATATATATATGTGTATATATATATATATATATATATATATATACGGTTATATATATATATATATATAACCGTTATGGAGCTATATATATAATATCTTTTTATATTGTCTGTGCTCAGTGTTTGGAGGAAAATTTTAAGGAATGAAGTCAATAATACTGTAAATCCTTGTGGTATTGGAGTAGAGTTTGTGTGCTGGTGCAGCTGTCAGCCGCTGACAGCGCCTGTGCCCTCTTAACTCTGTTGGGTTTTAAAGGCTGTCAGCACTGGTGTGACTAAACTACACGGGGACTTTGTATAAGAATGTAATTGCTGAGAGGTTTAAAAAGTGCATTGCGGCTTGAAGTTACAAAGAAAGAGAGAGAAAAAGCCTTTAAGTTGAAATAATCATTTTAGCTTAGTTGATTTGCTATTGCTTCCTGATTCAATTCTGATTCTTATTGTTATGACAAATTATTGTAATTTCTCAAAAATAATGCGCAGAATTTGTAAGATGTGTGCAATGAAAACATGAAGGACCAGGCGAAACATTTAATTTTATTTTAATGGGAATCAAATTTAATTGTCAAGCGTTTCAGAAAAGCATTATCATTAAATGAAACATAACCATAAGGAAATTAATGATAGTTGTTGTTCATCATTGGTATTTAACAAAATAATAATCATTTCACAAATTCTGCCTGGGTATGTAAACTTATGAGCACAATTGTACATATATGCATTCATACGTCATACTTATCCCTGTCATATTGGAATGAAAGTGTAGGCTACAACTTTTTCATAACCTTAGGGGGCGGTGGCATATTGGAATGAAAGTGTATGGCCTTTTCATAACCTCTAGATCGGCATACATTTCTAAAATGTGAAAGTCTTTTTCATTTTCTCATATACCTATGTATAATGTGCACTATTGACTGCATTATACACGAGAATTTACAGTAACTCTTATCGCTACGAGCTTGTGTTGTACTACTTTGATCCTGCAAGATTCATTTTTAATTGTCCCTTCCAGCAACATATTAGATAACCTTAACAGATAAAGTTCAAACTGTATTAACTAAATTGTCAATGTTGGACGAAAGCAGCCAAAAATAATAACAAACCATGCTGTTCTGTGTAACATTGAATGCTCTATGTTCAGGTGGATGCCATCGTGACACTGGGCGGGTTGGGGGGCAGATTTGACCAGATGATGGCTACTGTTGAGACCCTCCATCACGCTCTGTCTATGACACAACTCCCACTGTTAGTCATCCAGGAGACAAACCTGGCCTATCTACTCAAACCTGTGAGTCATTAATTTTTTTTATACTGTTCATATCTGCAGAAGCAATCTAGAAGTTGTCCTCACGCCTAAACCAGATGCAATTTTACTCACTGCTAAAAAGAGATAGATTTGCAAGGTCTTGTAACTTAGATAACCAGAAAAAAAATTACCATTTCAAGTTGAAGACCACCACATGCGTCTTTCCATATGAAACTAAACAGCACATGCACTCCAAAATCCTTTCTGCCTCACTGCCAGCTTCCGCCTTCCTCTCTCTCTTAAATAATCAAGAGCATTCACACTTGTGTACTCTTATGGTGCCCCACTTTGCTGTTCTCTATGAGATAAAGTGAGCCTTGTTTGATGCTCCCCGAATTGAATTTCCTCAATGCCAGGCACGTCCTCACATCCCTCCGTTGATTGACTTTACAAGTAGGCCTCGCAGCCTTCATTTGGGGGACACTTCCCTTTTGTTTGCCTCCATCCTTTCTCCATTTTTTCCTGTTTTGTTTATTTTTAAGATTTTCAAGGGAGACCTCCACCCTTCCCTGTGAAACCATATAATAGTTTAACCAATCCTCTATCATGCACTCCCTCGCTGGTTCTTGTCATTATTCCAAAGGCGTGTTGTCATTTGCTGCTTTATACCTCGACACCTCCAATTAATCTTACTTCAGTAAGGGTAAATTAAGCTCATTTGTCAACACGGCAGCAATTTGCCAGCAACTGATGAACGCAGACGCCTTTATATGAAGGTGAGTGCGACCTTTTAAAAGCATAGCGCTGTTTGTTGAGATTACATTTGCAATTGAAGTGGTTACAACTTGAACTAAATATGCTTACCAACCTGCCATCACAGCCTCATCACCTGGTTCGTTTTCCGATTATGTTTGGATTTAGTGTTCAATAGGATTCCCACTTTGTGTTCAATGGGCAATCTGACATATAGACTTAAACAGTCCAGTTGTGATCGATTCATTGTCCTGAGAATACAAATACCTGTATGAATGAGAATATTCACAGGCAAAGGCCTGACATACAGACATGGACAAAATTGTTGGTATCCTTCTGTTAAATTTAAAAAAAAAAAAAAAAAAAAAAGTGCAATGATCACCGAAAAAAATAATATAATAAATAAGTAAAAGTAATGACAAATAAAATATATTAAAAGATTGATTAATATGAATTAGGCATGGCTTGTATTGTTTATATTTATATCAGAAACTCTTCAGAATAGTCCAATGTTTTGTTTTGTGTGTGTGTGCGTGCGTGCGTCCGCCCACCCGCCCGTATACTTTTTCCCTGTTATTTCACATCATTACATACAACTTAATTTCTGATCTTATTTGTCCTACTTTCTTTCTATGTATGGATTACTTGTGTTGTTCCCAACATCTGGTGAAAGTTTCAGGCCAATAGCACCTTTTGAAGTATATTTAGTGAGAAAAATTGTGACGTGTTCAGTACTTATTTCACCCGCTCTGTGTTTACTTTGTCTTTTAACAATTAGCTTTACTAGACTTGTTAAAGACGAAGAGCTAAGATAGGCCTGTTGGTTTAATAATGTACCAGATTTTACTATTTAGTTTTATTGAAATGGTTTCATGTATTCCCTTCTTCTGACTTAGAAATTCCAGAACCTATTTTTGGTTATGCCTCATTCTGAGAAGATAAAGACCAAAATAAAAAAAACACAGTATCCTTAAATTTGGGAGGGGAATGACAAGACACTTGCTACTATGACAAGAGCAGTATTCCTTTTAAAGAGCCCCAGAGGCAGGAAAGTTTGTCATTTAGGTTCTAAGAAGTGTTGCTTCATAAGTGTTCCCCATTTTGATATCTCATACATAGTTTTTTCCAGTATCTGCTGTATCTTATTTGTGTACACACACACACACACACACACACACACACACACACACACACACACACACACACATACACATACCTGAATAAAGAAATCATTACAGCGTTTCCATTCTGTCTGCAGGGAAACCACATACTCAGGGTGAACACTGGCCTGGAGGGGGATTGGTGCAGCCTTATTCCAGTTGGGGGACCCTGCCAAACAACCACAACAGGACTTAAATGGAACCTGAGTGAGTCTGAAAAGTATTTAATAATTCCTGTTGATACACTAGGTATTAGGGTCGGGCGGTATACTGATTTAATCGATAAATTGTGTTTTTTAGGGTCACATTGTTTTTTTTGTTTTTGTTTTTTATCGAAATTAATCTATATTTCCTCTTAGTGGTTTCCTTAGCCTGGTGACACACACTGTTTGCACTGAACATATGGCGGTGAACAGAGAGGAGCTAGTGTACTAGAGAGGCACTGTTTTTTCAGTCATTTGGAATTGTTTGGGTTTGCAATGGCTGACAATGATTTTAGATATTTTATATACAGTCGTGCTCAACATTATTGGCACCCCTTAATTTTTTGCATCACCTTTATAATATCTTCAGATTAAATGGAAATGTACTCAACATTTCAACAGGATCTTTTAATTGGAGGTCCAAAGTAATTTAACAAAGAAATTGTTGTTGTTTTTTCAACTTAGATATTGTAATTTAAAAGAAAAGAAACAGAAAACAGCATGTGCCCAGTATTAATGCTCTTTTAGGGAGTCCAGTCAGAAGACCATTACAATAGTCAAGTCTCCTTGAGATAAAAGCATGGATGAGCTTCTCCTGGTCTGCTTGGCACATGCAAACCTTCAATCTGGATATGTTCTTCAGATGGTAAAAGGCTGTTTTAGTGATTGATTTGATATGACTGTTGAAAGTCAGGTCGGAAGCTATCAGCACACCAAGGTTTCAGACTTGGTCTGTGGTTTGTAAACAGTGACTCCAGGTATTTACTAACAGCAATCCTCGTTTCTTTACTGCCAAAAACAGTTATTTCAGTTTTGTCGTAGTTTAATTGAAGAAAGATTTGGCTCATCTAGTTATTTATATGTTTTAGACAGTGACACACCACCACAACTGAACTGTAGTCATCTGGAGACACTGTTAGATATAACTGTGTTATCTGCATAGCCATGATAGACAACATTTAACGCGCCATAATTTGGCTATTTAGACCTCCATAGAGTGACTCACTAACATGGACTTCGTATATGTGTTAATTTCATTTTCAAAAACACCTTGGTTTTATCATACTAGTGTCCAAGAAAGGTGCCTCTGACCGCTACTTCTGTTTGACCCAGTTTTGTATCCGGTTTGTCAATATTTGGCTTGGACCGCCTCCTTTCGTCTGATTGGTTGCCTCCGTGTAGAAGACCCAACCCTCACTACTTGTGAGAGCACACGTGTTTGTTATGTTGACAGCGCTGGCTCAGGAGCAGAGAGGTAGGCGGAGATATTCGCTAGTGACGTAGATAGGCCTCTCGGCAGCAAAACATCTGGGATTCAGGAATGTGTGGACAATTTTTACTCATATTTCACATGTTTACTGAGGCACCATAGAGCCAATATATCATATCAAATACTAGAAAAAGTTGGTTTGGTAAAATATGGGCCCTTTAGGTTCTGAAGAATTTGACCTAAGGGTAGCATATACAAGCTGAACAGAGGGGGTCCAGGAACTGACCCTTGAGGGACCCCACACTGTATGTCATTGCCATTCGATGATACTGAACACTTCCAATGGTTCTGAAATAACTCCTTCCCTCCAGGTAGGGCCTGAACCATTTAAGGACTGTTCCATTTAGTCCTACCCACGTTTCCAACCTGTTCAGCAGTATGTAATGATCAAGGGTATCAAAACCCGCACTGAGATCCAACAAGACCAGAAATACGGTAGTTTCTTCTGAACATAATTGCTCAAATAAAAGTAAAAAAGTATGTTGCATTTAAAACTCTGACATTTACAACTTGTGCTTTTATTGTGTTTGAAGATAGACTTGCATATTTTGCAAGTGAACTTGCTACTGATCTAATTTGTGTTTATATATTGACACAATGAGCATATCCAGCCGAATGCCGTAATCCATTTTCTGTGCTGCTTATCCTCACTAGGGTTGCAGGCGTGCTTGAGCCTGTCCCAGCTGACTCTGGGTGAGAGGCGGTGTACACCCCGAACTGGTCACCAGCCAATCGCAGTGCTGTAATCCATATTCCAACAAGCGTTACGGCAGTAACGACACAGTGCAGTAAAGTGTTAGGGTGTTTTGGTGCGTGTTGTGATTAAATGATTTTCGCATGCATATCCAAATTAAGATAGCACTGTTTGTTAAACAAAATGCAAACATTGATGAGCTACAAGTTATTATTGCTAAAAAAGACAAATAAATCAAATATTTAATCATAAAGACAGACTACTGAGGTAATAAAACATTGTCTTTACTGTTTATTATATGCACCTCCCCAGAAATCATGTGCAAATTGCATGTTGGTTTATTTGACATCTGGTGGGCTACAATTCCCAATGTGACCCCTTCCATTCTTTAAAGGAGTTAATCAGTCCTGCAGAAAACAAGCAACATAGGTTTCAGTCAAACATTTAAGCCTATATCATCGCTATGGTTGGATTTGTATTTATTTATTTTTTTTAACTTAAGCCACAAAAACACCTTCAGGCTTATCAGTCAACATACTGTGTCCTTTATTTTACTAGGTGTAATATACAAGGTGATTGAAAAGTAACTCCCTATTTTAAAATACTTATTTATTCATATGTTGTAATATTTTTCTCATTTTTCTCATTCCATGATTAAAGGAGCAAGTCTATTCTACCAAACCAACGACTTTGGACGAACTTAAAGGGCGAATACGAGAAGTTATGTCTTCCATCCCACAAGAGTTCCTTGTGAAATCAGTTAATGCGCTTCCCAGGCGGCTTGAGAAACTGGTGGCTAATGCTGACGCCCATATCGAATTTTAAATAAAACTCCCTGCAATACACTTTCTTCTCATGTTCATTTCTTCTCATGTTCATTTCTTGTAAGAGTTATAATTATATTATAAAAATAGGGAGTTACTTTCAATCACCCGGTACATTCTGCTTGGATATTCTGAAAAATTATGAAGATTATATTCCCTACCTGCCAAAGGTGGGTCTGGGTGCTTGTGTTCCAGTTGTTGCCTGCCTGTCAGTTATACCAAATTTAAGTGCAAAAGAGGGCATATAATTTCCTTCCTAGCTGTTGTCAACCAAGCTTGTGAAGAAGTTATACAGTCCTCCAGGTTCCTTCCATAACAGTTAGTTGCCATGCCAAGTCTACAAACAGTAAATTGGCTTGCTTTATCTGCATGCATACCAAGATAGTTGCATTCCAAGGTAGTTAATGAACATGCTTTGTACAGTATGTTTCAATCAAATGAAAGCTGTGTGCGTATAGAAGGTTGCACACGCAAGCCATGCTACGTATTCTTGAACACTGAAAATCCAATCAGATGTTCAGATGAGGAGCCCTGTGGTCTTATCCCCAAACCTAGCCTCAACCAGCTGGGTTCTTAATGAGTTGGCATCAACGAAACTTACCCCCGCCCGAGGGAACCTGGACCGTCTGTCAGGGAGGATTGTGTGTCTGCTTCTTGGTAGGCATCCCTTCAGACTATGTGCATGTTTCTGAGAGACTACACACTTGAGCAAGCTTGCTGTGAGTGTCCTTGAACATGTTTTTGTACATATTTGAATTGGAGTGCATGTGTGGCACCTGTGTATTGGACCTCTGAATTTGTAACGAGCGTTCATTTATTTGAGAGTCCAATGTAGATGTGTCAGTGATAAGATGCATAATCAATGACATGCATACTGTATTTAGAAAATCTCTCCCTGGGATGAAGAAGTTCAAGAATATGATAAAATGAACTTCGAAATTTGCCATGACTTTGACTTTTGTAATTATTTATAGTAGTAATTCAAGCTAAATTGTTTGAATGCTGCCTGTAGGAGTTGCCAAAGCATAGCTGTAGCTCAGCCTCCCATAACTGATGTCATGTCTGTACTTCTTTAGACAGCACACCAGTTGAGACTGAATAAAGAACGCCTTTGCTGCAATTAGTACACATCATTTTTATGCAATACATCCAAGACGCAACCAATGAAATCCACACAATTGACAAAATTGTAACCTATCAAATGATCCCGAGTTGCTTGGTCAGGGAGCTCTATGGCGATTTTGTGCGACACAAATACACAAATCTCCATTGCAGATATCCCCCAAACATTGGTTCAAAGCCAACTTATTAAAAATACATGAGTTTGGGTTTGCTCATCACAGCCTTGCTGGGCCCATGGAGACGTTATGCCCGCTTACATCATGAGCCAACTCAAATGTTTCCCTTAAGAATATAAAGTTCAGCGTTAAATCATG
This sequence comes from Phycodurus eques, assembly GCF_024500275.1. Lineage (NCBI taxonomy): Eukaryota > Metazoa > Chordata > Actinopteri > Syngnathiformes > Syngnathidae > Phycodurus > Phycodurus eques. The sequence continues at coordinate 14,239,603 of NC_084545.1, read as the reverse complement.
TCGTTCTGAGTCAAGTTTCAATTTGATAAGTGTCCTCAGTCACAGAGATCCCCTTTTTTGAGTTGGTAAAGTCCGTGGGGAGCTGAAATCTCTTAGGCCAGAGTTTTTATCGTGTTCACATTTTGACGTATTTCTTTAATAAATCATATCGTTGCAAAGTTAAATGCGGAATAGAGCGATGATGGAAAGAAGCTCTGTTTGCTGTTGGAGGATGCAAAATGTCAGCTCGGATTTTTGTCATAGTGCTCTTAAGTTTCTCCTGTAAATTTGCTTTTTAGATTCTTGTTTTTTATTTTGACATGTAAATGTTTTTTATTATGTTTTAAATTTACCTCCGGGTGCTGAAACTCGGCAGCCTATTGCTATACCTCTGACTCACTTTCTCTTTTATTTCTTTGTTTCTTTCTCCTTAATTCCATTTCATGACTCCGGGCCTTGCTCCACCTGTGATCCTCAGTACGATGAGGGCTCTGTGACTGACCCACAAGTTCTCTACAGCCTGCTACTTACTTCAATGGGCATTCTCTTCCCCTTTCAGCCCTGCTCTTGACAGTTCATGACCAGATGTTCATATTTGGTCCTCTTCCTTTAATGTGCCCTCCCCAAGCAGTCTTCCTATGGTACTGTCAACTTAATGATGAAGATGTTCTTAGTGGCCTCGGATACCAGAAATATATCTGGCCTCAAGGTGGTTGCTGGTGATTTGATGCGGGAATTGCTACCAATTCTCCACATCCACTAAGAGCTACCAGTCCCGGGCTGTAACAGGATCCCTACTGCTGCAGTCTTGTGTCCTGGCTTGGGCTGCATTACCGCCTCACAAAAGCAATTGCGCTGGTGATGTCTCGTACTCAGCTGCAGCTGCTGATAACCTTGTTGATGGGTTCTGCAATTGGTTTCAGCACCTGGTTGTGGCACCAGATATATCAGCCCTCGCAGAGAGCTTTTGGGCAGGAGGTCAGGATGTGCACCAGTGTTCCCCTTGCTGAGCACAGCAAGCAGTTTGGGGTGTCCACCTTTCCCCAGGTGAAGGGGTTCATCAGGCTAGGCAGGACATCATATACTTCCCGAATCAGGAAGGCAATGTGCTTTGGCTCTGCCTGCAGGAGGTCTATCCAAGTGACTTTCTCCCACCTTGTCTAGGCCCCCTGTTGCCTAAAGCCAGTCGCTCTGCTTGCTTCCTCCACTGCAGCCCCCACCTCCCCTGAATCTGCCTCCGCCATGAGCCACCACACCCACCAGATATTTTTTTGGCACAACCGGGACTCAACAGCTAGCACAGCAGCCCTGGCACTCCATTTCCTTCCAGTCTTCACCACAACTTCTGTCTGGGGCCCCCTGTGGGTCCGAGTAGACCATGTTCCGCGGCTCCATTGCTGAGGCAGCCGACCGGGGCTGTGGCCGTAAGACTAAAATAAATGTGCAAGAGTGGAACCCAGCTTGAGCTGCCTCAATGTAGGTATCGACGTATTTTATTGTTTCACACTCACCCAATTGACTTCACTGAAGTACCGCACGGTGTAGGCGTAGGAGAGGGAGCACGTCAGACTCCTACATATCACGAAAGCCTCGTTTGCATGCACTGAAGCGACTGGTCATTTATTTTAAGAAATAAGAAATACTTTTGTTCGCTGCCACCGTTGGGCACAAGCACGTGTTAGTGCGTGCTCTTCTTCGTTGGTTTTCGCCACTTTCTTCTTCGGGGTCGGCAGACTGTAGGCATTAAAACTGGGAACCGTAATTTTTTTATTTTAATGATTCCGGGAGAACCGAAATGTTAGTCCCAGTTCTAATCGGTTCTCAATTCTTGATGCCCAACCCTATTCCAGAGTCACTTCAGTAACAACAGACAGTGGAACCCAACAGTGCTTTAGTGAAGCCTTTTAGCAAGTTTGGGTTCAAACCATAATGTCATCAACCCGTAGTTATGCTACTTATCGCAGCGTAGATGGGGAGTCCGCTACCTCTTTTCCGGGTTTGGTCGCGTAACGTTCACAACACAAGCGGGAGAGTAGTGGTGACGTTAATTTCAGTCGACAGCAGATGGGGATATTGCCAAACTTGGCGGCCCCCTGAGATGAATGAAAATGTATTAATTAATTGCTTAAATTATTAATACAGTCAGAATACACTGTTTAGACTAATGGTGGCGGATAAAATATTATTGCAAGAAAAAATGGGTTTAGTTCTCCTTTAAAGATAGCTTTTTTCATTATATGGACCATCTCCAACAGTTTACTGGTTTGTATTTTATTGCACAACAGTTTAGGGATCCTTCCTTTATTGTGCATTTTACACTTGTATATAGCAACCCAACTCATTCACATCTCGCTGGCATAAATTTTTGGAACTCAACATCCTGTCTCATTCCATTTCACATCATGTCCCCACAAGTGTTTTTGTGACAAAATGCAGTTTTAGAAACAAGATAGATGGAAAGATTTGTCATGTAATGTCTGCACCCTAATGTGTCTCAAGTGGTGAAGTGTGACAAAAATAAAGATGACATGACAAGATGAAACACAGCTCCGATTTGTGAAAGTCATGTTCAGTTCAAATGAGCAAAGATTCTGTCCCAGAACTTTTAAGGCCTGGCTCCCTAACAGAATCATTCTTTATATCTAACTTGTTGAATCAAGCCTGATGTGCACGGAGGATAGGGGAGGAGCAGAGCAGATATTTAAAGAGCCTGTAGATGACCATGGCTCAAAGGGATTTTTGTCGAGACCGCTGTCTTCATAAAAGGACTGCACTGCAGTAATGATACTGAGGGGGAAATGTACTTCTAAATAATGAAGAGACTGCGGCGTGGCAACAGTAACAATGTAAGAGGCAAACCCACAGGTTTAAAATGAAGTGCCGTGATCTCCTTATGTGGAAAATGAGTGAATGGGAATTACTTAATCAATGTTAAACACATTTGCAGAGATTCACACTTCGTCCGCTCTTTTCCACTCTTCTTCACCATTACCTTTTAACTTCCTGTCATTGAAAAAAAAAAAAGAAATGGGCAAATTCAGCAGTTTTGATTAAGAACTCATGGACATTATTGGATTCAAAAAGAAAATCCATATAAAGAACAGACCAGAAAACCAAAATTGAAAAGACATGTATTTAATCATTGTTTATTTTTTTTTAATCATAATGCAGGTGAGGCTCACCTGCCTCCATTGACCATACGTCCCTGTTCTGCTCTGGAGTTTTTGGGTTTCCTTCCATCTTCTTCTGAGTCGCATACCGAGTAACTTTGCTGTTCCGTTTCTCAGTTTCAAACGTTGAAATCATTTGGTCACACTACTCACTTGGGTTGCTGCAGCCTCTAAAACATACTTTGGAGTGAACTATTTTTTTCTCATTGTCTGACACTGCAAACCCGAACAAATTCCAAGCGACTGATATAACTGTGCCTCTTTTGTAAGCTAGCTCCTCACTGTTCTGCACCACCGACATTTAATAAATGGCTTAGAAGTGCGACGACGACCGGGGCTGTCCTTTCCAACATGTCAGTGCATCACTGTAATTTGTCCTTTCCAATTTGTAATAAGGTATGCTTAAGAAAAACAAAAAAAAACATTTGAAATAAATCACTTTCAAAAAACGATATGAAAAATGATGCAAAATGCGTGAAACAGATATACGAACGATATAGCGTAGAACACTGTATATCATTGTCAGACTTGATATGAAGAAGTGATATGGTAATATAATGTATTGCATCTAAGTAAATAGAAAGTATTAGCAGAAAATTACTAATTTATTCTTGTATGGGCAACTTTTTTTGTTGCAGAAAAAAGTAACACGAAGACTAAGCCATTTTTCTCATAAATGTACGACCATGTCGTAGTATGGAGCAATGTCCTCTTTTGTGTATTGCAAAGCAAGACAATTCTAAAATACAGATGTGTTGTACTCTATCCTACACAAAATACTAATATTGCAGGTCTTAAGAGCTGACTTTGACTTAATTCAATTACTTTGAAGCTCAAACTTGGCTGTTAATGCCAATGATTATGCAAACTCCGGCTGAGTTTTCTGCACTCTTGATTAGTCGAGACCACGGCCATGAACCCACACGAAATTCTCGCAGGCCTCTCTCAGCTTGTTTAATTGGCCCTGCCTACAGTAACGCTTTTAGACCCATGCCAATTTATTTGCAAAATAAGCCTTTCCCTGCCTCATTTTCCCTCTCATTGTGAATTCCATTGCCCTTTATGTACCCCACAATCAAGTGGCAGGGGAATCATCCACTATCGCGTGAATATGACATTGGATGTCATTCAGTCTGAATGACCCTCAACAAACCTTCACTGTGCTTTACAGTAACTGTCCTGTCAAACAGTTCTAAAGCCATTAACAAACATAGCCAAAAGAATATGAAATAACATATTTGGGTTCAGTATTTCTAAGGGAGAAACTGAAGTTTTATTTCCCATTCGGGTGCCCTATGCTTATTTTGATTGCCTGTAAAAACAAAGTCCTACAGTAGAGATTTAAACAATGTTGTGTTTTGACACAGTAAATGACATGTTTGGGATTCATAAAGTCCTGGTATGAGAGGTAGCCTAGCTTATATTTTATTTCATATTATTTTCCCCATATGTCACATTAGATATAACAAAGGCCACTCCTCAGAGATATTTCTTTTGGGTATCATTAAAATGATTTGTAGGATGAAAGGGGATGTTTATGTTTTATTACTTTAAATGTGTGAATGGAGCCTATGAGACACTAATTGTTTTGCAAATTGTGCTCAAATAAAGTGCTTAGATTTTAACAGATTTTTCAAGGAATGCCATCTCCCATCATTCTAAAAGACTGCCGTGTTAAATTTAAATGTTTATTGTTATGTTGTAATCTCACCAATATTGCCATCTCCATCCATCCATCCATTTTCTTTACCGCTTATCCTCACTAGGGTCTCTGAGTGAGTAATTTAGTGTATTATCCTCCAGCCTTCACACCTCCAAATAGCAAATGGAGGTTTTTTTTCCAGTAGTACATGTTCTTTAACATATATTTAGCTGCGATTGCCTGGATGGTGCCCGTGGTGAAAACTGACTGCTCCTGAATACATTCATCCTCAAAGGCAGTTTTTGAGACTTAGAAAAAGTGCAATCACTCAGTTCAAACAAACTTGCACAATTTGCTTGTATCTTCAAAATACAACATGGAGCTCTGTCAAAACTGTTGTAGCTACAGTTGAAACAACCAACATGTGCCCCACATTTTTGGTTTTGTTTTCCACATTCTCTGTTTTGATCTTCACCCGCTGCTATCTATTATTCTCATGAAGGGTCTATTGAATTAAGAGCTGTTGTCTACCATACAAAAATTGTCCAATTGGTTACTTGAAGTACATGTTTCTTTTAATTACATCAACGGAGGATTTTTTTGGGGCAGGGGGATTTTTATTTTAAAACTGTATCAACTAAGTAAAGATTTTTTTTTATGATGTATTGCTACTCTTCCAATTATATTCCTGTTACATTTTGGTGGGAGAAAATACCTACAAAATGAATTTGGATTCATATTCACCTTGTCCACAGTCACAGACTTTTTTGTTTTATTTTAATATGTGCAGAACATAGGTCTTTCTTCTTTGAGATTACCTTAGTTTTTGGAACATTGTTGTTGTTTTTTGGTTTTATATCCATGAACAATTAGAGGACAAGTCATCTATGCTTTTCTCGTTGAAAATAGATACCAGTCATACCATTTTTAATCAAGATGTATTCCAATTGGGCAACGCAAAAATTAATATGGAAAGTGCAATTTTATATAACACGTGGAGGCCCTTATATGGCTGTCATTTCTCACCTTCTCAGGTCGGGATTCACACTTTTTATTTTCTGTTTGCTCTGATGAAAACCCAACAAATACTCTGATGATAAAACCCCCAAAATTTCATGGAGAGAAATCTTAATTACTTGCTCATAGATGTAGAGGCACGGGGAGAACATGCAAACTCCACACAGGGGGGGCCGGGATTTGAACCCCAATCCCCAGAACTGTGAGGCAGATGTGCTAACCAGTCGTCGACCGTGCCGGCTCCTCTAAAAATATTTTTCGTATTTATGTTCTCATAATGTTAGAGGAGCTTCAAATGGCTCATCTGTTGGAAGTGTGCAGAATCGTTTCTGTCACTTAACATGCATCTTTTTGTGTAGTAGCATACAAGTGTAGCATACAACACAGAGTCATTCATTCCTCCCAACGCTAGCAAGTTTTCAATTTGATAAAAGGCCAGCGTGAACACAGGTGGACTTTGGCAGCATCACCTCCTGGTGAGGCAACGCAATCGAGGAATCGTAATTAAAAGTAAACTTCTGCGAAAGATTAGAAATCTAAGCCTTGTTTTTAATTGGGAGTGGGTTGTTTATGAAATGTAAACACACTGGCGTGCAGCTGAGACCGTTTTAATGGGAACTGCACAACATTAACAATTTTTGTGAGGTTCAGCTCAAAACCTGAAGAGTAACCGGAATGCAGCAGTTTGACAACTTAGGGTCAAAGAGCAAATGAAGTATACACATTTGAGAGCACACCTAATAGAGTTAAACACCTAATGAGCATTTTCCTGAAATTGCATGTGATGAAGGAAAAAAATATTAAATACTTTGAACTACTAAAGCAGCAATGAAAATATTATGAGGGGATTTCTGGAGTGATGTGCAGTTACAACACACATATGCACTGTTGAGCCCTTTTTGTGTGTATAACTGGAGCAATACATTTTTCCTTTTACCTTAAAGTGTTGCACTGCTGCTGAGGCGTTGTCGTGTTCAGGATTGTATTCAGTAGCAGTTTGTAATATGTGTATGTTTTATTTCTTTTGTTAAGCAGACAGATGCATCTGTCATGTGGTTCAGTGAGGTTTTAACCAGTATACCAGACAGAGGTAGACATTTCGAGATCATTTTTTGTTAATATGCAAAGGTTGATTCTGACCTTTCTGTTCTTCTGCCTTTTTAGTGTTAACCTTTTTCTGTCTTGTTTTTGTCCACCTCTACTCAACATGATGCTAGGCTCCGCTGCTGCTCTCCCTTTCATTTCCTTGTAATGGCTGGTTTTGGAGGTGGGAGGGGGACTGTCTAAAAGCTTCTAGTTACAGTAGTGCACTCGTGTACATACACACATTTTGAGCCAGAACGCCTATTAGCTGTGACCTTGTCCTCCTGCTTGCACAGTTGTCCACATCAAAACCCCTCCATTAAGTCCAACACAAGGACATTGTCTTATTGCCCTCAATCACAACCACCACCCCAAGCCCTTATCAACACAACACATCATTTTCAGCTGTACATGACTGAGTGATACCCAATTCTTCTACCACCAAAGACAACAATTTCTATTTTGAAGGTCAACTAAGCAGCGAACCGTTTTCCTCTTGATGCTCTTAGATAAACCCATTGGCTGCATCATAAACATTTAATAGAAGTGGATATCCTGGCGAAGCAGATGGTGCTGACAGTGCAAGCGCGAGCATCGGCTTATGTCATGGCCAATAAATAACAGTACATAAAGGGAGAAAGTATTGCCATCCCACTGATGATGTGATATTCACCAGTTTCTTCATATTAAGCCAACTTGTTTGGCAGAAGTGTAAGAATACATTTTCACACATCTATCTGTCGATCTAAAACCCCAATTCCAATGATGTTGGGATGTTGTGTTAAACAAATAAAATCAGAATACAATGATTTGCAAATCATGTTCAACCTATATTTAATTGAATACACTACAAAGAAAAGATATTTAATGTTCAAACTGATATACTTTATATTGTTTTTAGCAAATAATCATTAACTTAGAATTTTATGGCTGCAACGCATTCCAACGAACCTGGGACAGGTGGGAAGAAGACTGAGAAAGTTGAGGAATGCTCATCAAACACCTGTTTGGAACATCCCACAGGTGAACAGGCTAATTGGGAACAGGTGGGTGCCATGATTGGGTAGAAAAGGAGCTTCCCTGATTTGCTCAGTCATTCGCTAGCAAAGATGGGGCGAGGTTCACCTCTTTGTGAACAAGTGCGTGAGAAAATAGTCCAACAGTGTGAGGACAATGTTCCTCAACGTACAATTGCAAGGAATTTAGGGATTTCATCATCTACGGTCCATATCATCATCAAAAGGTTCAGAGAAACCAACATGGAATGCCCGTGACCTTCGATCCCTCAGACGGCACTGCATTAAAAACCGACATCAATGCGTGAAGGATATCACCGCATGGGCTCTGGAACACTTCAGAAAACCAATGTCAGTAAATACAGTTCGGCACTACATCCGTAAGTGCAACTTGAAACTCTACTATGCAAAGCAAAAGCCATTTATCAACAACACCCAGAAACGCTGCCGGCTTCTCTGGGCCCGAGCTCATCTAAGATGGACTGATGCAAAGTGGAAAACTTTTCTGTGGTCCGACGAGTCCACATTTCAAATTGTTTTGGGAAATTGTGGATCTCGTTTCCTCTGGGCCAAAGAAGAAAAGAATAATCCGGACTGTTATGGACGCATAGTTCAAAAGCCAGCATCTGTGATGGTATGGGGCTGTGTTCGTCCCAATGGCATGGGTAACTTACACGTCTGTGAAGGCACCATTAATGCTGAAAAGTAAATACAGGTTTTGGAGCAACATATGCTGCCATCCAAGCAACGGCTTTTTCATGGACGCCCCTGCTTATTTCAGCAAGACAATGCCAAACCACATTCTGCACGTGTTACAACAGTGTGGCTTCGTAATAAAAGAGTGCAGGTACTAGACTGGCCTGCCTGCAGTCCAGACCCCGGACTGTTGAACATCTGAAGCTGTACATCAAGCAAGAATGGGAAAGAATTCCACCTCCAAAGCTTCAACAATTAGTGTCCTCAGTTCCCAAGCGTTTGTTAAAAGAAAAGGTGATGTAACACAGTGGTAAACATGACCCTGTCCTTCTACAGTTGAAGCATACACTTACAATATAAAATATAAATATCCATACATCCATTTTATATGCTGCTTATCCTCGCTAGGGTTGCGGGTATGCTGGAGCCTATCCCAGCTAACTGTGGGTGAAAGGCGGGGTACACCCTAAAATGGTTGCCAGCCGATCGCAGGGCACATATAGACAAACAACCATTGGCAGTCACACCTAGGGACAATTTAGGGTCTTCAATTGGCCCACCCTGCATGTTTTTTGGGATGTGGGAGGAAACCGGAGTACCCGGAGAAAACCCACACAGGCACGGAGAGAACATGCAAACTCCACACAGGCGAGGCCGGATTTTAACCCAGGTCCTCAGAAATGTGAGGCAGATTTGCTAACCAACCGGCCACCGTGCCGCAATATAAATGCATACAATATATATTTAAAAACAAGCATGCTTTTTTTCAACTCAATGTCTGACATGAAATCAGACTTAACTTTTCCTGTTTTAGGTCCGTTAGGATTACCAATTTCTATTTAGTAAATGCCAGAATAAAGAATGATTTTATTTTTTATATTTAAAAGTTATTTCTTTCAGTACATATAGTAAAAACCCCTTCAGGTCTAAATTGACGCAGCACTACAACAATCAACCACAATGGTAACTGTAGGACAATATTTAGAATGCATTACGCAGGCCCCACCCAAACTTCCCGAAGGTTGCTGCTCGGAAAAGAAGAAAATACAAACCAGATTTGTGCCCTCATTCAATGTGATTTGACTTGTTTGAATGTGAAGCGATGCATTTACATAAACCTTTGCTTCCACACCATCTGCAAACTGCATACAAATGTGAGCTTAGCATTTATTCATTTAAGTGTTCCGAGAGATGAATATTTCTTTTCATAATGAAAATATCACGTTACTTCAAGAAAGTTTGCTGAGGTGGAAGTAAACCAGGCCTCCTGCTTTGTAAACTTCAGACTAGTTTCTGCGCCCCTCGAGAAACATGTCATTCATTTTTAATGTTCTTCTGTTCTAGCTGCTGAGAAAAAAACTTTAAACCTGCACATTTTCTGTCAGGTTTTTTTTTTTTTTGCCTACTTCCAGGGGATATTCAGCAAAGTTTGTTATTGATTCTGATTGTCAATATTAATTGTGAGTGAACTCTGGTGAAATTGTTAACTGAATGCAAATGAACAGGCACTAATTGATCGAGGTTTATTTTATGTAGTCCTCGCATGTCGCAGAGTCCTATTCTTACTTGTCATGTGTCTACAAACATACTCCAAGCAGAAGTCGCATTAGATTACAGAGCTGTAACTCCTGTGTTATCAAGAAAAACATGTTCCTAAAATGCAAAAATAAAACAGAAATAGTCCCTCCCTCTTCTCAGAAAAACCCCAAATTCCCTTGTCTACCTTTTCACGACATTTTACATGCCTCTCCTCTGGGTAATTTGTCGTGCAAATATGCACCCTCCCTGTATAGCTGAAAGGCCCTTTCAGCTGTGGCACGCTGGAAATGCAATTACAGGCAGCAAACATCCCCATTGTTATCACTGGAGGGTGTGACGCTCATTCTCAGCCCTCTCTGCAGCGGGGGCTGCTATTGATCATTATCAGCACTGATGAGGGGATTACTAATGAAGCAATTTGAAAGCCATGTGCCCTCTATAAAGACTTTGCCCAAAATTTTATGAGCAGACTATGTTTGTGCCTGTAGGTATGGCTGTTTTTTCTACCATGTACAGTGCTGTGAAAAAGTAGTGGCCCCCTTCTCAAATTCTTATATTTTTTTGGCGTAGTTTCCCCAAGTTAAGATCCTCAAACAAATGTAAACAGTAGACAAATATAACCCAAGTAAACTTAAAATGCTGGTTTTAAATGGTGATTTCATTTATTAAGGAAAGAAAACTAATCAAACTTACCTGGCCCTGTGTGGAAAAAGTAATTACCCCTGATTACCTGATTTCGTGGGTTTTGTGAGCTGGAAGAAAAATGGACGTCCAAATAAAATAAATGCTTGAAATTGTTTAAAATTGTGGGCCCTGAAGCTATAATGTATAAAAGTTTCACTTTTCGAATGGAATTTTGGAAATAAACTTTTTCATGATATTCACTTTTTTTGGAAAGGGTCTGTAATTGAGGGGTGGGCTTGTAAAGAAAAGGAGGGACCTCACTGTCATCCTTTTATTGTGGTATGCTGCCCCTGGTGTTCATTCCGAATATTACTACTGTAACACCACTTGGCCTAATACAGTGGAAGGACTATTTCCCTGTTGATAGATCCCTTAACACCACTAGTTTAATATTTCTCCGCCTACACTTTGTGGTTCCGGATCTCTACTCACTCAATTATTAAGCAACTTCCCAAGTAGCTTTTTTTCTTTGTTTTGTGTCAATCCGTTCTAATACAACGCTTGTTTTGCAGCCTTTGAAGCAGGAAAGGCCGTTTTTACGCCCGTTTGATGTGTGCGCAAATGCCTGTGGACAAGCGATTGTCTTCATTGTTTTCTGCCATTGTTCTCTTTTGTTCTTTTTCCATTGCGTTTAAGGAGCCGCGTGAGTGTGACGTTTTCATTATCAACAACTTGTGTACTTTAATGCAATTCATGGATAGAGAAATAATGCAATTATCAAGCATTGCTTTTGATTAATAGTGCTCTGCTTATGCAAAGTCCTCTTGTATGATGATTGGTTTTTGCATAACTTTCTCAAGATGAGTCCTAATTCCAGCGTATATTTTTAAATAAATGACTGCAAACTTTTTTTAATAAAGCTGTAACATAAAATGTGGAACATTTTATTCTTTCCGGACTGCACTGTGCAGTTGCATCATCACTGACAGGTTATTAAGACACCTGGGAACTGTTTTCAATCGTGAAAAAAATGTTTCCTTTAAAACTTCTCGCACAATACAATTAAGGACATCATCTTTGGTTTTGGGAGAGGCCAAATGTCATCCTGTTCGACCAGGCTCGGTAGCAAACTCCAGTTAATCAGGAAAATTATGCTAGCCGTGCCCATCAAAGTCCATTGCGCTCACAAGACACCAAAGACATTACTAAAAGTCTTTAACTTCATTATGCATTGCAGGCAGTGCAGTTACCTCATGCACTGCCTTCGTTCTGCAACAAAGCATTAGTAATAAATTTTAACAAAACAAGCCTTCTCAAATATAACTTCACTACTTTCATCAGTTATTTTCTAAAAACAAAAATACACATTTTCAATATAGGCAACAATTACGTCGCAGAACACAAACTAGTTTAATAAGGAAATGTGCTCATCGTCGATGTCATGGATTGACGCAGGTTTCGACCAAAAATGTGCGTGGCTAAAATCTGGCTGAAAATTAAATATGCCAAGCCTAAAATTAATACTGAATTTGGTTTGGAGGGGAAGTTTTTCCGCAGACATCAATTTCAAGTCCAAAACAATGGAAGAAGTGCCTAGGTTCACAGTATGAGAGAGAGGTCCTTTAAGTCTGTTAAATATTCTCAATATTTATGATTGCAAATCTTTATTGGGCTGGTCAGCACCAAGATAGAACGAGCCATGGACTCTGTGGTTGTGATACGAAAATCAGGAAGAGACCTGAAATTCTTGCTGTTCCAGGACACAGATAGAGCAACTGGTTGTGTTGAATGTTTCAGGTCAAGTCATTCGGCACGGAAAAAAGAAAAAAACAAGGACAACCAGATAAGCTAACATTAAACCTATCTTCTACTACTACTCTCTCTTCTTTGCACAGTATTTCCCCGCAGTCTGGATGCCCCGTGGCACCATAACCCCTCTCACAGGTCAGTTTTGGTAATACGACTGTTGTGTGATCAAATTACAAATTTGCGTCACAGGGCCCTCAATAACATCAGCTTTTTCCATCCTCTGATTGGATGGTCAGTGCACACCTTTTACAGTCAAGTTTGAATTGCAAAACATGTAGTATCTGTAGCGATCTGCACACGAATATATTTTAGGTTTTTATGCCCAACAATATCTGTCAGAGGAGGAGGACTAGACTTGGTCTCAGACGTAGTTAAAAATACATTTTCAAGACGGTCTTTTCCAGATAAGATTGCATTTGCGACGTGATAGCGGTGGGATCAGGAGGTGGATTAAGTCGGAAGGTACCTAATGCGTGGCCCACCAGTGGTACTGCACTGAATCATCTGGACCACTAAACCTAAACACCATCTGATCCGAATATTTCAATTGACTCAATGGCAGAACTGTCAGATTAAAAATTGCTTCTGCATTATTTATTTGACATCTAATTTGGCGCATACAGCGAGGGCATGCGAGAGCAGTCCCCCGTGATAGAAAAGTAAATGAAAGTGATTGTCTTACATCTGCCTCCCGAGCTTTGCCCTTGTTCTATTAGACACAGTCCAACACATCCACTCTCAGGGCGCTTTTCTGCTCAACTTGCTCACGTCTAATGATGTGTGAACAAATGTAATGCTAAATGGAATGGTGACATGCAAAGTTATATTTCACCATTTATTGGCACGTTGAAGCACAGTCCCTGTTATTTTCGACAAAACATTATTTTGAAGAAGAAAATGTAACCATACAGTAGTCCTTCCTTGTCCTCAGGCAAGTATTGTTTCTGAGGTTTCTACTTTAACCACTTGAGGTCACTGTTGGACAGATCTGTCACTTCTGCCTTAATTAATGATGAATATATAGGATGTCCCGCAAGTCTCCTTACAATTCATACTTCCATCCATTTTCCATACCAGTTATCCTCACTAGGGTCACGGCAATGCTGGAGCCTATCCCAGCTGACTGGGCGAGAACAGGGCCAAACCCTGAACTGGTCGCCGATTCGACAAATTTATTCATCCATCGTCTTCCGCTTATCGGAGGTCAGGTCACAGGCTCAGTAGCTTTAGCAGGGAAGCCCATACATCTTGTTCTTTCCGTCTTGACCCACAGCTTGTGACCGTAGGTGAAATGCAGTGGCCTGACCTTCAAAAGGCTGTTAATGCTCAAAAACCCTACATTTTTGCTGAATTCAAACAATTCTCCAAGAGTGGGCCAAGATATCCTCACCGAGATGTGACTCATTGCCAGTTATAGAAAACGCTTGATTTCAGTTGTTGCTGCTGCTGAGGATTGCCCAACCGGTTAGGAGGTTTAGGGGGCCATTACTTTTTCCACACAAGGCCAGGTTAACTTTGAATAGTTTTTTTTTTCCCCTTGATAAATGAAATCATTTAAAAACAGCGTTTTAAGTTCACTTGGGTTATATTTATCTGATATTTACATTTGCTTGATGACCTGAAACATTAAAATGGAGAAACTGTGCAAAAATATAACAATTCGACAAGGAGAACAATACTTTTTCCACAGCACTGTACATTAATTCCATTTTGGTCATACTGTGTCTTCACATTACACTATTTGTCACTGTGTAATGGCTCTCTGTTTATACTTCTTCATTGTTGCAGAATAAACTAAGTGTATTGTCGTGTGTACGTCAGTCTTACGTGAAGCTGCATCAACTTGTTCCGATGTCTGTTGTCCAGATAACCGGGTTCTGCAGTTCGGGAAGCTGGTGAGCACCTCCAACACCTACGAGTCGACTTCCCCCGGACAACCCAGGAAGTGTGTGACAGTCAGCACAGATCAGCCGCTGCTTTGGAGCATGGGCATCCTCAGAGGACTGCAGTGAACCATGCATCCATTTTCTACAGCACTTGTCCTCGATTAGGGTTGCAGATGAACTGAAGCCTATCCCAGCTGACGTTGAACGAGAGGCGAGGTACACCCTTGACTGATTGGCAGCCAATAACAGGACCGCAATGTTGGGGAACAGTAACATCAATACCTTCATTTTATGCCCAACTATCTTTTTTTTTTTTGAGAGAGATTTTGTGACAAAGTAAAAGAGTGTCTTTTTTTAATTCATGTCTAGTTGTTGTTTTTAGTTGTGTTAATCTTGAGCTGACCAACTTTGTGGAAACCTCTCTTTGTTTTAATATAGCTGACTGCAACCCTCATACCCTTCTGTGGAAACAAGGTATTAACTCACCATCCATCATCTATACCGCTTGTCCTCATACGGTCACAGGCGAGGCGAGTAAACCCACAAACACAGGGAGAACATGCAAACTCCAGACAAGAGAGCCTGACCTGAGATTTCACAACTCTGATGCAGATGTGGTAACCACTACTCCAATGTGCTGCCTGAACGAATGATATTAATTTAACAATAGCCTCAGAAGCTTTGTGATTAGTTCTTTTGTGCTCCCCTTCCAACAGTTTTAAAGTAATTAGATTGAGAAATGCACTCCATCTTACCTAAATAATTAACTACACAAAAGGCAAAATATAAAGGCCTCGTAAAAATACACAGCCACTGCCGAGTATTCAGAAGAGCTTACACATTGAATTTAAAAGGAAAATCATTGGTTTGTTTTATTTACACAGTGAAAGAAATGTCAATAGCATGTAAAAGTGTCATCCCTTCAGTACCCCCCCATTAGAACTTTGCACGGCCGTCTTCTGGTCCTGGATGTTAAGGGAGTTTAACCACCACTGCAAGACAAAAATGAGAACAATGTTATTCTTTGCACATGCAGTTGGATGTGAGAGCTATTGCTAGTTTTTATTTGGTCTTAGCTTGAAAATGAGGCATTACCGGCTTTTATACTATGTGACAAAAATGGTAAACGGATTGCAAATAGAGGAAGTGCTGTCATGTTAGTTACATTTAGATAGTTTCTGATGACAACAGTGTGTAGCACAGTGATTCCCGACCACCGTGTCGAGGCACATTAGTGCACAAGAAATTATCAGTTTTCTTAATTGGTCCAAAATGATTGATTTACGACAAATATTGTATCTTTGTTCAACTATCTATTCCAGCAAAAAGAGGCTGCACAATTACATGGTCTTCCACTAGATGGCAGAAGGTACATAACATCCATTTTTTGTGACATTTTTGCTTGGTGGTGTTCCTTCCCTTGAGATGTTTTTTCTCATGTAAAATATGTGCTTTGCCTCAATAATGGTTGGTAATCACTGTGATTCACACTGTCGTCATCACCAGCTTTAATTGTATCTAACACCACAGTACTTGCTTTATTTGCAATCTGTTTACCATTTTTGTTACATAGTATAAAAGCCAGTCATGCCTAATTTGCCAGGCCAAACAAAAACTTATTATAGCATAATACAGTTTGTTTTCCTTCGTGCATTAGATGAGATTTAATCATGACAAATACTGAACGCCTTAAAGACTGATTTGTTGCAATAACTTACACAATGATGTTGTTGATGGGGATGTGGATCAGTTTAACAAAGAATCCAATAAATCCCATGATGGCGAACCCAATCGCTGTGGCCATTGCAATTTTCTGGAATTCTGTGAAGGTGAGCAGAAATATTCCCAATTAAATCCACCAGCGACACACGATCGGGTCGGGCAACAATCGAAAACTGTACAGACCTTTTCTATCGGGTTTAGTGCATCTCTTTACCAGCCTTATGGAGTCTTTGACGAACTGCCGACTGGGCTCAACAAACTGCATTACCTGGTCCATGTTAGCTGAAGATTGAGAGCATCGCAAGAAACAGTTAGTTAGCTACAAGCTAACTCACCGCGATGCAATGCTGACGTTGACTTTATCCTGACACTTCATTAAAAGAATAATAATAATAATACGTCAATTCCATCGCTTTGTATTTCAGTGGTTTGTAAACCTTTAGGAGAAAACCTATTGCGTTAAGCTAATTAACACGTATTGGCTTGTGTGGCATGATGAAGAAAAGCTATAATATGGACGTGAGATTAAAAAAAAATATATATATATATATATAAATTCCTAACATAAAACAGATGTTGTTGCTTTCACCTGCTTTTTGATGTAAAAATATTAGAGTTTCGGAGTTCATACCTTGTCCGAGGTCGTGTTTGTTGAGAAGAGGAGTGAAGCCACGTCGCTCGGTTGATATGCGACAAGACTGACGTGTACTTTACACACGCATGCGCAACGATGCTTTCTTGTCCAGTGTGACTTTTGGTTCACACTGACACCTAGCGGCTGGGAGAAGTTTCTAGGAACACGAGTTTGATCTGTCTTGGTCCAAAGAAAAACACTTCTTAATGCATGTGAATAAATTATTCTTCTTTTGAGCATTATTTTCTTCTTCCTGAATATTATTTTTGATTATGTTTTCTGCACCGGTTGTGTGGTGTTCGTAGCCTTCAAGGGCGTTTCTAGGATCAGTGGTTTAGGGGTGCTCTCACTGTTTTGTACATTTTCAACGCAATTTCTATAAAACAGAAGCATGACACTTTTTGAGGTCTGTGACTAAACAATCAAATCTTATAGATCTCGAGACACAGCAAAATAGGAGAGATTGGATTTATAAATCCAACATATTGTAACCCTACTAAAATGACGCATTTTGATCAGCAGCATCTCTTTAACATATGATGTATTTTTGTTGTTAAACTATTACATTTTTACCAAGTACTGTATCATTATGCACTTTTCCAGCTCGTTTAAAAAGAAAATACTGTACAGTAAAAACATTTTTTTTTTAATCTATATAATCAGAATAATACTGGTAATAAAAATCCCAAATTTTCAGTGTTGGGATTAATATTTATTTATCCTCTACTGTAATTGTAATCCAAATTTGGTTTCTTTTAAATCATTTCTGGTCCACAGCTGTGAAAGCTCAGTTCGCCTGGACCACATTCCACAGGTGTTAATAAACTCTCATGTGATTTAGATTAGAACTTTTTTTTTTCCTCCACCCATTGTTCACCCAAGTGAATGCGCAACGCAGTGATACATTTAAGTGTGTGCGTTGCAGTCTACATTACGCTGTTTGAAAAAAAAAAAAAAATAATAGACACCAAATATAGAATACTTCTGATCCTTTATAAAATAAATTGGTGGTAATCCCTACAGTACGTGTAGATTAATGCCCCTAGCAAAATAGTGCTTTATGAATGATGCCTTTTCCCACTTAACATGATACAAAGTCCTTCCTAGCATTGTAATGTATCCATTATTCACTGCCAAGTGATGCCAAGCATGCTACAGCTGCTCTCCCACAGCTCCTGGGCCAAATCATCATCTGAGGCACTTCTGGAGCATCTTGCTGGGGCGCAGTCGCTGAAACCACAAGGAAATGCCCGTTACTTAGAATCAGATCTTGTCTGTCTGCAGGTACCAGTGAGGGGTAAGAAGATATGCTGCCACTATAGGCTGGATGAAATGTACCTGAAGTAGGCTCCGCTCTGGCTCTCCAGGCCAGGCTGCACAGCACAATAGATGGTGGTCTGAGCCCCCTCCACCGTTGTCTTTGTGAAGATTCTGAAGATCTTCACAGCCACCTGGATACATTGATGCTGGTGCCTCCACAGGTCCGACTGCACTACACCGGGGTGTAGAGAGAACACGCTTACCCCTGTTCCTGCAACATGCGCAACAAAGTAAAGAAAACGCATTACCAAGTATGTTTGATATTTGCTTGATAATGCGTTTTCTTTACTTTTTTACTTTAAATGTACATTTTCTGTGCAAATGGACAGGATATTTCAGTTTGAGGGAGGCAGGTGCTGATGCTGAGGAGGAGGTCTCATGATAGCAGATAAAAGCAACCTTGGAAGGAGAATGTCTTTTGTTACAGGTAGTTTATTATCATGTAGGGCTGCGACCAACGATTGCTTTCATAATCGATGAATCTTTTTTGATTATTCGATTAATCGGATTTCAAAATATTTGTTTGTTATTCTTGAATCAAATCAGTGATACATAATTCATGTTTTTATAAGAATGGAGACAGTTGCAAGGCTCAAAATTTTACCAAGAATATTTGTTTCAAAACAATCTGATTACACTTAAAGACTTTAAAAAAAAAACTAAAAAGTAACTTGTTTTTAAACAATTTGCAACCATTTGAAGCTAATATTGACTGAAAATAAGCAGTTTCCTCAGTCATGCATGTACTTACTCTGTTGTCACACCCTCACCTTTTAACTTTTTGGCAAGGGCTCGTGCAAAGAGGACATTGGCCAGTTTGCTCTGCCCGTAGGCCTTCATGGTGTCATAGCCGTTCTCACTATTCAGGTCATCCAATCGAAGGCTAGTCCAGGTGTGAGCCACCGATGCCACCACAACGATGCGGGCCGGAGCTGAAACTTTGATCAGGTCCAGCAGCAGGTACGTCAACAGGAAGTGACCTGTTAATTCAGTTCGAAATATGTATTTCTTCATCGAAAACTGTATCACAGAACTGACAAACCCTTACTCATCAAGTATTGTATGCAAGTACTGCCTTTACAAAAATAGACAAGGGCAAAATATGAGAAACATCTCATCAAGCTGATGCAAAATTGCCATTTTTTTCCAGTTCCACAAAAACATTTTTAGGTCCCTGAATGCTGGGAAACCATCCACACACACACACACACACACACACACACACACACACAGCAAGGGACACTGTTCAACTCAGAAATGGTAAATAATTTTTTTTTTTTAAACTACCATTTTGGGAGGTTTGTTTTTCATCTGTTTCGTCAGGGCCACGGTTTTCACAAAATCTCACTTTTTTAAAGTAGCTATAAAAATACTTTTAGGTCCTGGAGCGGCAGTTAACTCTTCACAAACATGCACGCGCACACACTCACACACACACTAGGTGGCCTGGCTCAAGCCAATTGGCAGAAAAGTCACTTTTGGGGTTTTTTTTGGAGGGGGATTCTTGGCCCTTTTAACAGGGCCGTGTACGTGTACATTGACATGCCAGAATATACGCTGATAGTTGCACGCAATAGAAGCCAGACCTCAAGGTCTGTATATTTTTGTCAAGAGCTATCCTTGTAGTTCCTCTTTTGGAGCTTGGGTGGCTTTGCGGCCCTCTTTCTCTCTCTCTCTCTCTCTCTCTATATATATCTCTCTCTCCCTTCCCTGTAATCAGTACCACCTTGGCCGCGCACCTGTTTTCAATCAGTTGTCATCATCTCTGCCTGCATAAAAGCCTCCCAGATCCTGGAAATCCTCGCCAGGGTATTAATGTTCCACCATGGTACACCGGCCCTGCACATTCACGTAAGCTACCCCTTATTGGTATTATTCTGACTCCCATGTTCTTCATCGTCCTCAGTGTTCCTTCCGTGTTCCCCGCCTTGCAGACTACTTCCACCATGCCGCCAAGGCAGTCCATCTGCTCACGCCACCACCTGCCGCACGTTCCCAGTCTTGACGACCTGCCACGACGCCTCAGAAATCCACTTCCTTTTCAATAAATTATTCACCACTATCTTCTCAGCCTCTGCTTGCTACTGGGTCCAGTGAAAACGGATACCTTCGTATCGTGACAGAATACTCTGGCCAGCATGGACCCAGCAAATCCGGAGGTGCTAAAACAAGCACTCACCCTCCAAGGCGCCCATACACGAAGACAGGACAAAGCTCTCCAGGAATCTATAACCACTCTCTCACAAGTTTCCCTCCTTTCTGCCAAATTGCAGCCCGACCACCCTCCCATAAGTACTCCTTCCGAGCCCGCGGCCTCCGATCCATCCCGCCTACCATACAAACAACCTCATGTTCCTCCACCCGAGCCCTACTCTGGGGACCAAGGTGCATGCAGTCAATTCCTCCTCAATTGCTCCCTCGTATTGAACCTACAACCGTTAAGCTACCCCACCGAACAATCCAAAGTAGCATGCGTAACTAACCTCCTATGCGGAAAAGCAGCAAAATGGGCTACCGTGTTATGGCACAACTCCTCCCCGATACTCTCGTCATTCACCTCCTTCTCTGCGGTAAGGTTGCTTGAAGACTCTAACTTGCCCGTAAGTGTGAATTGTTGTTTGTTTGTTTGCCTGAGTACAAGCTGGGTCAGATGGTTGGGCTTTCCCATGACTTCTCAGTCCAAACCGAATCCCGTGAACTCACTCTGCGCTTTAGTGGTCCCTTCTCGATCACCAAAATCATCAATCCCACATCTGTTCAGCTAAAACGTCCACAATCTCTCAGAATTCATCCAACGTTCCATGTGTCACTTCTCGAGCCTGTCTCCACCTGTGCTTTTCTACCGCTTATCCGAGGTCGGGTCGCGGGGGCAGTAGCTTTAGCAGGGACGACTAGACATCCCTCTCCCCAGCCACTTCGTCCAGCTCTCCGGGGGATCCCGAGGCGTTCCCAGGCCAGCCGAAAGACATAGTCTCTCCAGCGTGTCTTGGGTCGTTCCCGGTGGGACGTGCCCGGAACACCTCACCAGGGAGGTGCCCGGGAAGCATCCGAACCATATGACCCAGCCACCTCATCTGGCTCCTCTCAATATGGAGGAGAAGCGGCTCTACTCTGAGATCCTCCCGGATGACCGAGCTTCTCACCCCATCTCTAAGGGAGAGCCCGGACACCCTGCAGAGGAAACTAATTTCAGCCGCTTGTATCCGGGATCTTGTTCAGCTCGTGACCATAGGTGAGGGTAGGAACGTAGATCGACCGGTAAATCGAGAGCTTTCGGCTTAGCTCCTTCTTTACCGTAACGGACCGATACAAAGTCCGCATGACTGCAGACGCTGCATCGATCCGCCTGTCGATCTCCCATTCCAGACCCCAAGATACTTGAACTCCTCCACATGGGGCAGGATCTCATCCCTGACCTGGAGAGGGCACGCCACCCTTTTCCGACTGAAGACCATGGTCTCAGATTTGGAGGGGCTGATTCTCATCCCAGCCGCTTCACACTCTGCTGTGAACTGCTCCAGTGAGAGTTGGAGATCACGGCTTGATGAAGCCAACAGAACCACATCTGCAAAAAGCAGAGATTCAATACTGAGGCCACCAAATCGGACCCCCTCTACGCCTCGGTTGCGCCTAGAAATTCTGTCCATAAAACTTATGAACAGAAAGGGCAGCCTTGGTGGATTCCAACCATCACCGGAAACTACTTACTGCCGGCTATGCGGACCAAACTCTGACTGCGGTCGTACAGGGACCGAACAGCCCGTTACCTTCATGTCCTGACAATTTTCTCTCTATACCATTGTTCTTGATTTCCTATCCCATTGTTTCCAATGGAAGTGCATGCAGCCAAGGGAAGTTCCTGGTTCTACATGTGCTATATATACTGTTTAATGCTCTCACATTCCAAAAACATGCTTCTTAGGTTAAGTGAAGACACTAAATTGTCCATAGGTGTGAATGTGAGCGCGAATTGTTGTTTGCCTGTATGTGCCCTGCAATTAACTAGCAAACAGAAGCCAGGGTACTCGGCCTCTTGTCCAAAGTCAACTGGGATTGGCTCCAGCGTTGTACCGATATAGAAAATGGATGGATGGGCGTGTGTGCGTGGGCTGCCTTGTGAAGCTGAGCTTGTTCTAGCTTCCACCAGCTTGGGTTCAAAATACCAACTGAGCACATGATCACGTTGGAGGGGGTGCCATGGTACACTATATGATGTATGGTTAGTTTATGTGCGCAAACACAACAACTATCATCCTTGTCATGAGTTCATTATGTATTCACAATCATTAAATTACTTAAAATGGTTTCCTGTTACCAGACAGCAACCTTAAATAAATAGCAAAAATGGGACAAAATATCACTGTAGAGTTTCTGCACCTTCTGTCTTGTCTACTTCTTGACAAATTCGCTGACTCACCCAAATGGTTGACTCCAAATTGCATTTCAAAGCCATCTGTGGTCTTGGAGTACGGACACATCATAATGCCTGCGTTGTTTATCAAAATATTGACTTGCTTCTCCTCTAAAAATAAACACACAAGCAGAGGAAGATGAAAAGTGAGTGATGAAAGTTTCATATACATTTATTTGAATTCTCTGGCAATCACAAAAAGCTCCCTTTTTAGTAATCATTCTGTGTGATGTTTACAAAAATAGTATAGCATGCTTTATAATAGGTGGGCCAAAAATAGGTAATAGGAAAGAAGGAAGGAAAGGAAAGGAATGGTCAACACACACAAACCCACACTGAGACAGGCTCTCTAATATTGCTCAAAAATTGTCCGGTAAATTTATGTAAATCTCCCTTGGTGAAATAATCTTTCCATCTAACAGGTGTGGCATGCCAATTAAACAGCACGATTATTGCCCAGGGCTGCCCACAATAAAAGGCCATTGTAAAATGTGCAGTTCTACTGTGTTGGAAGGTTCCGGTGAGGTCAGAAAAGCAGTCAGTATCTGGTGTGACCACCATTTGCCTTACGGAGTGCAACACACCCCCTTCGCATAGAGTTGATTAGGTTGTTGATGGAACCACCACTAAACATTTTCAAAAGGTTGGAAAATGTGTTCGGGGATGCTGCAATAGGCTACAGCACAGTCAAAAAGTGGCAAAGGCAATGAACAAGACTCCGTTTTGAGTGACTTCTGTGACAAGCAAAGGAGCTTGTGAAGTCATCAGTTCCTTTGGCTGGACAACCATATCCGATCCCCCATACTCACCTGATCTGGCACCATCAGATTATCACCTTTTTGGACTTTTAAAAGAACGAGTTAGGGGTCAGCACTTCTTTGATGACAAACAAGCAAACTGTAAAAACAGTGAGTTTTACGAGGCTGGCATGCATACAGCGGCTGAAATAAGCATTTAAAACGTCACCATTTTTCTCACTAAATATGCTTCCAAAGGTGCTATTGACGTGAACATTTCACCAGATGTTGGGAACAACCCAAGTAATCCATACATACAAAGAAAGTAGAATAAATAAGATCAGAAATTAAGTTGTGTGTAAAAATGTGAAATGACACAGGGAAAAAGTATTGAACACATGAGGAAAGGGTGGTGCAAAAAGGCACTGGACACCTAAAATCCATCGCAAAGTAATTGTTGCAAAACATAATGAAGGCATTGGTTACAGGTGCATAGCTAGGCTTCTGAATGTTCCAGTGAGCACGGTTGGGGCCATATTACGTAAGTGGAAAGTCAATCATACCACCGTAAATTTGCATCGGTGCTCCTTGCAAGATTTCTGACCGAGGAGTGCAAAGAATAATCAGAAGAGTTGTCCAAGAGCCAAGGACCACCTGTGGAGGGCTTCAAAAAGACCTGGAATTAGCATGTACTGTTGTCCAAAAGAAAACAGCGAGCAATGTACTCCGCCGCCATGGCCTGTATGCACGCTCACCATGCAAGACCCCATTGCTGGAAAAAAAATACATGTCAAAGCTCGTTTAAAGTTTGCTGAACAACATTTGGACAAGAAAGTTCAATACTGAGAGAATATAGTCTGGTCGGATGAGAGCAAAATTTAACTGTTTGAATGCCATAATGCACACCACCTTTGGAGGAGAAATGGCACTGCACATCACCCTAAAAACACCATACCAACAGTGAAGTTCGGCGGTGGGAACATGATGGTGTGGGGCTGTGTTTCAGCAAATGCTACTGGTAAATTTCACATTATTGAAGGAAGGATGAATGGGCAAATGTACCGAGACATTCTTGACAAAAACTCTGCTGCCATCAACAAGGATGATGAAAATGAAACGAGGGTGGACATTTCAGCAGGATAATGATCCAAAACATACTGTCAAGGAAACTCTCAATTGGTTTCAAAGAAAAACAAATAAAGCTGCTCGAATGGCCCAGCCAATCACCTGTCTTGAATCCAATCGAAAATCTATGGAAAGAACTGAAACCCAAGGTCCATAAAAGAAGCCCACGGAACATTCAGGATTGGAAGACTGCTTGTGTGGAGGAAAGGGCCAAAATCACACCAGAGCAATGCATGTGACTAGTTTCTCCATACAGGATGTGTCTTGAAGCTGCCATTGCAAACAAAGGCTATTGTAGAAAGTATTAAATAAATACCAGTTGGCGTGTTCAATACTTTTTCCCTTATTTCTTTCCCTTTCCATTTCACATTATGACACACAACCTAATTTCAGACCTAATTTGTTCAACTTTCTTTGTATGCATGATTACTTGGGTTGTTCCCAACATCTGGTAAAATGTTCATGTCAGAAGCACCCTTCGAAATAAATCTAATGCAATAAATGGGGACGTGTTAAATACTTATTTCAGCCGCTGTATGCCCTTGTTCATCGATGGACAGTCGGTGTTGCGGTAAAGGGAGATTATATTGAAAAGTAGAAAGGAAATCCCCATGTTTTGGCCTTTATTTCTATGCAAATATTGTCTTTCTATTGCAATAAATAAAGCTAGAGGAAAATTGGGCTCTACTTTTTGACTGCCGCTCACACAAAATACCTCATTCCTTTTGCTGAGGACACAGATGTAAGATCCAAGATCTTAGCTTTGGATCTTCTTTCTGTCAGCCAACATTCAAAGATTCAAACAACAATGATGGAATGATGAACACAAATGCAATTACTTGAAAGTGAAGAATGTGTACCTTTTAGCCTTCATGTACATTGTCTTGAGAATCAGGACTTTTGTTTTGTGACTTTATATCCTAAAGCTCCTGTCTCCAAAGTCTCAGAAACAATCATCTAGGAACTTTTAGCTTGATTCTATTGGACATAATCTGAAATAAGTTTTCACAAAAGCTTTGCCATGTTGCAGCAGCTGTCTGGGTGGCTGGTCTCAGACGACCTTGGAGGTTAAGATGATGGACGTGGCATCAACGATACAATGGTATCAGTTTTAACTGGACCCAGAAGCAAGCGGAGGCTGAAGAAGTTTGTGGAGAATGGTTTATTGAAAAGGAATTTGGAGTTGGACCGTTGAAGCGTAATGGCGGCTCGTCGAGACGGGAATGTGCGGGAGGCGACGGTGTGAGCAGGTGGACGGCTTGGCGGCGTGTTTAAGAGGTCAGCAAGGCGGGGAACACGGAAGGAGCACTGAGGACGAGGAAGAACATGGAGATCCGAATAATGCCAACAAGGCGTAGCTTACGTGCGAGTACAGAGCCGGTGTTCCGCGGGTGAACGTTAATACTCTGGCGTGGGATTCCCGGTTCTGGCAGGCTTAAATGTAGACAGTGATGACGGCTTGATAGGGAACAGGTGCGCAAGTGAGTGGGTGGAGGTGACTGGGGAGCGAGAGAGAAGGGGGGGAAGGCGATGCACAAAGTGCCACCCAAGTTCTAAATAAGGAACAGCAGGTGAGAGAATCTGACACGTGGAACTCCTTGGCTGGTGTGGTAACACAAATTCTACAGTCAGTGAGGTCAGTTTAACATAAAGTAGTACTGTTAAATTCTCTGAAACGCCTTTGGAGACGTCTCATGGTAGAGAGAGGAACATTCAGTTCACGGTCAACGGCTCTGGTGGACATTACTGCAGTCAGCATGCCAATTGCAAAATCCCTCCAATTAGCGACATTCGTGGCATTGTGCTATGACTGCACATTTTAGAAAGGCCTTTTACTGTGGCCAGCCTAAGGCACAACTGTGCAAAAATTATGCTGTCTCATCAGCATTTTGATATGCCACACCTGAGAGGTGGACGGATTATCCCAGCAAAAGAGAAGTGCTCACTTTCACAGATTTAGTCATGTTTTCAAACAATATTTGAAAGAAATAAGCCTTTTGTGTACATAGAAAAGTGTGCGATCTTTGAGTTGAGTTCATTCAAAACAAAAATGTTACATTTATATTTTTGTTCGGTGCATAAATGTCACAGAAAGCCATCACAACGGACCTTTATTGATGAGCTCAGCAAAGGCTCGAATGGATCTGCAGTCAGAAAGATCCAGTTTCCTGACAACCACATTCGCATTACCAGTGTCTTCCAAAATCTCCGATCTCGCCTCCTCTGCTCTTTCCAGGTCCCTGCATGCCATGATGATGCGGGCACCTAAAAAAAAAAGAGAAAAGAAAAAAAATGATGATCATTTTCGAATCGCATAATGCAACTTGTTTTATGTGACAGTTAAGAATGTTGTACGGATTCCAACTCACAGTGCAGAAAGCATTAGTTTTATTTTATTCTATACTCGGAATACTTTTCAACATCCCATGCAGGTTTTGAACTCAGCACAAAACCCACTTCATTGTCATTCATGTGGAACACAAATGATAGTGCCTTCCCAATAATGAGCTGTTTTGAGAACACATGCACAGTACACCATACTCTGCACACACACACACACACACACACAAACACACACAGACATGATAGCGGCAGTGCCCAGCAATTATGGACGAGGAGAGTGATTAGTCAGTGACTGTCTTTGTTTTTCTCCTGCCGTTCCCATGAGGGAAAATTCAGTTGCTCCCACATTGGCCAAGTTCACTTCATTAAAATAAAGCAGACAACAAGCTGTTGTCAGTGTGCTAAATGCACCAAAGACTCAATATTCAAAGACTAATGAGTCAGCGTGATTTTCCTGTTGCATTTTAAGAGGGAGATCCACAAAAAAAGGATGCTGATATGTACCTCACAGGCAAATCGTTTTTTTGTTTAGTTTGTTTGTTTCTTTTTTTACTCCTGTTTAAAGGATACTTAGAAGAAATAATCAATATAAAACAACTGTAATGTCATTTACATCCAAATATTTAGATGAGAAAGCAATCATCCTTGGGTGACAGGCCTTCATTGCAAATCAAACCTGTTTTGTCATCACTGTGTTGCATAATCCTGTTGCGTGATACGTTGTTGTTAATCATGCATCAAGTAAATGTAACCAAAACACTGCATGGAACTTTTTTTTGTATGTGAAAACAAACATGAACATGAATAAATGAACAGTGGTTGTTCAGAAAACAAGGGGCCACAAGGTTTACTCAGCCTTTCAAGATGGGTGAACACAATTTTTAGACCTCGCTCTAGCCAAACATTTCTTGAAATAAACCACAACAATACTGAGATTTTTTTTTTTTTAGTAGTAAAGAAAAGAGGATTGCTGTTAGTAAATACCTGGAGTCAGTCTCTTTAAAAACCAAAGACCAAGTCCAAAACCTTGGTGTACTGATAAATTCCGACCTGACTTTCAACCGTCATATCAAATCAATTACTAAAACTGCCTCCTACCATCTGAAGAACATATCCAGAGTGAAGGCTCGCATGTCCCAAGCAGATCAGGAGAAGCTCATGCATGCTTTTATCTCAGGTAGACTTGACTATTTGAATGGTCTTCTGACTGGACTCCCCAAAAAGCATGAAACAGCTGCAGCTCATTCAGAATGGTTTAGGTCCTGAATACATGAAAGAAATGCTAATGGGATATATAAACCCAGTTACGCTCTGAGTTCGACACTCAGGTCAAATAGTGGAGCACAGAGTCCAAAGCAAACATGGTGAAGCAGCATTTAGCTATTATGCTGCACACAAGTGGAATACGTTGCCAACAGAAGTGACGTCAGCCCCAAGTGTGAATGTTTTTAAGTCCAGGTTAGAAACTCTTCTTTTTTTCTCATGCTTTTTAGAGCATTTCCACTTTTAAATGATATTTCTGGCACTGTACAATGTTTTAATTGTACTCTTATTTTTTTCCTCTTTTGTTTTAAACGCTTACAAGCTTTTTTTTTCTTTTAAATGCGTTGAATCATGTAACGCACACTGAGTTACCTTGTGTATAAAATGTGCTATATAAATAATTTTGCTTTGCTTAGTGTGCGTGCATGCGCATGCGTGGTGCATTCTCCCATCTTTCTTTTGTTTCCTGTCGGGCTCCGAAGGGAGCAGCCCCTCACAATGCTCCCTCTGTCCCCCTTTTTTGATCTGTCTTCCGTCACTTGACTGGTTGGAGTGTTAAGCCGCATGCTCATCGGCTCACATTCTCTTATGGTGAAAAAGGACCAAAAGGATAAATACTGCATACATGTTGAAGAAAACCAGTTGACCCAGGGGGAAGGATTAAACTTGATTATTTGGTGGAGGTCTGAGCATGGGGGTCATGCTTTTTAGCTTAAACTCTGTTTATGTTTTGGAACTCTTGATACATACCGGAATGTAAAAGTCACAAGTGGAAGGTTTGGGGGAATTTAGTATGGGGGGAAAAAAAACAGGCAGATGAACAGGAGCAGCAAAGGTAAACAGTCGAAATAATTGTTGGAGTAGTTGCGATAGGTATACCAAAGGTATCAAACTAATTTTCACCACGGACCACATCGCAGTTATGACTTCCGTTATGACTGTGAACCCATATTACCTTATTACCCCATGTATGTGTCTATATATACATATATATATATATATATATATATATACAACAAATTGATTGATACCTAGTTTTGAAATCAGAAGCTTTGTACGTTTACGATTTTCCAACTATTATTTTTAAAAAAAATAAAAAGGGGGATTGGCAACAAAAAATGCTTTCAATTTCTCAACGTTATTTTAGTTTTGATATTTTCGCAAGAAAGATGAAGTCAACGCACATGATTTGCTTTCCTCAGGCCACGATGTGGCGGGCTGGATCTGGCCCCCCTGCCACCAGTTTGAGAACTGTGAGGGCTATATGTAGCATTAATTGGAGTGGTGGTAGCAGTGTTGTATCTGCAGCAAGAATACAAGTCGTAGCAATAGTAGTGGTAGTGGGAGGAACAGTCAGAGCAGTAAAGGGATGATTCTAGGATGAAAAGGTTTCTGGGTGCTGAGCTCCCGGCCAGGCAAAAATACATTTCGCTTTACATTTGAACATTTTGAGACAACAGATTGGAGAAGACAGGAGACAAGCCAGGCACAACGAACAAGGAGCGAACGGATGTGCGAGCAATGGGGGAAACGCACCATCCAAAAATCGATCTCAATCAAATCGTGGAGCAGAACCCGAAGAAAAACAAAGCCAAAGGGAAACCTAACAAGTAGGAGTAACAATGCGGTGATAGAAGTTCTCGTACCTCTTGCTGCCAGATCCCTCGCCGTTTCCTTGCCTATGCCGGTGTTGGCTCCAGTGATGATGGCTGTTTTGCTGTCCAGCCTCTCCTCAGATGACCAGCGGTGACAGCACACAGCCCTGAACCGCAAACAAGCAAAAACGTCCAATGATACCACTGAGAAATATACATTTACAAAGTATATCTGGAAATATGATCCCCCAAAATTATTATTGTAGTGTATATTATAATCCCCCCCAAAAATGCATGTTTTATACTAAATTTGACAATAATGAAATAAGTGACCTGATTATTGGGTTAAGTTACTTTCTTTGCCTCGCAGAAACTCAGCTCAAAGCAGTGCGATGCATCCTACATAATGCATGAGAATAATGATGCACTTTGCAAAAGCAAACAGTCACTTTCAAGTCTTGGCACATCAGCCGGCGTCAATCACCTTACAAATGTCAACATTCTTTTTGGTTTTCGCTTCTGCTTTTGTATGTGCACTCGCCTTGTTGTCAACGTGTCGTCCTACCTGCAGCTCATCTTTGCTTCACGGCTACAAATTCCCACCTCACCAATGAACAATCGGTCTCTTCGCGGTTTGCATCATCGCCGTCGTCATCATAGTCGCTCCCAGTAGCCGCGCCCACCTTGTGCGCGCATCATCAGCGCTGAGCCAATCAGGAGCGAGCTCAGATGGCACATAAATAATTAGCAAATTCCAGATTGTGAAGCGGACGCTCCACCCACAGTCGCCGTGCACGCCAACCCCCGTTGGTCGCATCCTGCTGCCAGGCGCATTGGAGGGGTGAATCACCCCCCCCCCCCCCCCCCCCCGGAAAAAAAGGATATTAATCCATATCGTGCATTCAAATGAGACTATACGCGATTGAACGCTTACAGTCAGCAGTTTGAACTCAAATGATGTTTAGAAACACGTCAATGCGATTGGACAGCCTGTTGCAGTACTGCTTTCTGCTCGCTTGAGGTCCTCCTCGGCCAAACAAACCCTGGATGGATGGATGGATGGATGGATGGATGGATGGATAGATAGATAGATAGATAGATAGATAGATAGATAGATAGATAGATAGATAGATAGATAGATAGATAGATAGATAGATAGATAGATAGATAGATAGATAGATAGATAGATAGATAGATAGATAGATAGATAGATAGATAGATAGATAGATAGATAGATAGATAGATAGATAGATAGATAGATAGATAGATAGATAGATAGATAGATAGATAGATAGATAGATAGATAGATAGATAGATAGATAGATAGATAGATAGATAGATAGATAGATAGATAGATAGATAGTCCTCGTAAAGGTCAACCAAAACGTGCAAAGTAGCACAAAGGACCACCAGACCGTTTATCAGTCGTATCTTTTAATCTTTTGAGTCACGTACAACGACAACCTTTGTCACCGTTCTGCTCTTATCTCCTTTGCATGCGTCCTCAATTATCCGCCACAGGCCTTCCTGCCCTTCGCACTGTAACATCAGCGTGATATGAAAGGTGTCGCCGTCGGTGTTCATCTCCAGCGGACGCCGAGCAGGTGGCAGCTGACCGCCCACAGCTTTAAAGCGGTGCCGTCGTCTCGACCCGCCCTGCAACCCTTCGAATAGGCGCGGTCCCTGCAAGGAGAACTCCGTTAGTGCAAAGCACCGAGGTGATCCGCGCAGACGTGGCCCGGCCCCGCAGACCCACTTGTAGTGCCCCCCGTTGAGCAGCTCGCTCTCAGGAGTCACCACGCAGTAGATGGTGGTGTAGGCCCCCTCTGCTGACGTCTTGAAAAGAGAGGAAAACATTCGGATGACGTCCGCCATAGGCCTCCTGATGTGCCTGGTTATCTCGCTGTTGACGACGCCGGGGTCCACTGAGTAAGCCGTCACTCCTAATGCTGGAAGCAAAACGTGTGTTTCTTTCACCTCAGCACATGCAAAACTGCTGCCTCACAAAAAAAAAAGAGACCATTTTGTTGGACTTCCAGCGTTGCACTTTACATTTGCACGGACGGCTCAACACTTGACTTTGGCATTTAACCCGTCGCGGCAGCAAAGCAAAGCGAGCACAAAGCATTAGTTCAAAGTCGGAGTCGTTTCCACTTTCCACCAGCACGATCAGTCACTCTGCCTGTTCATATCCCAATGAATTGTGTCAGAGTGGTACTTTAACTACTCAACTTCTCCCCGCTGCGCTCCGTGCCGACGACGAGATTACGTGTTATTTGACGATCGTAAGAATTCAAGTGTTCAACAGAGTTTGTCGTAGCACGTGAATTGTCCCAATATGGAACTGTTCAAACTTGATCTTGTCTTAGGAGAGCTTCTTGAATGAGCTTCCCTCACAATCACAATCCCCCTGCCGAGTCAAAGTATAGAACACGAACAGACCTTTTGCTTCGCATAATTAGCTGAAAGGGTTTGCCGTACTCACACTGCTGCTTCTCAAAGACAAACATTGTATCCTCCTCAAGCATGCTTGATTCCTTCTCAGTCCCTCGCCAAAAAGCACTTGCGGTTAATGCATGTGACTCTCACATTGGAAAGCAGCCATTTTTATCTGCACATTGGCGAGTACAAGGCTAAGAGACACATAGAGAGACTTAAAAAGACACAAAATACCCTCGGTCCTCTTGGCCAGCTCTCTGGTAAACAGAACGTTAGCCAACTTGCTCTGTGCGTAGGCCTGCACAGGGCGGTAGTTGTTTTCACCGCCCAGGTCATCAAATTGGATCCTGCCCATGGTGTGAGCGCTCGAGGAAACGGTGATGACCCGGGAAGGGGCAGAATGCTTGAGCAAGTCCAGCAGCAGGAAGGTAAGGAAAAAATGACCTGGAAGATTCAAGATTCAAGATGTTTGTCATATGCACAGTGAAAACACAACGGTGGCACTGAGCAATCGCATTCTTACTTTGCTAGTCTCCCTCCACTAACACAAAGAATATACTGCGAGAGATAAATTATTGGTTGGCCCGTGCACTACCACAGCCTGCGCCAGGTTTCGAAGAAATGGTGTGAGGATATTTATATATATATATATATATATATATATATATTTTTTTTTTCTTTTTTTTTTTTCTTGTCTGATCAACCAAGCATAAACCTAATATTATACCTTCGTGTCATTTGATTATTCTCTTGACAGAGGTCATGATCAAGCCCAAACCTCCCAGCATCACATATGCACACTTGTGGGAAGCGAGTAAGTACAAACACTTTGTTACTGTACTTAAATAGATTATTTACCTATCTGTGCTTTACTTGAGTATTTATTCAGCTACCATTTAAAAAAAAAAAAAAAGTTTATTCCCGGATGACAACACAACATAATTCTCAGTCTAATCTGAAAAAACACACACAGGTAGGGTGCAATTTTTTCAATTATAACCATTAGATTATTTTTTATTTTTGTCTTAGTCTTAGCATACAACATTTGCCAAACTACGTTGTTTCGGTGGCAAAGAAGCACCATGAAAGTTGAAGGAGGGAAACAATTTTGTTGTCAAAACTGCAATTTTATATAATTGATTAAGGGGTGCAGTTTGTCACATTTTCATCACGTTCAGCTTCAAACAATGGTTAAAAAAAAAAAAAAAAAAAAACAGCAACTTTTGTCAACAACAAAAAGATAAATTACATGCCAAATATTAAACGTTAATTGATGACTAGCAAAGTGAAATATAAATGTAAATGTGAAATATATAATAGTAAATGTGTAATGTAATGTAATTGCCCAAAATTGATCATAACAATTCAATTTGACTTTTTCCCTTCGTACGTTTCAGTCTGCATTTTTATTTAAGGAGTCGAATTCAGTCCCTTTTGTCTTCTTTGTCTTATCTATACTTCTGAAGTACAGAGTGCGAACACTTCTACCACCGTACGCATCAACTCCGGTAACATTTCAAGGAAAACATTTCCATATTTTTCATGCAATCCCATCAACCGACTAATTGATGCTCGATTAACCAACCCACCGGCCAAATTCGAACCATGAAGACGATAGTTACATGACCTACGGCCTTTGGTTTTCGGCGGAGATAAGAGACCCCAGTTTTATACCCAAGTGATTGACTCCAAACTGCGTCTCAAATCCGTCCACAGTGGTGGAGTAAGCGCAAAGAGCCACGCCCGCGTTGTTGATCAGGTAGTGCAGAGACTTCTCAGCTGCAAATAGAATGAATTGACTTCATTAACATTCAGACCTTCACACTTTTAGAATAGGCGAGCACGTGCGCCACCCACTGTTGTAGATATTCTCGGCAAACTGGCAGATGGATTTGGTCTGGGCCAGATCCAAATGCCTGGCGACGACTTTGGCGCATGGCACCTCCCTCATGATGTCTCGGGCCGCCTGCTCTCCCTTCGCCGTGTCCCTGCAAGCCAGAATCACCCTCGCGCCTGCACAGGTTCGGCGCGAAAGGGTTAACAGCCAAGCCCGTGCACATTGAAATGTGAGGAAGATCACGTGAGGTAGATTGCGATAGCTACACTGCTCACGCCTAAAACACCAAATCACCAGAACACTCAATAGATGCGTATATCTTGCCTCTGATAGCCAGGTCTTTTGCCGTCTCTTTGCCTATTCCCGTGTTGGCACCGGTTACGACAGCCGTCTTCCCGTTCAGACGAACATCAGGACGACCACTTGGGGATAATCAGAGACCTGTTGAGGAAGAAGCGACGCACATTTGTTCAAACACTATTTGAAAAAGGATCAGTTGTTTTCTCGACAATAGAAGCAGTTCATATAAAAGTACGATTCAAAATGCTCGCAGAAATAGTTGCATATTACTTTTTTTGTACAATAAAGTTCAATGTCCATCTGGGTTTCCCAAACATTTGCAGGTAAAAAGTCAAATCACAAATGTTCTTCTTCACCTCGCCGAGACCCAAAATTATTGACATAAACTATACTTTTCAACTTATAACAGGGGAGATAGGAGACATGCATTTTACTCCACAAAATATGAATCAAGCTTTATTTTAAGAAATGTTGTGCCTTCCTGATGATCAGTAAAATAGCGTACAATATTTTACACTCGATAATAAGTGACCCATGACAAATTGAAAAAGATGGTATATTCGCGACTATAAAAGTGCCTCAAGGTTAGAAAAGCAGCGCCTAACCTTTTTATTTATTTATTTTTTTAACCTTCTGAAGATTTCATATCAGGGAGAAGCAATTAGTAATTAGTCAAAGATATCGTAATTATGCATGTAAAAGTATTTGCGTTTCGGTTTCTTACCTTATAGCTTGCATCTTGGTGCTTTAAAATGCGCAATGACGATGTGGCTTCGGAATGTTGAGGCAAGGATGTAGAAGGAGGGCTGGCACAGAAATGAGAGTCTACCGCTGTTTTAAGACACAAACAGCTGCTGTGTTGCGATTGGAACTAATCAATTAAATTGAGATGTTGATAGGGATCACGAGCTGCTCCTTTTCATGAAAAGCCCAGCAAACAGAGAACATATTCACACATACAAATGCCAATTCTTGTAATTTTTCAACTGGTCTTCAAATTTTGATCAGGAGTGTACGTTCCAGGTTTGCAAATGTGTACTGGCATACTAAATCACAAAAGAAATGCAGCCCTATGGGGGGGTTACGAGCCAGTGCAAACCGTAGGTCGGTCCCAAGCCCGGATAAATGCAGAGGGTTGCGTCAGGAAGGGCATCGGCTTAAAACTTTGCCAAACAAACGGTGTTTTAAGGCTAATAAGGAGTGGGACACTGAGAGGTCGGAGGAGAGGAGACAAGGATACATGGATTGTATGCCAGGTTGGAGAAAATAATCTCAACAGTTTGGCCAGACAGAGGGATAGACATGGGAAGGACGTGCAACAGGTTAGGGTGCTTAAGGATAGAGATGGAAATAGTGTGCTGGATAGATGGGAAAAATAGTTTGAGGAGTTGATTAATGAAGAAAACGAGAGAGGAGGAAGAGTAGAAGAGAAGTAGAAGTGTGGTGGACCAGGAAGTGGCAAGGATTAGTCAGGGGGAAGTTAGAAAGGCATTAAAGAGGAGGAAAATGGAAAGGCCGTTGGTCCTGATGACATGCAGGTATGTGCATGAATGAGAGGGGTGGAGGGGGAAGAGTGAGGCTACAGGGAGAAGAGATAGCAAGAATGGAGGACTTAATACTTGGGGTCAGGGTGGGCAGGAAGTGAAGAAACGGGTCCAAGCAGGTTGGACAAGGTGGACGACGGTGTCAGGTGTGTTGTGCGACAGAAGAGTCTCTTCGAGGATGAAGGGCAAAGTTGGGCCAGCCATGATGTACGGATTCGAGACAGTGGCACTGAAGAGACAACAGGAAGCGGAGCCGGAGGTGGCGGAAATGAAGATGTTGAGGTTCGCTCTCGGAGTGACCAGGTTGGTTAGGATTAGAAATGAGCTCATCAACGGGACCGCCAAGGTGAGATGTTTTGGAGACAAAGTTCGAGAGAGCAGACTTCGATGGTTTGGACGCGTCCAGAGGAGAAATAGCGAATATATTGATAGAAGGATGACGAGGATGGAGCTGCCAGGCAAGAGAGCGAGAGGAAGACCAAAGAGAAGGTTGATGGATGTCGTGAGGGAAGCCTATCCCAGCTATCTGCGGGCGGGAGGCGGCGTACACCCTGAACCGGTCGCCAGCCAATGGCAGGGCACATGCAAACAAACAACCATTCGCACTCACAGTCACGCCTACGGGCAATTTAGAGTTGTCATTCGACCTACCACGCATGTTTTGGGGATGTGGGAGGAAACCGGAGTGCCCGGAGAAAACCCACGCGGGCACGGCGAGAACATGCAAACTCCACACAGGCGGGGCCGGGATTTGAAGCCCGGTACCCAGCACTGTGAGGCAGACGCTCTTACCAGTGGGTCACCGTGCCGTGTGTGTGGTGAAACATCAAGATTTACAATACTAACCCTTTTTTCTTTGGAATTTATGCATACTGAAAGCTGTGGAATAATATGATATATATGAATATAGCATTAAAATGATTAAATATCTGTACTTTATTGATTATAAATAGATATAAATCATATATTTTATTATTATTATCATTGTTGTCATCATGATTGCTGATTGTGACTTCGATTCCTTGTTTTACAAATTACGATGATGATGACCTCATATTCACCTTAGCAGGTGTATTTTGAAAATGTTGAATGAAATACATAGAATTATATTTTCATAATAAATACATATAAATATAGCCGGTATTTTGTTTTTAACATTGATATTATTACTATTACTAATCTTTTACTGAGTTACAATGATGATGGTCTCAAACTACGGTCTATTTGGAAACCACCTGGTATGTTTTGAAATATTTCCTGTAATTTACCTTACTATAGCAGTATCCACACATTATTGTTCAACTGCCCTTTGCAATTTCAAATCAATTTCAATTTTCCTCTCACGTTACATCCAAAACCTCAACTTTCTGCTGGATATGAAAGTCTTCTCTACACAATGAAGTCAAAGCGGAACAAGGAAATTGAAACCCTTCCATCCACAGGTGAGCCGGCTGTAATTTCAGCGCTGCATGAATGTGGACTTTCAGGTGCTTTCCACAACAGGAGGTTCTGCTTGGCGGTTCACCGTGTCGCACTCTTCTGGAGTCTTCTCTATTGGAACGGAGGCCTTGAAGTTCCTCATTATTCATAGTAAATACGACGTGGGTGCGGCATTATAGTGTAGTGCAATGCGTTCAACACGAGGGTGAAGTGTCGCACCGGTGTTACAACACGGAGATTCAACGTGAAGACTGCTCACAACTTCCTGTTTTCCATCCTTCAACTAACACGAGAAAAGGTGCTCATTTATGAACACAGGGCTAATAATAACAACAACAAAAAAGCTCTCCTCTCATGTGGTACCCTCCACGGCGCCGGCCAGACAAGATGGTGGATCGCCCGCACTTCGCAGCTGCTCGAAATCCTCCTACGCATGATGAAAGCCCGCCTGTCTCCTGAGAGCTAACACGAGAGCAAAGAGGCCCCGGCCACATGTGTAATTAACTGCGCCTCAAAAAGATTCGACATCATAAATTGTAATTTGCCCATCCCAGAATAGCAAAGCTCACAGAGGGAGGCCACAAGGCACAGGATGGGCGTCAGCCATCTTTTGACAGGATGAGATGCAAAACATTTTAATTTCAGTCAAAATAGTCATTTTGTCACCCACTGCAATTATTATGATTGTCCCTCTTTATAAAATAAATGGTTGGAATGTTCATTCTTCACATATACAGTAAACTTTTGGTCAACCACATTAAAAAACAATAAAAGATGAATATATAAACAATGCACATTTGTTTCAAGCAAATTATTATTAAGACATTTTCATTTTCTTCATTAAAGCCTGCATGTTAAAACATACTGAAATAAAAATAGTTTATCAAATGCATAGCATTTTTCCAAGAGAAACTGCACAATTGGTGCAGTATGAAAACAAATCTTCATACAGAGAAAAAAAACAAGATTCGTACCAAAACTGGATGTGTCTCTTTATTACATTTATATAAAAAAAAAAAAATAAAAAAAAGCTTTCCATTGGAAGAAAGTTACTCTGAGAAAGGCCAGTTAATATTTTCCTTAAAGAGGTTTTGACATCTCCCGTCTAATGTAGCCAGGAGATTAAATTTCCCACCATAAAAAGATTTGTTTTCATGGTATGATTTCATAAGGCTTCTAACTATTCCTTCCACATCGCCAACATTCGGATCTTTTAGAGAAGCTTTTGCAAAGTGTCAAACGATCCCTTTTAATGGTGCAATTGAAATGTACTTGCAGTAAGTCTGCCAGCCTGAACTTGAGTTAGCCTACTACAATTCGGCTAACATCGAGACATTATGCGGTCATCTTTGGTGCCTGCGCGGTGTCATCCTGCAATGGCTTTTGGGTAAAGTCCCCCGCTGACCTCAGACTACTCTGGAAAAACAAAGCAGTCTCATTGGCCTGTTCTTGTACAGGACTCGCAAAGTCGCCATCCAACGGCGCCGCGTCGCTTCCGAGAGACGTCGGACCGACGTAAACAACGATGACGTCACCGCTGAAGTTCACCACCTGACCGCTGGAGATGAAGGTGGTGTTGTGACTCCCCGAAACTTGACCTAGTCGAGACAAAGCGCTGTCAGCAGGAGATACAGAAAATTGCAATAAACAGAGTTTTGCAGAGTGATGACTTCGCAAGAGCTGCATTTGGGGAGCCTTTTTCTCACTTTAAGGCCCCTGCTTTTTATTTGAGTTGACCTTCTGTCTGACTTTCCCGCCGACGGAAGGAGACGACGTGTTGTGACTCTCACGCGCACACGCATATACCGCATCAGACGAAAGCACGCGGGCAGCCGCGTTGACAGAAAACACAGAAAAACACACAAACGTAGCTGCAGCAGAGGCAGGCAAACAACTTATTTTTCCTGGAATAACAGCGTGAGAGGTCGAACTTGAAAATATGTCCTTCCACCACAAGTTTGAAAACCAAGCTCTCTGGAATCTGCTTCTCTTCATCCCTTCCAATAGCTGACTGATTTCTCTGGATGCCCAACAACAGCAACATACTGTAATTTTAAACCGAGCTGAACGCTGACAGAACATCGCTGCGTCTATTTTTCATTATTTTACAAGGATAATTCCTCAATGGCAAGATATCCTCTATTAACGTATATATGGAGCGGACAGGTGACCTTGAACTTGAAATAGTATTTGCGGGAAGTCCATCTAATGCACGCGTGATGGGAAACGGTGTTTGTTTCAAGTGTGTCATTACGGGGTCCCGTCATCAAGCGAGAGTCTTACAGATTTGTGTGTGTGTGTGTGTGTGTTAGGTGGATGGGGTTATGAAAGTATTACTCAAGCTGTGCACATCTTGTTCCAATTAAACCTGTGGTCACTTTGTGCAAGTCTATGAAATTCTGAGTAAACAGGAACTCTGCCGACGGCACGGCTCACACCGATGCGCGCGCGCGCACGCACGCACGTACACACACACACAAAACATTGTGTGTCTAAGTGTGGTTCTGGTAGTCCACTATTTAAAAAATGTTTTGCTGTGTGGTCCAACACTCATTAAACTGGCATAACATAGCGTATGTATTGAAAAGCAACTTTGTCACTTAACTCTATTTTACCCAGCCCTCTACTATGTTTTATTGCCAGTGGGTATGTGATATTATCCCACGACATGGCTTTTTGTTTCTTAAAATAACAGCCTCCAAATATTTGGAACGGCACCTCGATTTCAATCAGGAAAGTCGATGCCATGGCAACCCCAAAATATCTACTTTTATGGTGCGTAATGTGCTTGGACCAGCCTTGAAACACCTCTGCTCATAGTCATTGTTTCAGAGATGTGCGCTTGGACAACCAAACTTGAATGCATTCTAAAAATGTTACGTTCCTATTTTTGACACTGAGAAAGCACATACATTAATTGGCTCGGCATCGTTAGCTTCTCCGTTTAAAACAATGGCAATAGATTTTGGGCCCGGGGGAGGAGCCAAAAATCTAATTGCTATAAACCTACTGCAAGCATTCTGTGGATTAATGTGATTCGTGGAGGGAGGTCTGTCTTTTTGGCCTCTGTAAGAAATATTCAACAGATGAGCCATGGGACGCTGCAACTTTCCAGTACAACCCAACATACATTTCAGATCTGCGATTCTTTCTTAGTCTTGGAGCTTTTCTGTGGAAACCCTAAACGGTGAATGTATCAAATTGTGTATGGCGGAACAGTGAGGCGGCCTACGCAAACAGCGCAGCGGATCCACCTGGCAAACACAAAACGTGCATGCACACTAGCACATCATTTAGGTTTTTTCGAGTCAGTCATGAGGCCATCTTTGTTACATCAAGAAACTTGGCAGAACTAGTGACTAGGGGCGTAGCACCAAATTCTGGGCCCCCATTCATAAGTCTCCTGTGAAGGGCCCCCCACCCTGCCCGACAGCCACCGTTGCCACCCTGGACACACAAACGGTGTGTGTCCAGGGAAACTATAGTTTGTGCATTGTGTTGTTTTAAGTTTGAGTAATGAGCCCCATGCCAAGTAGACTAAAATAAAGACAACTATTATAATTACCTTCCCATAGGTCATTGCAAAAATGACTCAGGCTACTGTGCAATACTGTGCCCTTTCAAAATCTACTGCATACCAGTAAGTATCCCAGCAGCTCGGATACATACGCCATTAAGCATTTTTTTTTTTTTTTCATTATTAGCAGCATTGATATCATCAGTAAAAACTAAGAAACATATTTTTCAAATAAAGCGTAACAACTGGCATATCTTGATTTTTGTGCAAGTGCAAGACTCGCTGCGCGTGTTTGCCAATTTGGCAGATGGCTCCGCGCCGAGCCCACGTGAGATCTTGGTGTCAGAAAGTTCGTCTTAATGCTGACTGTGACCGCCTTTAAGTTTTGGCGTAAGTGATCTAAGGCGATTTTGGTGCATCTGAGCGGGGAGCATGCGGGCAGACAGAATGAAGTCAGCTGGAGACACACCTTCGGTGGCGCAGACCGCCCTTTTTTTTTTTTTATAAATACACTCGCTGCGGGCATCTGCCAAATTACAAAAACACGTTCCAACACGTGTCCGCGCAGAATTACACCACGCACCACGCCTGATCTAAGATGGTCATGAAGTAGACCCCAACATTTTTATTATTGTACTTATCTTCTATTCGGTCCCTTTCATGTATCTACGCAAGCTTACCAAAATATTGGGAAAACTGCTCAGTACAACACAGAGCAGCTCTACTGCATGCTTTTTTTTTTACATTTTATTTTATTTTATTTTTTTCAAACGCACCTGAGGTAAGAGTTGGTTCTGCAAGCTGACTGTGAAGGCTTCCAGGGGGGCACTCGAGCTCTGTGTCCCCAGACAGAAGCGTTTTTCCTCTGCTGCTGTCCTCCCAGGAGGCTTTGTGGCCTTGCTCCTGGCTGGGGGCCTCCTGAGGCCTTTCTGAGTAGAGATCTCCAATAGATGAGGAGGTCTTTAAAGGGCTAACCGAGGTCATCACAGAGGGCCCGCTGTTGTCTGTGGAGGAGGAGTCTGTGCTTTCCAGTCTGTAATATCCCTTCTGCTTCACTGCTGTTATGTCTTTCAGGTGACCTTTGAACTCGGGTCTTGCCCTAGCCTCGCTCAAAGGCACGCAGAGCTCAGGAACAGAGCTGGACGGAGGAGTGACCGAGGAAGAGCGGAGGAGATGGGGTGAAAAGGAGACAAGCGAGGCAATGCTTGCCTCACTCTCGGCTACGTGGTCCTCCTTTGACCTCCCTTCTGCATGTAGACCACCACAAGAGCAAGTCCAGGGAGTCCCAGGGCTGACAGCTTGGCTACAGTCCTCATTCTCCCCGACCTCCAGAGGCTCCTGGACCTGAACGCCGCATATGCAGGAACCAGGCAACAGCGGAGAGACACTGGTGAGTTCCTCTTCTTCCGACACCTCCTCAGGACCACTGGAACTTTGGCTCTGCTCCTCCGTCACTGCCTCCCTCTGTGGGCCTTCAGTCGTGGTCATTTCCTGGGTCTGAGGGAGGGAGACTGCAGCAGCGGGAGTGCAGGGGAGTAAGGTGCATGGGGCCTCGTCGCCATCGCTCACGTGGGGGGCTTGGCAGAAGAGTTTGGTGGTCTCACACGGGCTGTATTTGAGACCTCCTGCAGCTCCACTGTGGTAAAGAGGGGCCAGAGTCTCCTAAACCAACAACAAATAAAACATGCTTCATGTTGCCTCTGCCAGAGAACTTATATGGATGCTTTTATAACTGCGTGTTAGTGCAAGCACTACTAACAAGTATGGTTGCAATCTCTGGGTAAGGATTGCTTACGGACCCAGCACAATTGAGGAATAAATCAATCAATAAATGACATTTTGTAAAAACATGGATCACGCGCCCAACATTTTTAGTTTTGATTTAATAATAAAGGATTCAAAACACAAAAAAATGCCACAAAGGATCTAGATTTGGTCACTGAAGTGTGATGTTTTGCAATGAAAATGCTATATTTATCCCCCAAAATACTTTATTTTGTCCCAAATATGACACATTTTCTCCACCAAATATTGTATTTTGCCACAAAAACACTCTACCGCTCTGAGCGGAGGGCCCCAATTGCCTCATTCCATCAAAATGTTTATTTGTAAATAGACGGAAATTTCACTTTACCTGCTGTATCCTTGTCCTTTTCAGATTCTGAACGCAAGATCGCAGATTAACTGGAGAGAAAGCATTTTTTTTCCCCCATTTACTTTTGACACAGGCTGGTGGATGCCAGCTTAAAACCAAAACAATGTACAGTCGCAACTTACCAGAGAGTAACTTGAGTTTGTCTTTGTAGCAGAAGAGGAGCAGGATGAGGAGACAGAGGACAGTGATGGCTGACAACACTGACACGATCACCCAGGAGGGGGCAGCACCTACAGGTAGTATGACGTCAGAATATTTCGGATTTGTATTTAGTTTATTTATTTATTTATTTATTTGTATGATTTGATGTGATTTTGCTTACTGGAGACAGGTGGTCCACATGCAGCGTTTGCGTGAGCGCTGCCCGGTGCTGTCTCACTCCTGCCCTCTGCCTTACAACTGAGAGAAGGAAGAATGAAAGACACAATAAAGTGAGTTACTTCATAATAATCATCTTGGTCCACAACAAGAATTTTGCGGAAATTTCAACAAAACGTTCAGCCTTGCATCAGTTTTCAAGTCCTGCCATCGTGTGCCGTGTTACAAACACTGTCTTTTGCGATGGAATTATACAATGTCTTTTATTTATTTATTTATTTTAAAAAGCAATACTTTCCACAGAAAATGCTTCATTTGGCCAGAAAAAAACCTCAATTTTGCCAGGAAAATGTACATTACCCCCCCCCCCCCCCCCACAAAAACACAACATTAGGTGACTAAAATGCTACATTGTGCCACTAAAAGGCTATATTTGGCTTGAAAATGCAAAAATCTGCCACTAAAATGCTATATGTATGTATCCATGCAAACTTCTATCACAAAAATACTATCTTAGACCAGTAAAAGTACACATAGACATAATAATGTAATTTTCTTTTCCATAAAATGCTATAATGTCACTAAAACACGACGGTTAGCCACACAAATGCTAGATTTACTGCAAAAATGCTATACTACTGTATTAGGTCACTAAAATGCTGAGGTATAGCCAGTAAAATGCTCCTTTTGCCTCAAAACGCTATGTACGTTCTTAGGCCACAAAAACACCAGTTTTGCAGCAAAAACACAATATTCAGTCACTAATATGTTTAGCCACAACAATACTGTATTTGGTTAAAAACCGCTATACAGTATTACCTCAATAAAATGCTTATATTTAGTCAAGTAAACTCAAGTTTTACCAAAAAGTACTATACATAGGGCGTTAAACTCGTTTTCATCTCTGACCACATCATAGTCGGCTACACTCAGATGGCCATTATGACTGTAAATTTGTGAAAAATATATCGCCTCTTCATTTTATTCCATATCCACTATCGCCCCTGCATTCGCTCGTTAAATCTATATATATTTGGACAACAAATTGAATTTGAAATATCTTGAAAAATAGTGGCAAGCAAATAGCACAAGCCCAAATTAAGTTCAAAAGAGATTTGGTGAAAATAAATGCTTTTATATCTAGGAACAGGGAGGTTTTGGTGCAAATCTATTTAGGAAGAAATATCAAGGAGACGCACTATTTGCTTCAGTGGGCCACATAAAATGATGTGGTGGGGCGGATGCGGCCCCCGAGCCTTGGGTCTGACACTTCTGCACTTTTAGCTCACTAAAATGCGATGTAAGCGACAAGAATGTTAGTTATGCCACAAAAAGGATGCAGAGCCACAAAAAATGCTTTATTAGGTCTCTAAAATGTTCTGTTTTGACAGAAAAGTGTAAATATTTTGCCATAATGGCATTATACTTTGTTACTTAAATGTGACATTGTGCCACCAAAATGTTGCACAGGTCATGAAAACGTTATATTTTGCCCCCAAAAGGCTATATATAGTATGTCGATAAAATGCAGTACTTAGCCACAAAACATTTGCCACAAAAATGCTATGTTAGGTCACTCACTGAAATCCTTAGTAAAGCCACAAAAATGCTCGTTTTGCCACAGAATGTATTAGGTCACTAAAAT
Source organism: Phycodurus eques (assembly GCF_024500275.1). Lineage (NCBI taxonomy): Eukaryota > Metazoa > Chordata > Actinopteri > Syngnathiformes > Syngnathidae > Phycodurus > Phycodurus eques. The sequence continues at coordinate 14,194,797 of NC_084545.1, read as the reverse complement.
GCTACGTTTTGCCACGAAAATGCATGAAAGAGACCAAATCAACACACTAAACCCGTTTGGGGCTGAGGCATACGAGTTCCTTTGTCTGTATCAGAATCAGAATCAGAATCAGAATCAGAATCAGAATCAGAATCAGAATCATCTTTATTTGCCAAGTATGTCCAAAACACACAAGGAATTTGTCTCTACTTTTTTTTGCACTACTTTATTTATTGCACTACTTTTAAAAATAATCTGAAGGTGGTACAAGGTAAAAAAAAAAAAAAATAATAATAATAATAATGATAATAATGATGAAGAAGGGGTCTATGGAAACAATTAAAGTCTGAAATGTGTGGATAAAACCGTGTGGACAGTTAATTAAAACCTAGCAGTAGTCCATGTGTCACCATCTGTAGCTAGCCAGCTGTGCAAAGATTGATGGAGGGAAAAACATGTTTCTCCCTCTTCTACTTTTGGACGGGAGCACAAGTGGAAAGTGATGTATGTGATCCAGTGTTCCAGAGGAAGCGGTGCGTGCGTGCGTGCGTGCGTGCGTGCGTGTGTTACTCATCACAGTTGGGTCGCAGTGAGCACACCAACCAACCAAGTGTTTTTCCCTTCAAAATGTCAAAGCAAGATGGAGCGCGTGCACCTACTTCGTCCACCGTTTGCATTGCTTGGTGTTGTTGTCTGCAGAAAAGAATCCTTTCTTGCACGGAACACAAATCTTCCTTCCATTTATGGACTCTGGAATACAATATATACATTGTGCTATGCCACTATTGTTTTACTGTATGTGTGTCTCCTTTATGGGAGAAGTCTGTCTGACCTGGTGCCACCTCGAGTCCGTACCCGGGGCGGCAGGTGGGAATCTTTTCACAGAACTCACAGTTGATGGGAGAACACTGGAAGTTGGGAAGACAGCGACAAGGCTCCTCCGCCTCCAGATTTTCCGGCCGTGACATGAAACCTTTACCTGGAAATAAGGATACAGGACGACAGTGTCACAATCTGTCCTGAATGTTGGCGTGTCTGATCGTATTTTCTGAATATGTTTTGGATTACAAAGCAGCACTGCGGTCTTGTGGTTAGTGAGGCAGCCAAGCAGTTTTGAGGTTCGGGGTTTGCATCTCAGCTCAGGGCTTCCCGTGAGGAGTTTGTATGTTCTTGCTGTGTTTCCGTGGGTTTTCTCCGGGTACTCGGGTTTCCTCCGCATACCAAAACCATGCACGTTAGATTCATTGAAGTCCGGGGCGAACCGCATGTCACGCCCGAAGTCAGCTGGGATACAGTGTGCGACTCTCCCACAAGCCCACTTAGAACAAGCACTATGGATATGAAGTTGAGTGGACTCCAAGACTGCAAATCCTTGAATAACTGACGTTCCTTATAACTGCCATGAAAAAAAGGATCGGATTGGGTTAAAAAAAAAAAAAAAAAAAAAAGAAGAAGAAAAACACACGTTCGTACGGTTGAGAACAAACGTGAATAAGAGGGAGTTTCCTGGATGAATAAAACATTTCAAAATAAAATGAAATCTAGCATAGTTGAATCTGCGAATGCTGAACTGCCAATAAATACACCAGGGTCCGCTGTCAGGTTTTTTTATACGCAACATGCTTTACATTTTAAGTTGCTATTGTCTTAATTTCCCTCTTTGTACATTCTCTTGTGCATATCAATATAGAAGTAGATTTCCTTCCCCCCAAAAGAATTTCCTTTCTCACAAAAACATCACTGTAACACTTTGGTTGTATGTTTCAATTGTCCTGTACGAATTTGACGAACAGATGACTAACTTTGCAATCCATACAGTATATCCACACACCTATGGTGCAAAGCATTCTGTAAACCATGTTCTCGATTTGTATTTTTCAAAGTCTGCCTTCAGAAAGATGCGGCTCTTTAGGCGTACCTAACAAAGTGAATGTAAGTGAAGCGTGCTGATTTTTATGCTTCACCGTTGCAAACCAGTTCCAATCACTATTAGCAGGATCTCAAACACAGCCTATGCACTGTTTATGTATAGTATAAATCAATGAAAAACATAATGGTGACAGCAGGGACCGTCAGCAATAATGACAGCGATGCTGTACTTTCACTGGCATTACACCATAAAAAAAAGTTGCATCCAACTGGTGAGTGCAATAGTTCTAGAGTTCCTGACCTGCATCACATATTCTCTGCTGGAGGCAGCGCGTCTCTTGGGTCCAGTAGGGCTGGTACTCCCCGTGAGCACATTTGACACACTTGGTCTGATGGGATTCGGTGCACTCGGCAAACACGCGCAGACCTACCAGGAGAAAACAGTCACAGCTCAAGTAGGATGAGTTTGTGCCAATTACGCGAAAAAAACTAAACGAAACAAAAATGGTTACCTGGTTTGCATTTATTGCAGCATCTTGAGCCTTTTAAGTACTGCTGTCCGCCACACTGAGGAGACTTGGAGACTGCGTTCTAAAAGATATTTTGACAGCAAAAAGATCATTTTTTCCCCATTATTCTGTCTAGACATTTGAAGCAATAAAAAAAAAAAAGAGAATACCACCAATGTGAGCGTACATTTTTGTTTTAAGGGCCTCTTTCTCCCTTTCTCCATATCCATGTGATCATTGGATATAGTGGTGAGTAATGAAAGGAAGAGGACAAAACTTTTTCCGAGACGTGCCCTGGAATTATTTCCGCAAGCTCAGAAGTACCTGACCAGAATCCAGACCATCAAACCAAACTCTAGTGGCACCCACTTACAAGAGGAGCCATCTGGAATCAAACAGAAACCTCCATTTGAATGCGTGAAAGGATTCTCCCAGGAGACTCAAAGGTTTCCCCCCCCCCACCTTTATATGCCATTAACGATAATATAAAGGAATACAAAAACCATAGATGCCGTTCTGATGATATGATTGTTTCCAGTTTAAACGAGTCCCTACAAAGTGGAAGACAATGAAAAATTGTACAATTCCGAGTTCATTAAAAATTGTCTGTTCAACTATGCCTGAAAAGCCACAGAAAAGTTCACGTGATCATGCTCATCAAATGTGACTTGAAACATTATTTGGACAATTATGAATTATTATTTTTGTGTGCTGCTTCTGTCCATTTTGCTGCTGGCAAAAAAAAAAATGGCTTATCCTTTTGTTCTTCTCTTCTATTCTAATATTTTATGATGGGAAAAGTTTAAATCAGGGCTGTCAAACTCATTTTACTTCCCGGGCCACATTTGCCCCAAATTGACCTCATGTGGGCTGGACCAATATATTCGTTGCTTATTGAGCAAAATAAATAACGTCTTAAATATTAGCATATCGTATTGCTATTATAGTATCTATTTTCACAGAACTGTGGTGCAAATGTGGCACAGCATTTATGAAGTCAGCTTAATTTGCCTCTGCAACTTGGCATCTTTTAGTGCGTCAATATCAGGTGACAAATTGTGCGGCGCAAGCAATTTCGCCGTGTCATTTAAGCGGGAAGTGGCCGTCACGGCGCCATCCAGTGGACAAAATTAGTTACTTTCATTGAAAAATAGCAGCGAATGGGTTTTCTGTCCCCACAGGACGGATTGAACGGCGGTTCTGGCCCGCGGGCCATACATTTGACACCGCTGGTTTAACTGAATTATTTGTCATACCGTTTTGCTTCTTCAGTCGAACCACTCGAGGTGAAAAAAGGTGTGTTCTTAAGTCGAGGCGCTTTTACCTGTTGACGTGAGTGACGCACGAGGCGTCTCGAAGAGTGGAGGCCCAATGAAGCAGGAGGCCCAATGACAATTTGCAGTGAACAACGAACTGCAGCAATCCGCGCAAACACATGCCACAATCGAGCATGTGAGCCATATTCTCTTCCAGTTTGGCAGCTCAACACAATACGCATTTAATGCTGACACATATTGTTCTCTGTCTTTTTGTCATTTTAATGCTGAAGATTAGCTCGACAAGGGAGACACAAGGCGATAAATTGGAACAGAAGACGAGGGCCTACACGCGCGCGCGCACACACACACACACACACACACACACACTGCTAGGTGCTAGTGGTGAATTGCTTGCCACATTGCTGAAGCAGTGAGTTTGCTTGTTTTGACAGTAACGATGCCAAAACCTCAGAGTCTGATCTAAATGTAGAAAAATACAACCTAAATACAACCAGCCGGCTTTTACACATTCAGCCCTTTCTTTCCCATGATATATATAATGATACATATATAAAATGGCGTTTTAAAAAAGATATAAAACATGAACGCAAGCAACCATTTTCCCATCTGTTGTCGTCCTTTTCATCTCGGCGCCAACCACCTGCAGACCATGTGAACGGAGTAGCCGATGAAAGAAGGAAAGAAGGGAGAATGAAAGGATGGACTGGAAGAAGGAACGCAAGAAAGCTTGACAAAATGACGGGAAGGGGTAATGCAGAAGGAAGGAAGAAGGAAAAGAAGGTGCATTTAAGGTAGAAGGAAGGCCAGGAAGGAAATGGAATTAAGGAAAGAAGGGGAATTCTGAGATAAACTAAAGGAAGAAATGCAGGGAGAAATAAATCATAGAAAGAAGGAAAGCAGAATGGAAGGAATGAGGGGGTGAAGGAAGGAAAGGAGGAAGGCAAGGATGCATGAAGGAAACTGGGAAAAAGTAAAGTCTGGAAGGAAGGAAGGAAATACAATGGGAAGCAGGACGGATGGACAGAAGCTCGAGAGGATGGGATGATGGACTGCAGGCCAGACGCAGAAGGAAGGTAAAAAACAGATGAAGGACAAGAAGAAAGGGTGACGGAAGAAGGGGGGACTTAAGGGACGGGAGAATGGCGAAAGGAAGGCACTAAGGAAGGAGGGAAAGCAGTATGGAAGAACTTTGAAGGTCTGCTAGATAGTGAGGAAGGAAGGGAGGGAAGCGAGAGGAAGATGGGAGGGCTGAAGGAAGGAATAGAGGAATAAAGGAAGGGAAGGAGCAAGGAAGTCAGGGATGACTGAAACTAAAGGAAGCGAGGCATGAGGGACACTAGAAAGAAACAAACGGTGGAAGGAAAGAAAGTAGGAATGAAGGACAGAAAGAAAAAGGGAGGAACGAAGGAAGCACAGATGAGATAAAGGAGGGCATCCGCGTTTGGACACTAAAAGTGGCGCACGTTGTGTCGTTTGTTGTAAACCCTTATGATTATCGGTAACATTCGCAGGGCTCGAAGCTAACTTTAGCCTCCGTGCGGTCACGCGCTGCGGGAACGTTTGAGAGGGTGAACGAAGGGGGGCGGGTCCAACGGGTGGACGAATGGGAAAAAAACAACAACAACAAAACTTTTGCACGAATGTGAAAACGACACTTTGAACACGTTTCCGTCGGTTTTGTTGAAAAGCCGTCGGCCTTCACGCGATTTGCATCGCGGCCTCGGCAGCCGGAGGCCCTCGAGGCGCCAATCAAAGCGCCGTTTGCCTTTTTGAACACTTTGGTTGAGATTCACCAGGGTGCAGGAAAATCAACACCTCGCAAAGTTGCCGGCACTCAGTTCGTGTATATTTTTAAACGGCACACCCCTTTAGGAAAGCGGATCATTTCAAGCGGGACGATTTGCGTTTGTCGTACGTGGAGCGGCGTAGCGGCCTCGTGGTTAGCGTCTCCGCTCGGGCCTTTGTGGGAAGCTTTTTTTTTTTTTGGGCATGTTCTCCAGCTTTTTCCCAAATACCGAAAACATCCGTGTTAGGTTCATGAACGCCTCGAAGTTGTCCACAACCTAGGTGGTCTCAGTGCCCTGACTCGGGACCTGTCCAGTGGGGGTCTACCCCATCTCACACCCAAAAGTCAGCTGGGATAAGCGCTTGTGGATAGATAGTGTGTATATATATATATATATATATATATATATTTTTTTTTTTTTTTTCATAAGAAAAATCACTAGGTGCACAGTCACTGCATTCAATGAGCATAACCCAAGTGGGAAATTGTTGAGAATCAATAAGTCAACCACAAAAAGTATGAGTTTTGCTCACTTGGCAACAGCGAATGGATGCTTGGATGATGCGTCAATAAAAAAAGGTGCGAGGCACACGCACAAATCGGTCAGATTGCAGCTCGCGTCATTCACCATAATTACGTCAATCCGCGTTTGGAGGTCATCAAAATGAAGATGGAACAAATTGTGAAAGAAAAGTTCTCTGGGGGGGAATCCTGTGAGTCAGTCATTGCGCGACGATGGCGAGAACAAAACCAAAGCCGAAGGTTTGCAGCGTCACTTGCAAAACATGCAACAACAACAACAACAAAAAACCACACTTCTCCACACGAGGACTTCTTTTTTTTTTTTTTGCCAGGATGCCCTCTGGGTTGGGCAAACGCAACTTGCACACGAACTGTCGCGCAAAGATATTGTGGAGGAGCAGAAAGGAGCAAAAGAGGACAAGTTCCAGTCATCATGGTGGCGCTTACTGGAACACGAACTGTGTTAGATAATGGGGGGGGGGGGGCAACGACCGCAACTTGTGAAGAACAACTGCGCAGAGTTGCATGAAGCATCATCAGGGACAACAAGTCACTTTCAAGTCTTTCTACACCCAAGTGATGATACCAGCTCATCCTTCCGAATCGGTGACTGACCTGTGCGTAGAAGGCAAGCAGGGTGCATGCCACCCAGCATGGCAACATCCACCTTGGGGGGGCGTTTCGTCCCATATCTGCCGTCCGATGAGGGCCCGCGAGGGACAAACTTCTCAGCACCTCGCGGTAAATCACTCCTCACGTGCGCGCGTGCACTCCGCGCCGCAGGGCATTCTCGCGCCTTCTTCTCCCCCTCTCCCCTCGCCGTCTGTCTCCAGTCACCCGCGCCTTCTGGAGGGGAACGTGCGTGCAAAAGCTTGGAAATGGGAAGAGAGCGAGAGAGAGAGAGAGAGAGAGAGAGAAGGAACTCCTCCCACGCAGCGTCATATGTTAAGAGAAGTGGATCCCCCTCCCTCGACACACCTTCTGGTTGTTCTTTTTCCTTTTTTGACACCCCCCCCACCCCCGCCCCATGTGGACACAATGAGATCTAATACAAGAACTGTATCAAAACAAAATCTTTGCACACTTAATCCTTCTTGTCCAGGGACTCCAGGCACATGCACAGACATTTTTGGGGCAGGTGCTCAAGCCTCCCCCCCGAAAAAAACCCACCATTGCCAAAGTTATTCTAAATCCAGTTATGTTTCATATATTTATTCCTGTTAACATAATCAACGAGTACAACTATTTACGAGGGAGGTGACTGGAAGCTACAGTGGATATAAAAAGTCTACACACCTTTGTTCTAACGGCAGGTTTTGGCGATATACAAATATGAGAGTTCTGAGGTTCTGGGTTCAAATTAAGTTCAGGCCATCGTGTGTGTGGGTTTTGCTCGTGCGGGTGTCGTGGTTTTTTGCGACACGTTGGACCCCAAAGCCGCAAAGCAGGCAAAACGAGCGGGACCAAGCTCAAACAGGGTTTATTTTCAAAAACTCAAAAGAGGCAAACAATTAACAAACGTCTCACAAAACAAGGTTCAAAGGGACAAAGAAGCACCAAGCGTAAACGCACCGAGGCATAAAAGCAGTCAGTAATGAGGAGTGCTATAGAAAAGTGTAGGACTTTTTCAAGGCACAATTTGTAATGAAATTGTCAAGTTGTTGAGACTGAGCTTGTTGCATCAGGGGTTGCCACAGTGAGTCGGGGGCACCATTTGCTTGGCACGCTTTTTACGCAGGATGCTCTTCCTGATGCAACTCGCTCATTTTTTTGACCCAGGCTTGGGACTGGCAGCGGTTGGGGCCCTGGCTGGGAATACAACCTGCACCCGCTTACATAAAAGGCGGTCACATGTACCACCGCTACGCTGAACTTTCCCAGTATGGCCACCGGCAACAGGAAGGAGATCAATGTCCCTCACTCCGAGGAACCACGATTTCATCAGGTGTTGTACTCCCAACTACTTCATTTGCATGACAGACTTGTCACAGCTCACTCTTGGCATGCCAAGATATAGTCAGATCATTGCAAAATGACAGTTATGCAAATGTTTAAACCATGTCAAAGGATACAAGAGGGAAGGAAGAGGGGGGAAAAGGGGAACTTCTATAACTAGCTACAGCAGCTAAAAATATATTGCTTTTTTGAGCCATAATGCAGAGCGATACTGTACTGTATGTTCGTTGAAGGTGCAACATAAAGAAAAGCGAGAATAAAAACGATTTTAAACATAGCCAAGTTCCAACACACGCACAAACACCCCCCCATAAAAACATGCTGACAGATGCTGTTACGCGGTGGGCCCTGTGGAGCTTGCACAGTAGCAATTAAGATCCAGATATGACGGTTTTTTTTTTTTAAAGCAACCCTGAACACCAAAATGGACTCTGAATGTACAACAAATATTCACACAGTTCCCCTGCCGGCTCCAATAAAACTCAAAACAGAAATCAAAGCGTAGCTTGTTTCGCTGCACGAAAACGTAAACTGCAGTAACTGCAAGCAGACTCCGTGTTGTTTAATGAGCGCCTCGCTTCAAAATGACCTGTAGACATATTTTTAAGCTCTAAGCATGTTTGGTCACGTTGGTTTTGGCGTCACATTGGACTAATCAAAGTTCATAAAAATGCAAACACTGCATATTAATGCAAGAATGCTGCTGCTGAAGAAAAGTGATCTTCAGTGACCTTCCAGCGGTATTATGGAAACAGACATGACCCGTGAGTCACTCAAGTCACCGTTGTGAGTAAGACATGCCGACTGGATGAGGGCCACTTCTACATGCACCGAAGGTCTACACATATTTGCATGACCACGCCTCTTTTGGCAGGCAGAGGCACGCTTGACACCAAGAACAAGAGCTTATCAGCCAGCAAAGGAATGGGAGCTCGTAGCAGAACGCATCAAAAGGTTCCAAACACGCCCCTACTACTGATCCGTATCAATTATTTGTCCACCTGCACAGTTATCAGGAAGAATAGTTGAATATTAGCTCGAATATGCAAATGCTTGATCAATGGTTAGCAGTTAACTTGCATAACGATCAATTGTTGTGAATTCATAGCAGGTGCAATTTGTGTTTGTTAACTAAGATCCCCAAAATTATATTTTTTATTTTGCTTACTGTGGAAGACAAATACTGTCATAAAAAAAATGAATCAATTAGATCTGTGATCAGTTATGAATCATATGCTCCAACACGGTTACAAGTTCAAGAAAAAGGATTCATGTGAATAAAATTGCATTACAAAATATTAAAAAATGCCATAAATGTGGGTAGTAATGTTATAAAAGAAATTAACAGCTGTTAAAGACCCTATACATTGAATTCTGAGATGTTTTGTTCTAAATGCATTATGTATATTGCTTGAAGATGACTGCGGAAAACCTCCAAATGTTGAGAACGGTGTACTACTCAATTGTGGAGATACAGCATAAAACGTTTTTTCACCATTTCAGTTTTCCAGAATCTTTGGGAGTGGCTAAAACACTGCCCTATGATGGCATCAGTCACCCCTCCTCCACTAAATAAGGACTTAAACGCGTTCGTTGCATAGCCAGTATATACACCTGGGATTCAGGCTAGCGTGTTTCAGAGTGCCTCGTCGTCAACCATGAGTGTTCACATGACACAGGGAGGAAGGCCAAAGAGCAAGGTCAATTTGAATTTTCACAGAGCGCCTCATTGTTGTGGCATTTAAGAGAGCGTTTTAAGGAAGCTAGGTGTCAAGGCAGGTCCACCAATGTTATAAGCCACAAAAATCAGTGACTTGAGGGCTTTGTCAATGACAGACTGAATTTTCATCATAAATTGAAGGTTATTTCCTCTATATCAACACCATCACGTTATTATAAATCACAAAAGTTGGTGACTTGAGGGTACTAAGTCAATGGGAAAAAAAATAATTGTTAAAATGCTATAGAAACTGTTACTTTTAAAGTTACATCCCTCCATACTATTACTTTAAACACCGAAGTGAACATTTCTAGTAACATAGGTGTCCACGCTGGTCCACCCATATCGTAAACTCCAAAAGACAGTGATTTGAGTTTGCTATGTCAAAGACTGAATTCTCATTATTACAAACCCGTGGACCATTCAAATGATATACAAGCGGTTACTTAGGAGGTTACATTCCACAATACTGATCCGTTAATAGACCCATGAGGTTTTAAGTTAAGGTTTAAGGCTGGTAGTAAACAGTTGGGTATGCCCCACGTACTGGACTTTGGTTTATTGCAAGTCGACATTACAGCACATCAAAGTGTTGGCGATGAGGGCGAGGGCAACCATAATTGTGTTGATGTCTGTCAAATGACTTTTGTTTTATTGCCTTCAGCACCTGTTGGCACTTTGCGCCATAAAAGTGTTTTTTTTCTTCGCGCTTACATCCATAACTGACAAGTACACACGTAAATACACAAATGATCTTTTATTACACCATAACACAGATTCCAAATATATACGAGTACCAACCACTCAGTTCAATGTATGATAGCTATTTCTTTTTTTCTCTGAGGAGACCTCTCCCAAAAACTGAACGAAATACCCACTATCCAATCAGAAAGACAAGATGTCATGACCCAAATTATCGTCAAACAAAACAAGAAAAAGCATAAAACACAACAGTAGTGATCATTTTCAATGTGCATAAGAACATACAGATAGTTAAGAACAAAATAATGAAGTGCAAATGTCTTTGGAAGTTGGAAATAAAGTGTGTTCCTCCAATAAGATAAAAATAAGTTATAAAATAGAAGCTATCAAAACGGAGCGCGGACAGACGTATTTAGAACTTCAAGTAGGCGATGATTTGGAATGACATCCACACGCACACACATTCATAGTCACTTTAAGGATCGAAGCCTTTAGTGCCATTTTTGCTTGGACATGCTGAATATCATAGGCCGTCCATGAATCGCTCGCTCCAAAATGACACCCGTTAAAAATCAGGTGACCTCCTGCAGGTAGCTCAATTTAGTTTCCTCCTCCGATGAAAAAAGGTTCATGGCGGTGCAGCGATGCCTTCAGTCCTGAAATGTCCAGGAAAGATGTCCCACTTACCATGGAATACTGGACTTTCATCCTTTGCGGCGCTTCATTTCATAAATTAAGATGTCAAACAAAACACTGACTGAGAAAACAAAAACAAGCCAACGCTATCCTTTCATATAAAATGCGCGTCACATCTGCTTGGTCATCTACTTGAGAGCACAGCAGACGGGGACGGTCATCAGATGCTGTGGTGGCAGAGCGTCGGCGAACGCCGTTCACTTCTTCCTCTGGAAAACGTTGGCCAGCATGGCGCCCGACGTGGTCAGCTGACCCATCTTGCTCAGGAACTTGGTCTTGGCATCCTCGCCCACCAAACTGGATGCGATGGACATGGAGCTAGGAAGAAAAAGAAAACAAACAAACAAACAAAAAAAAACATTGTTAAGCTTCTTTTTGTCAGATTCATATTGACCTACAATACTTCAATCTAAATGTGTTTACTTGGGTTGCTATTGGCTGAGTACGCTTTTCGGCTAGTACAACCCCCGACCAGATGTTTTACAGTCAAACGACGCCATCACTTCCCCTTTGGAGTGAGCAGTTACAAGCTTCTGCTATTGCTTAACTAATTAATGAAAAGTGCATATGCCTAATAGCAATGTTGTCTTTTTGACTGAAATTATATTAATTTATATGAGTGAAAGTGTTTTCCTGCCAAAGCTGTATAAAAGAGAACTACGAAACAAAACAAAATAAGACAAGAAAATAAAGCAAAACCTCTGCTGTTGGAAGACACTTGACGGACACGTAATGTAGTGGAACAGTAAGGTGCAAAGTGGTGCTTCGTGCTGTTTAATATTCAGCGTCTTCCACAAAAATTCAACATCATTTTGTAGTCAAGCTACATACGTAAACATAGCTAATTCGCACTCAAATGATCACAAATTGTAACCAATTTAAATGGTCAACTTATTTTAATGTCAGTGTAATGCGTTACTTTTTCATTTTCCCCCACGGCGAACAATTACATCCACTGGTAAAGAAAAGGCCTTCTGTGTGTTAGAATATGCTTGAACACAGTCCAGGAAGTGCATTTTCAAGGAAAATACATCAACCGTAAAACAGATGCGGGCATGCCACATAAATTCAAAGAGGAAGGCAAAAAGGAAAATGTGCGTAAAATGACAATCTCATGCACATTGAACATTTGGAAAGATTTGTCAAATGGGCTATAAACCAAATCAGTTACTCTGAATATGTTGTTAGAATATTCATAAATAATATTTGTATTCATTTGTAATAAATCTTTTATTCTTCAAAATGTTCTACAAGGGGTCCTCCGTTTACGATGAAGTTCTATTCCTACGGCGGCCTTAATTTGTACAAAACATCTAAAGGGGGACTAACCTACACTAATGAGGTAGTAAAGTCCGAATTAACATATAAATATTTGTATGAAAACCTCCTCTAGACCAGACATCTAGTTGATTAAGCACCGTTGCTTGGAATCGTCATAAACCAAGTAGCCACTGTAAGTGGGTCTCATTTGAACTCATCTTTTGCTCTGTGGTTGTTTCAGCTGTATAGTGGCTAATTGCACGTGCAACACGGCATATTCTTAGGAAAATAAAAATAACTTCTTCTCACCCTTGTGCATCTCCCATTCCCCTGTTTTCCACCTTGATCTCACACTCTTTGACCATGGAGCTCAGAATCACCTGTGGGGGGGGGGGAAATATGACAGATAAACACGACGATGACGTTAAGAAGGTACAGTATTTGTATGTTAGCCGGTTCCTTAATAGGGGTGACAGTCTGGAAACAACTTCTAAAGTCACGAGTCGGCTGATTGTTAGTCACCTTGGGAAAAATGCACATATGAAAAGAGACGCAAATAAAAGCAGATGGCGTTGTTAAGCACTTTGGGTGGAGTGTCACACGGTACGCGACTTTACTGTGCGGGAAGTCGGTCTGCTGACCTCGTGCTCTGGGGAGAGCTGCTCCATGTCGGCCCGGAGACACCTGAGGCCCGGCAGGAAGTGGGTCACCATCACTTCTTCAGATATGACTGTGCACGCGAGGTTAAGGATTGCATCATAGACATCATGAAGCCTCTTCCTTGTGCTTCTAGTAATTATGTCCGGCTGTGATTCCCAAACTGGACGGCACAGTGAGTGGTTTTGAATTTCTGACAGAACCTTGCAAGGGGTCCAAGGTTCTTGGCACCTCTCTACACGTTCTACCAACTTCTAAAGATGGAGAAGTTGCATGAAGAAAAATTGAATTGCCTTAATGCCAAGACAATAGAAAAACTTGTCTTTTTGAATAAATATATCGAGAAATGTGGAAGCCTGCAGATGACTAGAGATGTGATTTATTGCTCTCCAATTTGTAGTGGAACTGTGCGAGGCTTCAGGCTCACGTTCCTATTTCATTTTCTAGCTGATAAATCGCATCTATAGTCATCTGCAAGCTTCTTCTTCTTGAAATACCCACATCTTTTGCCCAGTATGCGTCAATACTGAGCAACATGAGCCTCATCTGCTTAAGCTACCCTGAACCAAGTGCAATGGAAACACAAACGACATTAGCCACAGGAACCTTTTGTAACCGGGAACTCAAAGTTCCTGGGCTGGCTGGTAGAACATCCCCACACGTTTCTTCTCATTTCACCATTTGTAGTAGTAGCAGTTCTCAAAAGATCGACGACAAACTTTCAAAGTCAAATGTTCCTGTCATTTTTTATGCTTGAAAATTCTAACTCATTAACTGGCAGAATCCTTTTTGAAAAGAAATCTTGTCCAAGTGCGAGCCTGATACGAGTGCGATACAAACAGCTGTAGAATAAGAAATCAGAAGTCAAATGTTCACATGTTCGTGTCATCTCTGCTGGTCCCAAGACATGTAGCTGTTTTGTATTAGTCAAAGAAATAATCCTCTTCATTTTGAACACCTGACTCCAAACGATTGAGATAGGTCAAATCCATTTGAATCTCAAAAGATTTCAAGATGATTTCCGATATAGAAGAAAAAACCCTACTGATCGTGAATATCTGACGCAAAACAGTAGATCTTCAATATCCACAATATGGTTGAGGAAATCAAACTTATTTTATATTTTGGGGGGTGGGGGGGCTCTGAGAGTAGTGGTTCTCAAAGGATTAGCTTCAGTCCATTGGCCAATATAAATGCAAGACAACTACTGATCATTTTCACTTGCTTATTTGATAGGAAATAGCAGAGGTGGCAGAAGCGTTAACCACTCGTTCACCGTGCTGCCAACTATTGGTTTTCAATAGGCAACATTCAGAACAATGACCCTTTTTTTTTTTTTTCAAAACCAAGAGTTCAAAAGGTTAATGACCATGTGTTACGTCAAGCGCTACGAGATATCCATTCTCATTGCGATGCAAGAAAACTGGCATTATCACCTCAATACCAAACATGACCAAATCCTCCATTTTCTATACCAGTTATCCTGTTGAGGGTTGCAGGGAGATATACGATCTGACTTGAGGCGAAAGGCGGACTACACCCTGGACTGGTCGCCAGCCAATCACAGGTTAACTCTTTCCCAAAAACATGGTTTTGCTATACTTGGCCGATTCCAACTATAGGGCCAAACATTCCATCGCCATGACCAACTGTCTGAGCCAGCGACACCATACTGGATACAGACAGAGCTCATCTACATTGGGAGTGATGTGAGTGTTCAATTTCAGAAGCTGTGGTGCTGATGAGAAGAGAAACCAGTGTCGTGGGAGGTCAGCGCAATACGTTTTAACGAGGCCCGCACTGTGAAATGACAGCCTGACGATGACCCACAGGAATGAACCTCCGGCCGGTGGCGCTGCTGCCGATGTGCGTGCTGGCAGGGGGTGGGGCTCCCAGGGGAGACACAGCAGACAGACGAGCGTGTGAAGCAAGGAGACGTAGCAGGAGAGGAGAAGAGAAGGGAAGGGAAGAGAGGGAGGGCGGGAATGGCAGAGCTATTCTGGGCAAACGGAACCAAGTATTGAATCTGATGTTCACTTGCTTTTCTCTCACGCTCTTCCTCTTGCAGCCTCCCTCATCCTCTCCTTTGCTTAACCAACCTTGTAATTATGTCCAGCCCCAAATCGGGGGGGTGCAAACTTATTTTCTGTTTCTTTCGCTTCCTGCCAAATGACAGAAGAACTCTGCCAAAACACCCACATAACTGGACCACAAGCCTGGGACCATTCTTGATGCGGACCACGAGGATCAAGGGCACTATCAGAACAGCCCAGCGACCCCGAACACACGCGGGCGAAAAAGGATACAGCAGCAGGAGAGGGCGCTGTAGGCCTCGAACAGCTGGGTGGCGATGTCGATCCGCTTGCTCTCCACCGCTTGGCTGTTGTTCGCCTGCGCCAACTTGTGCAGGTGTGGCAGTACAACTGGACCAAAGAGCGCAAAAGGCAAGTAAATAAACGTCTACCCCTATTTTCTTTCGTTATCATCATTTGGCATACACTCGTCTCTGAAGCGAGGCTCGGCGTTGGGGCCGACGCGTCCGAACGTCCTGATGATCTCCATGTGCAATGAGTGCTGATCTTGATACTGAGGGTCCTCTAGGAAGGATGCCAGCTGCATCTTCACACGTTCCAGCAGCTAAAACACAACACACAAACGTTTTCATTCGTTACAGTACATTGCACTTTTTGCATAATTCTGGAGATATTTTGGACTCCTTACCTCTTTCTGCGTGACAGTCTCCATGATGGTACCAAAGGCAGGAATTGTGGATATCCTCACAGAGCTAAACACAGCAGGAGAGCAACATAAAACGGTATGGTGACTATTCATAACCACCGTGTCATGTACTGTAGGTCTTGCTGTTACATTGGCGATCAGGTCCACACAAGTTGCCTTTAAAACATCACGCCAGGAGCAGAGGCTTTGAAATAATAACAATACTGTGATAATGCAAGCAGGCCAGAAAAAAACTGCTGATGGCAGCTGCATAAACTCAACATTTAGACAAGTTCTGCTGATGGCTGCATGTTACATTTTACAGGTTTTTATCATTTTGCTGATCTGGCTGAGAAGTTGTGTGTATGTGATTCATCATAAAATAAAATAAAAATTGTAGGGCGGTAAAGTAACTTTTTTTTAACAGGCAGGTGTAGCACCATCATACACAAAAAAGCAAAGGTATAACACGGCATTTAGATATGTCTGCTATTTCTGCTTACTTTAGAACCCAACAAAATCGATCATGAAAAGGACCACACGAAAAAGGGAAAAAAAGAGAAGTGATGGAGTTTTTTTATATTTTTTTAAGTCACAAATTTGCTCGCGTTAAATCATGATAAAACAATCATAATATGGACATATACTCGATGTATACATGCATTATCTTGTCATGTAACGCTTTAGTACAAGTTTCACAAATGACAAAGCTCAATAATCTAACCATATTGTTAGATAATGTTTTAAGAAATATTTAATGTATCAACCAATTCATCTAGCAAGAGACAGGAGATCGGGGCAGACTTTTGCATTTATATTTAACATTTCACTTGATTATGACCCCCTGCCCCAAGAAATATTTTTTTTCCCCAATGTAATTTAACTATTTTTTTGTCATGTGCCTTTTGCGGTAACAGCTCATTTAAAGCTTAAACAAGCATCCAGGCATTTAATTCCCAAATGTACTTTTAAATTACAACTAATGATTTGTAGAGTTACTGAAGTAGCTGATCAAGATTGGTATGTATCGTACATTGCATCATTGATATAGTTAATAATGAATTTACAATGACCTCCCTTCTAGTGACCTCTCTCATTATGTTGAATGATTGATCTATTAGAAAGAAACAGAAATGCTGTAAAACTGCAACAGTAGGGAGAATGTTGCGAAGAAACAGGCTGAATTCCAAGAGCGTTAACACTCACTTCCTCATCTTATTCATTCAAAATGTGGATGTGGTAAGCACGATAAATGTATGAACTCATCCCATGGCCAATTAGTATTTCAGTCGAGCCAAGCTCAGTATAGAAGGTAGGATGTTGCTAAAGACTTCCACTTAATTATTCCAGTTGGACAGGAAGATGACACGTTAGCTTAACAGTCACAGCTGCTCAATGTGAGCGAGCTCTGTATATATGATTTTGTGACACCATTTGAAATGCAGCCTGCAAGATGACAGTGTTCAAAGGGATTTGTTCCGTCGTCGATTGACTCACAATTCAGGCCCATTGCATAGAGTTATAAGGGCCGGGGCTGCCCGGCGATCTACTAATGCTTCACTCATGCCTCGGAGAATCAACTGTAAACCCACCACAGAGCGGGATGAGAGAGGAGAGGAGGGGGAGAGAGAGAAAGAGACAGCGGGGGAGGTGATAACAGAAGGTAGCAGGGATAATATAGAAGACAGAGGGGGGAAAAAAAAGGAGAAAATCAGGGGTGAAAACCAGCCACTAGCTGAGGGTTTGGTAAGGAGGAGGGTCTCAGCTTCAATGGATTGTGTGAGGGAGGGGGGGGTGCATGCTGGGGTTGTGCAATTTAGGCAATGTGCAAACATACAAGCGAGTCACGTAAACTGACATGACGATGAAAAACCTATGTGATGCTCAGCCAGATCCTATACAGGTGCAACTCCATACAACCACTACAAATTAATCCAAGTTAGGAAAGCAAACAGCATCTTTATAAAATATTGACGATTGATATTGTTGCTCCAGATAGGCTGACTGCTACGGTGTGATGGCTGTCAGGCGGCAAAGAGAAGGGGGGGGGAGAGACGCCGCGCAGTTGACTGTTACTGTTGTCAATGTTGATCCACTTACATTTCAGGGTCGGAAGACAGTGTGATGAGAGCCGGCACCACTCTCTGAGCGACCAGCGTCTCATTCACCCCCTTCACCAGCAGCTGATCGGGTTGGACAGAGCCAGACGTGATGTCACAGAGGAGGACGGTGCATTGGACAAGAGTGAGCGACATCGCCGATGGATAGATATAGAGAGAAAATAAATAAAAGAGTGAAATAATGCAAAGAAAGAGGGCAGAGGGGAAATAAAAATAAGGAGCAACAAATAGAAAGCAAGCAATGCTTTTTCAAATTGACAATTAACACCCAAAAGACACTATGGCACATCACAGCACAAACTCTGTTACCCTAAATGTTAATCTGTGGGCTATGAGCACAGACTCCAGATCAGACTGAATCCACTTTCCACTCAAAAATAGTGAACAATCAAATCATCTGATCCAGGATCTGTGGTCGACCACCACAATTCAACGTGCAGTTATGTGGACAATGGTGAACAGCTACACATAATGGATGGTGACAGTGAGGCATGTGCGTGGAAAACGGGAAAGTACTTCACAATAGAAAAAGAGGGAAACATGGATTCAGCTGAGCACTCCTCCTTCCACAAGTTTACATCAAGAGATGCCTGGTTCCACTCCACTCTAAAGTACATCCTCACCCAAACACACCACGTGGATGTGGGCACACCTCTCATTGGATAGGTAGATGAGATTTGTTACGGTTTAGTTACATTGCTTAGGTAAGCACTATGTTGCCTGGAGCCTGGCAAAAGTACAATTCAACTGCACTGAAGGGGGGGAAAAAAAAGGGGTAACAGGCATTTACTTTTAAAAACAACAGTAGGATTAGATTTCCTGAATGACCTGAAGCCCTGAAACTAGA
Organism: Phycodurus eques; assembly: GCF_024500275.1. Lineage (NCBI taxonomy): Eukaryota > Metazoa > Chordata > Actinopteri > Syngnathiformes > Syngnathidae > Phycodurus > Phycodurus eques. The sequence goes on along the minus strand of NC_084545.1, from coordinate 14,176,176 downwards.
AGAAAAAAAAATGTGTCCAATTAAATTATACTTTCCAAAACATTTTTGCTGACTTTAACATTTTTGTGACACGTCCACAGATATTTATGTGGTGAGGTTTGAGACTAGCAAAATGCCTGATCAGAACTTGGAGGTGCTATATACAGCGGGATCCAGGCACCCGATATTGGCTATCAGAGTAACATTTACAGGTTTTACATTTGTACCTAAACATGACATGCAGGTTAAACAGCAGCAAATAGCAAGCAAAGCTAGCACATATGGAGCAAAATGCAATTTAAACATTTCAATTAAAATGAATAAACAACATTGTTAGTTATATACACTATTAGGACACAAAGTATACAATCATGTACTGTTGCTTAAGTGTCGGCAGAACAACCAAAAGGTAAATGTTGTTAGTTGCTAATCAAAAATGTTCAACTGACCTTTTTTTATTTCAAACTTTAGTTTAGTTTATTTATTTTCGTTACCTCAAACATCCGTGCTGAGGTACATCGGACCAATGCGGATGTGTGTACTACTCCATACCACAGGACAGTGAGCAGTAACTCATGGTAGACTGGATTGGCACTAAAACAAACAAACAAATGACAGACACTTTAATTAACGTGCAAACTGTGTGTGTGTGTGTGTGTGTGTGTGTGTGTGTGTGTGTGTGTGTGTGTCTCACCCCAGTTCTACAAAAGAAGCTTTCAGGCTATCGAGAGGTGCATGGGACAAAGAGAGGGTTGTCATAACATCCTCTAAGAAACCCACTAACAACTTGCGATCATCCTCCTTAGGACAAAAACAAAATCTGTTAATTTATATCTGATATTAAGAAAAAAAATGAAGAGAGGGGAAAAAAAGACGCCAGGATGTTTAAATGGCTCACTAGATTTGACTGAAATTTAGTTTCCCCGCCACCACATCACATCTTGACAAATAAAGTGAAAAATACTGTATGTTACCTGGTTATAACATGTCAGTACTCCTGTGGCGTAGATGGGGACGGTGGCTTTGGTAAGAATACCATTCCCAGATGAAGCATCTATTGAGGGCAAAACCGTAACTATTTCGGTCAATAACTAGTTCAAAGTTGTCATGCACATCGTTCTCACTACAGAAGAAAGATAAAGACAGCCTATCTTTTAATGGGGCTACAAATGCATTGGTTCAAAACTCACCAACATTCTCTTCAGATAGACGAAGAATCTCTTGGAATTGAGGTTTAACCTGTAAAATGTCATTGGGGTAAACGAAAAAAAAAAAACGTCATTACTTTATTCACAAATACATGACAGAGCTACATTAACATCATCAAGAGGACAGATGGAAAAGTGTTTAAAAATGTGACACACACTGAAATGAAAAGGTTTGAACATGCACCCTGAGTGTTTAGATCACGATTGAATTCACCTTGGTGTTGGTGAAAATTTTGCCAAAGGTTCGACAGAACCTCCAAAAGAAGCGAGAGAACTCATGGACGCAGGTGGAAGAGGTCACGTTGATGCGACCCACGATCTCTATGAGCTGAGGAAGTCTTCAGTGGTCGCAGAAAAATGGAATAGGTCAGGTTTGTTTGCTGTACACATTTACAGTATCTTTGTGTGTGCGTGTAGGTCTCACAGCTGGTTGACCACCCAAAGCAGGCTTTCCCATCCGGTGGTCCCTTCATGCTCCAGTTGGTGGTCGTAGAGAAGCAGCAGGGCACTCAGCATCTCCCTGCTGCCAATGATGGTGGCCACATCCTGGAGGGGAGAAGCTGGCCTGGGGAAGCGGGTCACTGCAACGACAAAAACTCAGTAAGAGCAATACGCAGCTGAAACAAAACACAAACACACAGACTAAAGTTCCTTCCCTCCCTTGTCCCCGTACCCTCTATTGCAGGTATGTCTCCGTGGAGTTTGGCACGTTTGGTGAAAGGTGCATTCTGCAGCACGACAGCAAACAGGGGAGGGATCAGACTCTGCAGTGCTGTCAGGAACATGTGGAGCTTGTGCTCATCCAGGCCATGTTCTCCGTGCTACAGGGATAATGAGATAACTATGAGCGCAGGAAATATGGAATACACTCTATTAAACACAAGAACAAAACAAGTCAGCATGTTAACACGCACCATGAGGAGTTTCTCTATACGTGCCAAGAGAGAAGGGATGAGTGAAGTGTAAAGGGTTCCCAATTCTGTTGTCCAGGCTGCGAATGCGGGGATGAAGACTTGGTGGACGGCACTGACTACCCTCTCTGAAGGGTCACCAAGTGACAGTAGCATCAGCTCAAAACCCTGAAGAAAGATGCAACAAACAAGCAATGATGGATGTATTAAGAACACCATTGGACAACGTGTCTTCAGAAATACCTTTTAATCAATCAACTGATCAGTCAAGCGTGGTGCGAGACTCCTTAGTTTTCACTTAATTTTCCTTCTTACTGAGACATTTTGGACAATTCTATGCTTTCAACTGTGTGGAAGTAATTCTGGGAAGGCCCTTCCTTTACTGTGCCAGCAGGACTGTGGCCCACAGCACAAAGGCATTGTGGGATAGGTTTGGTGTGGAAGAATATCACTGGCTCACATTGAGCCTCTCTACAACGGAGAAGGCCTCTCATTAGCAGTTATTGGTAGGTGTATAGGCCACGTGTCCCAATACTTTTGTCCATATTGAGTACAACTAAAAGTACAGTCGTATTAGCAGGTAGATTTAGATGTATATTGATGTGTATTCAACTGATGCATAGAGAGAACATAGAGGGGCGAAAAAGGAAGGAAAAGGAATTTCCCCCCACAAAGAAATACCTGCGAGTATTTGTCAGTATCATCTATGTAACCCATGATAATCCCAAGACTCTTGACCACAGCCTCTCGGACCATGTCAGCCTTGTCCTCGGCAAGCATCTGCTGCAACATGGACAACACTAGGGAACTTCGAATTTCCTTCTGTAGAAACAGAATAAAACCCAGATATTTTATTTATTCATCAATATTCCCCCCCAACTGTTAATCAACTGTTTTTAAATTGATACAAATGACAACTTACAGGAAAGTACGGTGCTAAGGCTCCACAAGACTCTGCCACAAGGAGTCTCCTCTCTGGATATTTGTGGTTAATCTGAAAAAAAGGAGGGGGCGTAAGAACGTAAAACTGTGACAGAGAGGAAGAGAAGGCCAACATAGCGAGGAAGGCGGAAGGGCAGCTGCCGCAGAATGGAAAGAAGGCGACTTCATCATCAACATGATGACCCTGTGGAAAACACTGGTTGTCTTTCTGGGGCGATTCTGAGCCGCCATAACGGCAGTTGTTGTTGCCATGGAATTTGACTTTATTGATCATAAATGTGTTGCTAGTGCAGGAAAAAAATAAATAAATAAAATAAAATTGTATATATGTTACCATATTCATTCAAAAACAAAAGTCAAAAGTTTTTTAAAAAATATATTTTTATCATGCCCTATAATAATAATAAATTATTGACTACTTATCAGTAGTTTCCCTAAAGCTAAACTTCCCACACTAGTTGCAGGGCGTGGCATTTAATCTCGGTCATGCCTCTGGTACCACGGAAGATGCTGGCAAAAACGCATCAGTACCAGTACACAGGACAGCAAGATGGGGAAAGCTGGGAAAAGCTGTCTTAGACGACCCTGTGTAGTGTACCTGTTCCCAGCACTGAGGAAGAAGCTCTGCCTCAACACGAGTGGGACCCACATGCCTCGCAAACGCAACACATCCCGTCAAGATCATTTGTCTGAAGCAAACAAATGTAGAAACAACGCTTCTTTAAATTCACTCCCTCAGACACATTGTGGAACTATCGACATATGCATCAGTGCACACACCTCTGTTCGTCATCTGGTCTCTTGATTAAGTTAAAGAGGATGTGGAGAAGCTGGTCTCGCTCTTTGGACTCTGGGTGAAGGCAGGCGGTACACAGGATGAGAGGGATCAGCTCCTGAAGCATAAAATGGAGAAGGAAAGGAAGCTTGTCAATGATTTTGTGGAAGAAATGCGCAACATACAGGGATATGGCAGTCAACAAGAAATAGCTATAGGAAAGGAAATGGGCACTTGGGAAACAGAAATACAGCAGTACGATGACACTGGGAAAACATGTACTACAATTTTAAATACCTTACTGGCATTAGACTGAGTCATTTCTTTTGGTAGTGACACATACTCATATTGTCGAACTCGGCAGTGTAAAGGAAGACACCTAACACACTAGTTCAACTCAGCGGTCTAAGGGAAGAAACCGAACACACGAGTTCCCTTGCTTTAAAATTCTGCCCTTTTTAAGAGTTCAGACAGAGTTCATAAACCTTCCTGGCAGAGCAAAGCTTTGTCTTTGATGCAAGGCTTCCACGGCCAAACTGTGGTCAAGCCGACATTCCTGCCACACACTTACACACACATACTCAAATTAGAGAGTGCATACTGAGTTATATATATATTTTTTCCAGGAACATATGATATTTGTCCTGCCCCAGTGCTGGAACAGCGTACGAAACCCCAACACCCTTCTGGATAAATGGAGAGACTTTGGGTAAAGATAGGCTGTGATGAGTCACACTGGCCCAGCCCAGAGAAGCACACTTATAAAAAGCACAAACATTCATTTTATTTTAAGTGTCGAGTTCAAGAGACGCACACACACACACACACACACACACACAAAAGATAAAAAAATAAAGTGCATCAGATTTAATCATTTTAAGGACCTGCCTCTGCTGCTAATTTACAGAATGAGCGGATGAGAGGGATCAGCTCATTGCACACTATGCGCTTTACGGAGACTTGGCTTTGTGAGGCTGTTCCCGATGGCGCCGTCATGCTCCCGGCTTCCATCTTCACCGTGCAGACCGCGACATGGAATCATCGGAGAAAACAAAAGGCGGCGGGATATGCTTCTGCAGCCCACAAGCCCACATTTAGAGTCGCTGTTGAGCTGTAAGCTGTTCTACTCGCCTCGTGAGTTCGCATCATTCATTCTCGCTGGCGTCTACATTCCGCCTCAAGCTAACACGTACGCCGCACTGCTAATGCTCGCCGAACAAGTACACGAAATTGAAAAAAAAAAACCACCCCTCATTATTCTACGGGGACATTAACAAAGCAAAACTCAACCACAAACTCCCTAAATGAAGCAACTTCGCCAAGTTAAGGAGGACGCATATCAAAGCTGTATAATCGAGTTAGAAACCAGCTGACTGAAGAAATTAACATTGCAAAGAGGAACTATGCAGCAAAGGAGTATCAGCAAAATTTGCACAATCAACATTGTCCCAAATTATCCCACTACTCGTCACTTTAAACTGCATACATTCCTTGGAAGTCTCAGCGCCCTTTGCACAATGGTCATTGGAAGTCTCGGCGCCCTTTTGCACAATGGTCATTGTCCGGTGCAATGACCATTGCTATATGAGTCATTCAAACTGCTCTAAGGACATCTTTTTGCACAATTGTCAAAAAAATAAAATAAAAATTGTACCGGCATTACCAGAAAACTAGCAACCCTTTATTGCTCAGTGACTGTTTCTGTCAATGTCTTTATGTCTCCAAAGTTTTCTCTTTCAATTGACTGACTGGTGTCGTACGCGAGCGGCTCCAACTACCAGAGACAAATTCCTTGTGTGTTTTTTGGACATACTTGGCAAATAAAGATGATTCTGATTCTGAAGCCTCGTATGGAGCACAGGGCAAGTCCAAATGTATCTGGTGTGAAAAGTACTTTAGGAGGCTAACCCAAAGTAAGGTAAACACAGTGGTAGGTAGGGCAGGTATAGCGGACAGTTTGATGCCAGGAACCATAACAACATAAGGCCCCTATGTGAATTTTCACTGCTTCCAAATGGGGTGCCGTGTGCTACATTTACTTCACCTTGGTTTATACAATCAAGATTGTGCTCTCAATCACAACATTATTTATTTGGTACGTTTAGAAAACAAGTACCTCCATAGCGTAGCATCACTACTTATGATTCAGAGAGTGACAGCAATGCAGAATTGTTTGCTCTCATTTCTTTTCTTGCAGTTTTTGCTGAGTAGTTTTCCCACACATTTTTAAAAGCAATTATACAGGCAAGCATTTTATTGAAATGATAGCGTCACGTTAGAAAACACTGAAATAGGGAAAACACATTTTGTTTAATAATTTACCATGACTGATAGTGTAGCCAGGTGGCAGGCAGTGTTTCAAAACATCATTCCGCCGTTTGAAAAACCTTTTGTTCTGAGGTGTCACAATCTAACAAATGAAGGTGTGTCTCCTCGCTTGTAGAGGAAGGAGATTCAAGTTGCAACCGGCGAAACATGGTTATGTTTGTGTGTTATGGCTAATGGCTCTAACGGACTAGGTACAAAGTCCACGCCGCAAAACCGATCCCCCAGTGTTCTGATGTGTGTGTTTCTGCCATTCTTGCACTTCGGTTTGTTGTTCTTGATTTCACAAAGAGATTAAATTCTCCATAACTGTTGGTAGTTGACTAAAACAACATCACCATGGCGATATATGCAAAGCAGGCCAAGTGTGTACAACTCCAACAAGACTTACCTTCTATCAGACATAAAGACATCATAAAGACAATCGCAGGGCACATACAAACAAACAACCATTCGCACTCACATTCAATTTAGTCGTCATTTAACCACGTTCTAATATAGACAGTAAAAAAAAAAAAAAAAAAAAAAAAAAGTTTTTTGCTAAAATTTCATCTATTTATGTTAAAGTACAGTTTGACACTTGTGAGTTGTTTAAGAAAAATCCAAAATTGCAGCTATTTTGGAGGTGATTAGAGCTGAGGCAAAGAATATAACTGAGGGTTACATTGCATTCATAACAGATGAACAAAGGCAACAACTGCATCTTAGTCTTCAAGGGCTGGAATTCTATCCATTAAATAAAATGGTAAACACATGACATCACTCTGACAATGAATAATGCTGACAAGTAGAGGTGAGCAATGCATTTATGCCCAACCAAAACCAAGGACTGTTTTGAATTCCCTCCCCCCAGTTTTTTAATGATATCGTCAAGCTCTTATTGCAGTTAGTCATAGTGATATATTGTTCATGCCAGGTTCTGAGGGTGTGATGATAATGCTACCTTGATATGCGAGTGCCCCAACTCGGTCAATTTCTTGCTTGCAAACATTTGACTTAAAGGACTTCTGATGATTCACTTCTAGAGTGAAGTGGCAAAACAAAATGGAGCAGTTACAGCTTTGAAAAGTGTCAACGTTGCGGTAGCATACCCTGAACTCTTGCAGGTGGGGCTGGGCGCGTGTCGCCAGGTCTTGTATTTGTTCAATTGCTTCTTCTGAAGAGCTGCAAACGCTCTGCTTTGCAGTATAGGGGGACAGAGTTCTATTCCTACAGCCGCGGCAATGCAGCGTGGCGATCAGTTTTTGGTGGTGCATGTGAGGGTACTACAGTACGTCAAAGCGAGTGCTTCTTTGGAACATTACCTCCTTCCCGGGACTAGAGTGGTACTACAGTGTGGATGTGTGCATGAATTTCATTAGGGCTGCGACTAATGATTTGATTCATCTGTTGTTTATTTTTTCAATTAATCAGATGAAAAATTCCCATCCCTTTAGTCAAAAACAGGATAATTTCAAATTGGCAGTGCAGAAAATGCCGAAACAAATTAATTATGATTCAGTTACTGGTTTAGTCCGTAACGTCAAAAAATACGAAATAAATGTTGATTAATTGTTTTCCAAAGTAAAATAACATGTTTGCAAATGCCTAATTTTGATGAAACACAAAGATAATCAGTCTGCTTTATTATTATTATTATTATTATTATTATTATAAATATAATTAATATTTACTGGTGAGGGGCTGAAATTCAGAGGATTTAGACAATTTTAAACAAGGTCCATAAACGATTTATCAATCATCAAAAATTGTTATTGATTAATTTGATAATTGATGAGTTGTCAATTAACTGATTAATCATTGCACCTCTAAATTTCAGTGTAATTACACTTCACAAAACAAGTTAATTTAATTACATTATCTTTTATTATGCTTTCAAATATATATATATATAAAATACAGTACTATTTTTCTTTACGTAAACATTTTTTTCAACGGGGAAAGTTGATTTTAGATAGGAGTAATTTGAGTTCAGAGCATGGTTACGGAACTAATGAACTCATAAACCAAGGTACCACCGTTAGTTCAGAGTTTGACCGCACACAATTTTACACCCTGGCTGGCCAGGCTGCAATTGTAGCCAACAGGCATGCGTTACAGCTCGTTTGGGGTCGTGTGAGGAACCATGCAGATGAGCGTGTGAAGGACTCACCTGGCAAAGATGTGCAACCAATCTCTAGAGGAGAGGCATGCATGAGAGTGAGAGAATGAGTGAGACGAAAAGAGAAGAAGAAAAATAAAGCCAGTGAAGGCAAACAGAGCGCAAACATGGGTGATAGACACAGTTGAGCCGGAATGATGGCCGGTGAATACGGACATCTGCATGATAAACAATAGATGGACACACATCAGCAAGGGTACATGCATCTTTTAAAGCAGTCTGCACGTTTTAATTGAGCATCGATCAGTAAAGCTCAACGTAGTAATGACACCATTATGATTGAGGCATGTGTTTGAGGCATGTGATTGTCATAAGTAACTCAAAACTGGGCTAAAGCTATGCTCTGTGTGTCACTGCATTATTTTACCGATATTTTGGATTGATTTGTAACACAACTAACAAAAAGAAGAAACAATAACCTATTTATTTCAATAGCTCAATTCCAACACTTTGTTTTTTATTTAATATTCAAATTTCTTGAAATCTTGAATTCGGTGTTTTTCTAAGCTCTAAGCTGTCCTTCCATTGATTTTCTATACTGCTTATCCTCATTAGGGTCACAGGTGTGCTGGAGCCTATCCCAGCTGACTTCGGGTGAAAGGCGGCATACACCCTGGACTGGACGCCAGCCAATCGCAGGGCGCATACAGACAATCATTCAGACTTCCATTCACACCTCAGGACAAATTAGAATCTTCAATTAACCTACCATGCATGTTTTGGGAATTTGGGAGGAAACTGTATTACCCAGAGAAAATCCTCACAAGTTTGGGAAGAACATGAAAACTCTATACAGCTAATCAGTCAAGGACTATGCTGGCAGCGGTAAGCATTACAATTATTTAAAAAATCAAATCAAACTATTGAACTGTCTATATGACTTTTACTTTTAAAATGCAATTACCGAATTTAGGTTTTCCATGATATTCTCCTTTTTTGAAATGCACCCGTACAATAGCAGACGGTAAAATGTCATCGTCAACATGTTTATACTTTCAGTTTTAAAAGAATGCCACTGTGTTTACGGAATTTGTTTAAAATGCCCAATTTGGCACTAAATTGAAACAAACTTCAACTGTCGTTTAATTCAGCTTACGTCTTTAACACCGAGATCATTCCCTGCTGTGTGCCTATCTATTAACAGTAAAAGCAGCATGGTGTTTTGATGATTAAAAAGAGGAGTGAAGAAAAAATGAGCATGTAGATGATACTTTACCTCTCTTTTAGCTAGGAGGACATTTGGGACGATATGAGGGAGGCAGCGGCCCAGCATTAACATCACACTTTCCTCGCTATCTGCTATACGAGACACCTGAAGATGAGAGAGGGACGTTACACTTTGTCTGACAAGCGCATCGGTTAGAACGTCTGCATCACAGTGTCCATAGATGTGTGGGTGTGAGTATTAACCTCTGCTCCGAGGCGACTGTCTGAGCACATTCTGCAGAAGGATAGCAGGGCTTGCTGGAAGGCCGGGGCTAACTTCCTGGGTTAGCACAAATAAGAAAAGACCAAAACCTGTTACTGCTGCCATTAGTCTGTTTTCCACAAAACAAACAAAAAAAACCCCATCATGAATAACCGCATTCCAACAGTTGCCTGTGCTAAATTTGAGCACCTTTTGAATACTGTACAGTTAAAGATCTCTCGCCATCTAGTTGTTGCACTGAGACGCACAGCAGCTGCTGGTCTGTTGAGTTCGTATAGGGGAGTGCATGCATTACGACGGCACACACGACGTTTCGAGGTTAAGAAATTTGCGCAGAGGTATGAGAACACATCGCACAAGAAGGGACGCACATTTGTTGCCACTGTTACTGTTTTTCAATTGACTGTTTCACCAACAGAGGCTTTCCGACAAATATATAGTAAACAAGCATCGGATAGGGACCAAGCACTGCTCCAAATAGCCGTAACTATACCAGAAACTATGATTCAAAATATCATTCAAACTAATATTACAACATTACCATTAAATTTAAAAGGCGCAACAGCTTCTTTGATATTTAAAAAAAATCCACTTTTTAATAGACGCTAGCAGAGTTAAAACACATGCAGTAAAGACTCTGTAGCGTACGCTAAGAACCCAGGCTAAACGTAGTTCCTCTCTGACACAGATCTTAGTGTCAAGAAAATATATTGAAGGGACACTTCTCAGCTCAAAAACTAATTGCTACTTTCCTATTTCGCCAGCATGTTGGCACCATCCTGTGACACATTAGGGAGCTACAGAGTACGTAAAAAAAACACAAATGGGTGAATTTCATTGCTCAGTGCTCTGTTTTTGTTCTTACTGTGCATATGACTAAAAACATCTGCTCATTAGGACGCAATGTCTAAGTATGTATTGTTTATGTTTATATAAGGTTAATATAAAGGATTAGGTGCATTATAAACAGGGGTGCACATAAGTTTGGTCTGGTTCTCAAATGAGCATCAGAGGTTGTTGCTTGGTGCTTTTTCATGACCCACCGGCCTCACTGGATGAACTTCTGTCCGTTTGTAGACATACGTTCTATCCGTTACCTACTTTCTTCTGTACAAATAAAGGAATGAAACTTATTTTTTGTTTGTTTACTGACCTTATAACATTTTGTTTCCCCTTCTAGGTCTTTTTGCATATGCTTTACATTTTATTAGTCTTGGTTTGAGCCAGTTCACAGATGGTAAACAGCCTGTGCATACATACCTGTTGCAATAGACATTCATTTTGACTCATTATTTCATATACTGCATTCTGTATATACCTATAAATATAGACACTTATTTTAAAAACCAAGTGATGACATTTCCATGTTATTTCTTAAAAAATGACTGAATGATTTTTTCTTTATTTTTTGTAAACATATATATTGCATATATAAATAATACAGGATCAGTGTTGGGAAAGTTCATTTCCTACGCAAACTAGTTCAAAGTTCAGTTCATCATTCCAAAAATGAACTAGTTCAGTTCATAATTCAAAATGTTGAACTGAGTTCACTGGTCCAAAAATGAACTAATTCATAGTTTTTTTGCTGATGGGCTATTACCCCTCAAAATACTGGCATTTTATTTCCCCATTGTTGCCACCCCTTCAGTCCACACTTGTAGCCAACTGCAGCTTTCAACCTATTATCTCAGAAACATGAGGAAAAATGTGTTCCTTGACTGGTGTTATTTTTTTAAATGGGGAATTGAAACAAAAACATAACTTTTGTGCTTAATGTGCAAGCAACACAGTATGAAAGGAACAATGGTAGTAAGACATTGATAATTGATGCATTCCTCGTTCTGATACAAATAATGATAAATAATTTTCCTGGTAATCCATTTTTATAATTATGTACTGTATAAGAAAAGAACAGATTCACTCCCAATTACGTCACGTGTCTGCTTAGTTTCATTCTGAAGACTGAAATAAGAAATGCATCAAGCATACATTCTTTCTATTACCATGTCCAAACAGGTCCCTCTGCTGGTCACTTTTAATACTATAGTTGACTTACTGTATATTCCAGAATACCAACATCGCAGCAGACCCTGCGATCTAACTATTGTGCACATGTACATCGCGATGACGATGCTCAAACAAAATATTGTGCAGCCCTAGCACACACTGCCTTTAGCAATGATGATGAGGATGATAATGATGGGGGTGGGGGTTGAGGGTGCAGCATCGAGCGGTTTCACACATGGCAAGTTGGCAACATTCAAGCTCGCACCGCAACTAACTTGCAGTATGGGACCACGTGATCAGCTGATTCTGCAAAGTTCTCTAGGGCAGCGGTCCCCAATCTATTTTGCAACACGGTCTGGTTTCACGTATAGACATATTTTGACGGACCGTCGTAGCCGCTGTGCAGCTAGACCAAGACGCCCACATCCCACCGCCTTGAAGGCAGCCAATGAGCGCACTCAGTTACCGTCGCCACCCAGCGAGTGGTGCCGTATGCGGAGAACTTCCTTGTGCGGCACAGGCTCGCAGCTGAGCTCAACTAATAAAGGAACGAATCCATTCATGACGGAATTGCATTCAGTACGTTAGATCAAAAAAATTTTTTATTTGAACAAGTTGTTCTTGAACAACATTACTTGAGCCCCGTCAACAAGTTGTTCTTGAACAACATTACTTGAGCCCCGTCTACCATGTGCTGCACCCCCCAAAAAAGGTAAAACATTTAAATAAAAACTGAAAGAAAATGCTTGGCGGTACGCAAATGTACACTGATACAATCGAATCCGGTGTACTGCTAACATTATATATATATATATATATATATATATACACACACACACACACACACACACACACACACACACACATATATATATATATATATATATATAAATGTATGTTTTTTCACTAACTCCATTTGGGTGGCGTAATGACTTTCTGCATTACGGTATTTCATACATATATATATAGACATTTACACATTCACCTGCTTTCATTGACTGCGAATAAGGCATATTTTTCTTATTGAATGCAGTACCAGCACCGTTTATGTACCTATTTGTATTATACAGAGTGCTACACTCACCTGTTGCCCATTTTTTTTGTACTTTTATGTACCTATACACTGCTATATTTTGTGTTACAATTTCATACTGTGGTTCAGGAATGTCCAAAAACAAGTTCCAGTTTCAACTGGATTGATTCAACTCTTTGTTGAAGTGAGTAAGTAACCTAAAAGCTGGTGGGACCAGAATAGTCAAAGAAAGAAAGGTCTTTGTTCGAAATTAATTGTTAATTGAAATTTTATGCGTTGAAACTACTGGGTACTTAGTGGTATTGGTATTCGGTGAGTACTCAGGAGGGAATACTCGTAATGGTATTGGTCTGAAAGGTATTGAACACCCCTAAATTTTAGAACTTCCTGAATATCTAAATAACCACTCACCTGTTTGGCTGATCAAACTGTACAGGAGGCCGACTTTTAAGCTTATTGTGAGACTGTGGTGTGTTCTGCGTGCAGGGAGGCTCATTTTGAGGTTCTGAAACACCCCGGATGTCCAAGTACTGTCCGTTATCTGCACGGGGCTGAGGAAAGGACATGCATCTGGTTAGGTGTGATGTGTTTAGGGCCACTGTAAAACATACTAACACCCCAAAAGGCTTCAGTGGCATACATTTAGTCTGGGAAATTTACAAGGAGTTTACCACAGAGGGCGGGTCAGCGGAGGAAGTGATGGCGGTGCAAGAGGATGCGGGATTAGATGTATTCTGGGAGCTACAGTCAAGAGCGGCTGCAGGCGGGGAGGAGACCGTCTGTTTCAATGTCTGAATCTCACTGTGGGGGAAAAGGAGGCACTCGATTACTTATTTAGAACACAATCATAAAACATTATTTTCAATCCAGTGAAGCAAATTGGTTGCTCAAATTCAAATGAATCCGTGGTTTAGAAAAGGAAAAACATGGCACTTATCCAGTATTAAGGAGGAACACAGTCAACCACAAAACAGACTAGATTAGGGATTCAGCCACGTTCAAGTGAGGTGCTTGTTTTACCACTCAGGCTCTTCTTGCCAATTTAAGTGTCAACATTAGGGAGTGAATATAGAGAGAGATAAATGCAATGTTACAATACACTGCAGCCTTTAATGGTTGTTGCTTATACTCATTCCGTATGAGACCACTTCAAATAAAAGCAATTACCATCCCTATTAAAGACTTTAGAAAACCAGCGTTGAGCAAAGAGTAATTTAAATGTAACAAAAATGGTTGGATTGCCCTTGCAATGTTTAGTTCAATTGTTCCTGAAAGTTAATGGTATGTTGTTGGCCTACACACTCTCCTCTATTAGCAGACATTGATGCTTTCAAATAAAGAGAACAAAATAAACCTAATGGCTGAATAGTTAAAGAATTCTTTCGTGTGCCTGAGTAAAGCTTGTTCTGTAATTTAAAGCCAGTCAAGTCACATCAATCCAACTCATATTTATTTCATAATTATCTCTATATTATTATCTTTTATCTTGATAAGACTCTATAATGTCCATAAATGTGAATGCGAGTGTGAATGGTTGTCTATGAATGGATGACAATGTTGAATGTGTGTGTGTGGTGTGTGTACAGTAATCCCCCACCATTCGCGAGCTGCGAGAAATTAATGACCTCCTATACAGTATTAATAGACAGTTTAAACTTTACGTATACCACAAACTATGTTGCCAACACAGTTTATTATTATTTAAAACTCATCTTATAACATCGACTTTAAAAATACGTGGCTTACAGATGAGTGTTTTTTTCTTTTTTTTAAATACACGCGACGTGCACATGCACTTTGACGTGGCGACCCAGGCTCCTCCTTCACATACAAAGCGTGTCACAACGTCAAGATGTAGCATCACTTCAGCATAATTCCTTGAAATCAGTTCCTGCATATAAAGGGCTTTGGCAACATTTCGTGGCATCTTAGAGCGTTACAGAAAGAGCCGAAAAAAATGGGAATAGGTGACTTTTTTGGCAAATAACATAATAATAACAAATTGTTGGATTCACAAATAGCAATCAGTGTGTGTTTTGATCACATAAAGCAGATGTCATAAAATTCGTATTATGTTATATTGAAATGAATACAGTACGGTATATACAGAATGACAAACCTCTGAAGTTTCCTCATCTGCTCAGTCAGACTCGCCTTCTCATTGTTGAGGAGACTGATTTGGTACTCCAACTCTTGGACGACCTCTGCCTGTTGCTTAATGAAAGGAATAAAAAAATAACTATTTTGGGGAATGTAATTTCAAACGTAAGGCCACTTTTTTTTTTTTTTTTTACTAGGTGCACTTTTTTAACAGTTGTCAAGCCTTTGGTGGTACTGTAACAAGAAGGAAAATGAACAAACAAACCTGCTGTGAGAGATCGGGCTTCCGAGGGGGATCTTGTACGGCACAATGTCCAGTGAGATCTGCAAAATCTGCTCCGACTGCCACGTCGACCATGTCCCTCTTTGAAGGAAGAGAGGAACCGCAATTTCTGTAGAGCTGCAACAGGTCAGGAGGCTTTGGAATGTTGAGGCCGACGTCATCCCACAGCTCAAAATCCTGGAAACAGATGAAAAACAAAAAGTGAGTTGTGGACCCTCTGCATCACTAAATAGGGATAATTTAGGACAGACAACAAAATTCCACAGTACTCTCGCCCAAAGATAGCAGGGATAGGCTCCAGCACACCCGCGACCCAAGTGAGGATAAGCGGTTCGGAAAATGGATGGATGGATGCAAGTGCATGTGTGTGTCTGTGTGGACGAGTGGTGGGAAAGGTTACGTTTTAACCATGTAAAGCACTGAGTTGCATTTTTTGGAATATAAAGGCGCTTTAAAAATGAAGTCTGATTGATTGAGCAATTGAAAATAGGATACTACTGTAGAAGGATATATCATTATGACTAAATATATTGATATTAAAACATTCGACTGGTTAGCACTTCTGCCTCACAGTTCTGAGGACCCGAGTTCGAATCCAGCCTCGCCTGTGTGGAGTTTGCATGTTCTCCCCGTGCGTGCGTGGGTTTTCTCCGGGTACTCTGGTTTCCTCCCACATCCCAAAAACATGCATGGTACATTAACTGAAGACTCTAAATTGCCCATAGGTGTGAATGTGAGTGCGAATGGTTGTTTGTGTATATGTGCCCTGCGATTGGCTGGCGAAAAGCTCAGGGTGTACCCGAGGCTCCAGCACACCCGCGACCTTAGTGAGGATAAGTGGTACGGAAAATCGATGGATAGATATTAATAAAAATGATCAAGTAATGAAATGAAAAAAAATGTGATGCACTCTAAAAGCTGTCTTGGATGTAAATGTAATGATGGTGCAATCTGTGATTATAAATATTATTTATTGTTGTTGTACTTTGTATGATACAACTGCACTGCTCTTACTGAGAGCTGTTTGATTTTACACCTCCTGCAGAAGTTGCAAATAAATATCCAGCCATCAATTTTCTATCGCGTTATAGCCTCATTTTGGGTGGGCTGGAGTCTATCCCAGCTGACTGTGGGTGTGAGGCAGGGTACACCCTGAAGTGGCCTGAACTGGTTGAGAGTGAAAATAAAGAAATCAAAACTCAAAACAAAGGTCTCAGATTGTGCAGGGGGGCGTAGTTAAGGCTGGGAAATATGAATAAAAACTAAAACTCTATTTACTCATTCATTCATTCATTTTCCATACCGCTTATCCTCGCTAGGGTCGCGGGCGTCGTGGAGCCTATCCCAGCTGACTCCGGCCGAGAGGCGGGGTACACCCTGAACTGGTCACCACCCAATCGCAAGGCACATAGAGACAAACTATCATTTGTACTCACATTCACACCAGAAAAAAGCTTTACCTGATCATCATTTTCATCCGAGAAGGTGATGGATGACAGTTTGTATTCATTTTTCAACAGATATTCATTCACAAGGAAGTTTAAGGCTCTTTTCTCCAGTGGGCGTATCGGCTCCTGAGGCAGAGACCAAAGAAGCTATAAAACGCTGCGTAGGTTTGATAAGACAAATCCACAGTCTCTCTATC